>NC_092176.1:31676432-31982682 GCF_045791955.1 Oncorhynchus clarkii lewisi | reverse complement strand
CCTGTATAGGGTGGGGTTTGGTGGTGAGTTACCCCTGTGTAGAGTGGAGTTAGGTGGTGAGTTTCCCTGTATAGAGTGGGAATAGGTGGTGAGTTTCCCCTGTATAGAGTGGGTTTAGGTAGTGAGTTTCTCTGTATAGAGTGGGGTTAGGTGGTGAGTTTCTCTGTATAGAGTGGGAATAGGTGGTGCGTTTCACCTGTATAGAGTGGGGTTAGGTATGTTATTTGATGTCTCTGTTTAATTGATGAGGTGATTTTACATTACTTTTTATAACATAATATGAACATAGATAACCTTTTCATGAATGGAGATGTTTTAAATGTTGTTCCTATTGAATATAATATATTTTGTAGGATGCCCCCACCTTCCGTTTTGAAGCCTTTGGTTGACAGATTGTTTCTAGTAATCGTTGCCATTTGTCATTTGTCTCAGCAATTCTATAAATATAAATCCTTTATTCCTCCAGAAGCCTTTAGTATTCAACAAGATCTAATAGTTTCACTTAGAACTTCACCGTATTATGGTTGAACGTCTATTTTCTAGGCATTAATTCTGTTTCGGTACATGGTTAATTCAAAGGGTTACATTTAGGTATTCATTCCAAGTGGTTAAGGTTAGGGCAATGGTTTGAGGAAGGCTTCAAACTAAATCATTAAAAACAATGCACTGTTTCTATCAAGTATCATAAAGTCTCATGGCTTGATATAGCATTAACTGCCTTGGTGCAGTGGTCAGAGCAGCACGCTTCAGTCTGAGAGGCACTCTTCGCCTCCTAGCATCTTGAGTCCGTGCCAGTACCGGGCAATAGTATTACACTTTTTTGGTGAGCGCCGAGAAAGGCATATATCAGCGTTCTCAGGACCTTTTCAAACGTCCAAAATGAAAGTATATTTCTAGTGATTAGCCTGTTGGTATTATCTGGGAATGTGCTGTGTGTTGTGAAAGCCTATTTTCTCATGAAGCAATAACTTGTGTTGTTATTAAGCGTTCCTTGACTGATTCTGTGGGCTGATGCAGTGAGGTGCATACAGTAGATGGTCAATTAGATACATCCATCTGCCTAATCGTCTCCTCAAACTGGGTATATTCCTCAGTCTGTCTGTCTCTTGTTCTCCTCCACTGGGTATATTCCTCAGTCTGTCTGTCTCTTGTTCTCCTCCACTGGGTATATTCCTCAGTCTGTCTGTCTCTTGTTCTCCTCCACTGGGTATATTCCTCAGTCTGTCTGTCTCTTGTTCTCCTTCACTGGGTATATTCCTCAGTCTGTCTGTATCTTGTTCTCCTTCACTGGGTATATTCCTCAGTCTGTATTTCTCTTGTTCTCCTCCACTGGGTATATTCCTCAGTCTGTCTGTCTCTTGTTCTCCTCCACTGGGTATATTCCTCAGTCTGTCTGTCTCTTGTTCTCCTCCACTGGGTATATTCTTCAGTCTGTGTCTCTTGTTCTCCTCCACTGGGTATATTCCTCATTCTGTCTGTCTCTTGTTCTCCTCCACTGGGTATATTCCTCAGTCTGTATTTCTCTTGTTCTCCTCCACTGGATATATTCCTCAGTCTGTCTGTCTCTTGTTCTCCTCCACTGGGTATATTCTTCAGTCTGTCTGTCTCTTGTTCTCCTCCACTGGGTATATTCTTCAGTCTGTGTCTCTTGTTCTCCTCCACTGGGTATATTCCTCATTCTGTCTGTCTCTTGTTCTCCTCCACTGGGTATATTCCTCAGTCTGTCTGTCTCTCGTTCTCCTCCGCTGGGTATATTCCTCAGTCTGTCTCTTGTTCTCCTCCACTGGGTATATTCTTCAGTCTGTCTGTCTCTTGTTTTCCTCCACTGGGAATATTCCTGTCTGTCTGTCTGTCTCTTGTTCTCCTACACTGGGTATATTCCTCAGTCTGTCTGTCTCTTGTTCTCCTCCACTGGGAATATTCCTGTCTGTCTGTCTGTCTCTTGTTCTCCTACACTGGGTATATTCTTCAGTCTGTGTCTCTTGTTCTCCTCCACTGGGTATATTCCTCAGTCTGTCTGTCTCTTGTTCTCCTCCACTGGGTATATTCCTCAGTCTGTCTGTCTCTTGTTCTCCTCCACTGGGTATATTCCTCAGTCTGTCTGTCCCTTGTTCTCCTTCACTGGGTATATTCCTCAGTCTGTCTGTATCTTGTTCTCCTTCACTGGGTATATTCCTCAGTCTGTATTTCTCTTGTTCTCCTCCACTGGGTATATTCCTCAGTCTGTCTGTCTCTTGTTCTCCTCCACTGGGTATATTCTTCAGTCTGTGTCTCTTGTTCTCCTCCACTGGGTATATTCCTCATTCTGTCTGTCTCTTGTTCTCCTCCACTGGGTGTATTCCTCAGTCTGTCTGTCTCTCGTTCTCCTCCGCTGGGTATATTCCTCAGTCTGTCTCTTGTTCTCCTCCACTGGGTATATTCCTCAGTCTGTCTGTCTCTTGTTCTCCTCCACTGGGAATATTCCTGTCTGTCTGTCTGTCTCTTGTTCTCCTACACTGGGTATATTCCTCAGTCTGTCTGTCTCTTGTTCTCCTCCACTGGGAATATTCCTGTCTGTCTGTCTGTCTCTTGTTCTCCTACACTGGGTATATTCTTCAGTCTGTGTCTCTTGTTCTCCTCCACTGGGTATATTCCTCAGTCTGTCTGTCTCTTGTTCTCCTCCACTGGTTATATTCCTCAGTCTGTCTGTCTCTTGTTCTCCTTCACTGGGTATATTCCTCAGTCTGTCTGTCTCTTGTTCTCCTCCACTGGGTATATTCTTCAGTCTGTGTCTCTTGTTCTCCTTCACTGGGTATATTCCTCAGTCTGTCTGTCTCTTGTTCTCCTCCACTGGGTATATTCCTCAGTCTGTCTGTCTCTTGTTCTCCTCCACTGGGAATATTCCTGTCTGTCTGTCTGTCTCTTGTTCTCCTACACTGGGTATATTCCTCAGTCTGTCTGTCTCTTGTTCTCCTCCACTGGGAATATTCCTGTCTGTCTGTCTGTCTCTTGTTCTCCTACACTGGGTATATTCTTCAGTCTGTGTCTCTTGTTCTCCTCCACTGGGTATATTCCTCAGTCTGTCTGTCTCTTGTTCTCCTCCACTGGGTATATTCCTCAGTCTGTATGTCTCTTGTTCTCATCCACTGGGTATATTCCTCAGTCTGTCTGTCTCTTGTTCTCCTCCACTGGGTATATTCTTCAGTCTGTGTCTCTTGTTTTCCTCCACTGGGTATATTCCTCAGTATGTCTGTCTCTTGTTCTCTTCCACTGGGTATATTCCTCAGTCTGTCTGTCTCTTGTTCTCCTCCACTGGGTATATTCCTCAGTCTGTCTGTCTCTTGTTCTCCTCCACTGGGTATATTCTTCAGTCTGTGTCTCTTGTTTTCCTCCACTGGGTATATTCCTCAGTCTGTCTGTCTCTTGTTCTCCTCCACTGGGTATATTCCTCAGTCTGTCTGTCTCTTGTTCTCCTTCACTGGGTATATTCCTCAGTCTGTCTGTCTCTTGTTCTCCTTCACTGGGTATATTCCTCAGTCTGTATGTCTCTTGTTCTCCTCCACTGGGTATATTCCTCAGTCTGTCTGTCTCTTGTTCTCCTCCACTGGGTATATTCCTCAGTCTGTCTGTCTCTTGTTCTCCTCCACTGGGTATATTCTTCAGTCTGTGTCTCTTGTTCACCTCCACTGGGTATATTCCTCATTCTGTCTGTCTCTTGTTCTCCTCCACTGGGTGTATTCCTCAGTCTGTCTGTATCTCGTTCTCCTCCGCTGGGTATATTCCTCAGTCTGTCTCTTGTTCTCCTACACTGGGTATATTCCTCAGTCTGTGTGTCTCTTGTTCTCCTTCACTGGGTATATTCCTCAGTCTGTCTGTCTCTTGTTCTCCTCCACTGGGAATATTCCTGTCTGTCTCTTGTTCTCCTACACTAGGTATATTATTCAGTCTGTGTCTCTTGTTCTCCTCCACTGGGTATATTCCTCAGTCTGTCTGTCTCTTGTTCTCCTCCACTGGGTATATTCCTCAGTCTGTATGTCTATTGTTCTCCTCCACTGGGTATATTCCTCAGTCTGTCTTTCTCTTGTTCTCCTCCACTGGGTATATTCCTCAGTCTGTCTGTCTCTTGTTCTCATCCACTGGGTATATTCCTCAGTCTGTCTGTCTCTTGTTCTCCTCCACTGGGTATATTCCTCAGTCTGTCTGTCTCTTGTTCTCCTTCACTGGGTATATTCCTCAGTCTGTCTGTATCTTGTTCTCCTTCACTGGGTATATTCCTCAGTCTGTATTTCTCTTGTTCTCCTCCACTGGGTATATTCCTCAGTCTGTCTGTCTCTTATTCTCCTCCACTGGGTATATTCTTCAGTCTGTGTCTCTTGTTCTCCTCCACTGGGTATATTCCTCATTCTGTCTGTCTCTTGTTCTCCTCCACTGGGTGTATTCCTCAGTCTGTCTGTCTCTCGTTCTCCTCCGCTGGGTATATTCCTCAGTCTGTCTCTTGTTCTCCTCCACTGGGTATATTCTTCAGTCTGTCTGTCTCTTGTTCTCCTCCACTGGGAATATTCCTGTCTGTCTGTCTGTCTCTTGTTCTCCTACACTGGGTATATTCCTCAGTCTGTCTGTCTCTTGTTCTCCTCCACTGGGAATATTCCTGTCTGTCTGTCTGTCTCTTGTTCTCCTACACTGGGTATATTCTTCAGTCTGTGTCTCTTGTTCTCCTCCACTGGGTATATTCCTCAGTCTGTCTTTCTCTTGTTCTACTCCACTGGGTATATTCCTCAGTCTGTCTGTCTCTTGTTCTCCTTCACTGGGTATATTCCTCTGTCTGTCTGTCTCTTGTTCTCCTCCACTGGGTATATTCTTCAGTCTGTGTCTCTTGTTCTTCTTCACTGGGTATATTCCTCAGTCTGTCTGTCTCTTGTTCTCCTCCACTGGGTATATTCCTCAGTCTGTCTGTCTCTTGTTCTCCTCCACTGGGTATATTCCTCAGTCTGTATGTCTCTTGTTCTCATCCACTGGGTATATTCTTCAGTCTGTGTCTCTTGTTTTCCTCCACTGGGTATATTCCTCAGTCTGTCTGTCTCTTGTTCTCCTCCACTGGGTATATTCCTCAGTCTGTCTGTCTCTTGTTCTCCTTCACTGGGTATATTCCTCAGTCTGTCTGTCTCTTGTTCTCCTTCACTGGGTATATTCCTCAGTCTGTATGTCTCTTGTTCTCCTCCACTGGGTATATTCCTCAGTCTGTCTGTCTCTTGTTCTCCTCCACTGGGTATATTCCTCAGTCTGTCTGTCTCTTGTTCTCATCCACTGGGTATATTCCTCAGTCTGTCTGTCTCTTGTTCTCCTCCACTGGGTATATTCCTCATTCTGTCTGTCTCTTGTTCTCCTCCACTGGGTGTATTCCTCAGTCTGTCTGACTCTCGTTCTCCTCCGCTTGGTATATTCCTCAGTCTGTCTCTTGTTCTCCTCCACTGGGTATATTCTTCAGTCTGTCTGTCTCTTGTTCTCCTCCACTGGGAATATTCCTGTCTGTCTGTCTGTCTCTTGTTCTCATCCACTGGGTATATTCCTCAGTCTGTCTGTCTCTTGTTCTCCTCCACTGGGTATATTCCTCAGTCTGTCTGTCTCTTGTTCTCCTCCACTGGGTATATTCTTCAGTCTGTGTCTCTTGTTCTCCTCCACTGGGTATATTCCTCATTCTGTCTGTCTCTTGTTCTCCTACACTGGGTATATTCCTCAGTCTGTCTGTCTCTTGTTCTCCTCCACTGGGAATATTCCTGTCTGTCTGTCTGTCTCTTGTTCTCCTACACTGGGTATATTCTTCAGTCTGTGTCTCTTGTTCTCCTCCACTGGGTATATTCCTCAGTCTGTCTGTCTCTTGTTCTCCTCCACTGGGTGTATTCCTCAGTCTGTCTGTCTCTTGTTCTCCTTCACTGGGTATATTCCTCTGTCTGTCTGTCTCTTGTTCTCCTCCACTGGGTATATTCTTCAGTCTGTGTCTCTTGTTCTTCTTCACTGGGTATATTCCTCAGTCTGTCTGTCTCTTGTTCTCCTCCACTGGGTATATTCCTCAGTCTGTCTGTCTCTTGTTCTCCTCCACTGGGTATATTCCTCAGTCTGTATGTCTCTTGTTCTCATCCACTGGGTATATTCTTCAGTCTGTGTCTCTTGTTTTCCTCCACTGGGTATATTCCTCAGTCTGTCTGTCTCTTGTTCTCCTCCACTGGGTATATTCCTCAGTCTGTCTGTCTCTTGTTCTCCTTCACTGGGTATATTCCTCAGTCTGTCTGTCTCTTGTTCTCCTTCACTGGGTATATTCCTCAGTCTGTATGTCTCTTGTTCTCCTCCACTGGGTATATTCCTCAGTCTGTCTGTCTCTTGTTCTCCTCCACTGGGTATATTCCTCAGTCTGTCTGTCTCTTGTTCTCATCCACTGGGTATATTCCTCAGTCTGTCTGTCTCTTGTTCTCCTTCACTGGGTATATTCCTCAGTCTGTATTTCTCTTGTTCTCCTCCACTGGGTATATTCCTCAGTCTGTCTGTCTCTTATTCTCCTCCACTGGGTATATTCTTCAGTCTGTGTCTCTTGTTCTCCTCCACTGGGTATATTCCTCATTCTGTCTGTCTCTTGTTCTCCTCCACTGGGTGTATTCCTCAGTCTGTCTGTCTCTCGTTCTCCTCCGCTGGGTATATTCCTCAGTCTGTCTCTTGTTCTCCTCCACTGGGTATATTCTTCAGTCTGTCTGTCTCTTGTTCTCCTCCACTGGGAATATTCCTGTCTGTCTGTCTGTCTCTTGTTCTCCTACACTGGGTATATTCCTCAGTCTGTCTGTCTCTTGTTCTCCTCCACTGGGAATATTCCTGTCTGTCTGTCTGTCTCTTGTTCTCCTACACTGGGTATATTCTTCAGTCTGTGTCTCTTGTTCTCCTCCACTGGGTATATTCCTCAGTCTGTCTTTCTCTTGTTCTACTCCACTGGGTATATTCCTCAGTCTGTCTGTCTCTTGTTCTCCTTCACTGGGTATATTCCTCTGTCTGTCTCTCTCTTGTTCTCCTCCACTGGGTATATTCTTCAGTCTGTGTCTCTTGTTCTTCTTCACTGGGTATATTCCTCAGTCTGTCTGTCTCTTGTTCTCCTCCACTGGGTATATTCCTCAGTCTGTCTGTCTCTTGTTCTCCTCCACTGGGTATATTCCTCAGTCTGTATGTCTCTTGTTCTCATCCACTGGGTATATTCTTCAGTCTGTGTCTCTTGTTTTCCTCCACTGGGTATATTCCTCAGTCTGTCTGTCTCTTGTTCTCCTCCACTGGGTATATTCCTCAGTCTGTCTGTCTCTTGTTCTCCTTCACTGGGTATATTCCTCAGTCTGTCTGTCTCTTGTTCTCCTTCACTGGGTATATTCCTCAGTCTGTATGTCTCTTGTTCTCCTCCACTGGGTATATTCCTCAGTCTGTCTGTCTCTTGTTCTCCTCCACTGGGTATATTCCTCAGTCTGTCTGTCTCTTGTTCTCATCCTCTGGGTATATTCCTCAGTCTGTCTGTCTCTTGTTCTCCTCCACTGGGTATATTCCTCATTCTGTCTGTCTCTTGTTCTCCTCCACTGGGTGTATTCCTCAGTCTGTCTGACTCTCGTTCTCCTCCGCTTGGTATATTCCTCAGTCTGTCTCTTGTTCTCCTCCACTGGGTATATTCTTCAGTCTGTCTGTCTCTTGTTCTCCTCCACTGGGAATATTCCTGTCTGTCTGTCTGTCTCTTGTTCTCATCCACTGGGTATATTCCTCAGTCTGTCTGTCTCTTGTTCTCCTCCACTGGGTATATTCCTCAGTCTGTCTGTCTCTTGTTCTCCTCCACTGGGTATATTCTTCAGTCTGTGTCTCTTGTTCTCCTCCACTGGGTATATTCCTAATTCTGTCTGTCTCTTGTTCTCCTCCACTGGGTGTATTCCTCAGTCTGTCTGTCTCTCGTTCTCCTCCGCTGGGTATATTCCTCAGTCTGTCTCTTGTTCTCCTCCACTGGGTATATTCCTCAGTCTGTCTGTCTCTTGTTCTCCTCCACTGGGAATATTCCTGTCTGTCTGTCTGTCTCTTGTTCTCCTACACTGGGTATATTCCTCAGTCTGTCTGTCTCTTGTTCTCCTCCACTGGGAATATTCCTGTCTGTCTGTCTGTCTCTTGTTCTCCTACACTGGGTATATTCTTCAGTCTGTGTCTCTTGTTCTCCTCCACTGGGTATATTCCTCAGTCTGTCTGTCTCTTGTTCTCCTCCACTGGGTATATTCCTCAGTCTGTCTGTCTCTTGTTCTCCTTCACTGGGTATATTCCTCAGTCTGTCTGTCTCTTGTTCTCCTCCACTGGGTATATTCTTCAGTCTGTGTCTCTTGTTCTCCTTCACTGGGTATATTCCTCAGTCTGTCTGTCTCTTGTTCTCCCCCACTGGGTATATTCCTCAGTCTGTCTGTCTCTTGTTCTCCTCCACTGGGTATATTCCTCAATCTGTATGTCTCTTGTTCTCATCCACTGGGTATATTCCTCAGTCTGTCTGTCTCTTGTTCTCCTCCACTGGGTATATTCTTCAGTCTGTGTCTCTTGTTTTCCTCCACTGGGTATATTCCTCAGTCTGTCTGTCTCTTGTTCTCTTCCACTGGGTATATTCCTCAGTCTGTCTGTCTCTTGTTCTCCTCCACTGGGTATATTCCTCAGTCTGTCTGTCTCTTGTTCTCCTTCACTGGGTATATTCCTCAGTCTGTCTGTCTCTTGTTCTCCTTCACTGGGTATATTCCTCAGTCTGTATGTCTCTTGTTCTCCTCCACTGGGTATATTCCTCAGTCTGTCTGTCTCTTGTTCTCATCCACTGGGTATATTCCTCAGTCTGTCTGTCTCTTGTTCTCCTCCACTGGGTATATTCCTCAGTCTGTCTGTCTCTTGTTCTCCTCCACTGGGTATATTCTTCAGTCTGTGTCTCTTGTTCTCCTCCACTGGGTATATTCCTCATTCTGTCTGTCTCTTGTTCTCCTCCACTGGGTGTATTCCTCAGTCTGTCTGTCTCTCGTTCTCCTCCGCTGGGTATATTCCTCAGTCTGTCTCTTGTTCTCCTACACTGGGTATATTCCTCAGTCTGTCTGTCTCTTGTTCTCCTTCACTGGGTATATTCCTCAGTCTGTCTGTCTCTCGTTCTCCTCCGCTGGGTATATTCCTCAGTCTGTCTCTTGTTCTCCTCCACTGGGTATATTCCTCAGTCTGTCTGTCTCTTGTTCTCTTTCACTGGGTATATTCCTCAGTCTGTCTGTCTCTTGTTCTCCTCCACTGGGAATATTCCTGTCTGTCTGTCTGTCTCTTGTTCTCCTACACTGGGTATATTCCTCAGTCTGTCTGTCTCTTGTTCTCCTCCACTGGGAATATTCCTGTCTGTCTGTCTGTCTCTTGTTCTCCTACACTGGGTATATTCTTCAGTCTGTGTCTCTTGTTCTCCTCCACTGGGTATATTCCTCAGTCTGTCTTTCTCTTGTTCTCCTCCACTGGGTATATTCCTCAGTCTGTCTGTCTCTTGTTCTCCTTCACTGGGTATATTCCTCAGTCTGTCTGTCTCTTGTTCTCCTCCACTGGGTATATTCTTCAGTCTGTGTCTCTTGTTCTTCTTCACTGGGTATATTCCTCAGTCTGTCTGTCTCTTGTTCTCCTCCACTGGTTATATTCCTCAGTCTGTCTGTCTCTTGTTCTCCTCCACTGGGTATATTCCTCAGTCTGTATGTCTCTTGTTCTCATCCACTGGGTATATTCTTCAGTCTGTGTCTCTTGTTTTCCTCCACTGGGTATATTCCTCAGTCTGTCTGTCTCTTGTTCTCCTCCACTGGGTATATTCCTCAGTCTGTCTGTCTCTTGTTCTCCTTCACTGGGTATATTCCTCAGTCTGTCTGTCTCTTGTTCTCCTTCACTGGGTATATTCCTCAGTCTGTATGTCTCTTGTTCTCCTCCACTGGGTATATTCCTCAGTCTGTCTGTCTCTTGTTCTCCTCCACTGGGTATATTCCTCAGTCTGTCTGTCTCTTGTTCTCATCCACTGGGTATATTCCTCAGTCTGTCTGTCTCTTGTTCTCCTCCACTGGGTATATTCCCCAGTCTGTCTGTCTATTGTTCTCCTCCACTGGGTATATTCTTCAGTCTGTGTCTCTTGTTCTCCTCCACTAGGTATATTCCTCATTCTGTCTGTCTCTTGTTCTCCTCCACTGGGTGTATTCCTCAGTCTGTCTGTCTCTCGTTCTCCTCCGCTGGGTATATTCCTCAGTCTGTCTCTTGTTCTCCTCCACTGGGTATATTCCTCAGTCTGTCTGTCTCTTGTTCTCCTTCACTGGGTATATTCCTCAGTCTGTCTGTCTCTTGTTCTCCTCCACTGGGAATATTCCTGTCTGTCTCTTGTTCTCCTACACTGGGTATATTCTTCAGTCTGTGTCTCTTGTTCTCCTCCACTGGGTATATTCCTCAGTCTGTCTGTCTCTTGTTCTCCTCCACTGGATATATTCCTCAGTCTGTCTGTCTCTTGTTCTCCTCCACTGGGTATATTCCTCAGTCTGTCTGTCTCTTGTTCTCCTCCACTGGGTATATTATTCAGTCTGTGTCTCTTGTTTTCCTCCACTGGGTATATTCCTCAGTCTGTCTGTCTTGTTCTCCTCCACTGGGTATATTCCTCAGTCTGTCTGTCTCTTGTTCTCCTCCACTGGGTATATTCTTCAGTCTGTGTCTCGTGTTCTCCTCCACTGGGTATATTCCTCATTCTGTCTGTCTCTTGTTCTCCTCCACTGGGTGTATTCCTCAGTCTGTCTGTCTCTCGTTCTCCTCCGCTGGGTATATTCCTCAGTCTGTCTCTTGTTCTCCTCCACTGGGTATATTCCTCAGTCTGTCTGTCTCTTGTTCTCCTCCACTGGGAATATTCCTGTCTGTCTCTTGTTCTCCTACACTGGGTATATTCTTCAGTCTGTGTCTCTTGTTCTCCTCCACTGGGTATATTCCTCAGTCTGTCTGTCTCTTGTTCTCCTCCACTGGGTATATTCCTCAGTCTGTCTGTCTCTTGTTCTCATCCACTGGGTATATTCCTCAGTCTGTCTGTCTCTTGTTCTCATCCACTGGGTATATTCCTCAGTCTGTCTGTCTCTTGTTCTCCTCCACTGGGTATATTCTTCAGTCTGTATTTCTCTTGTTCTCCTCCACTGGGTATATTCCTCAGTCTGTCTCTCTTGTTCTCCTCCACTGGGTATATTCCTCAGTCTGTCTGTCTCTTGTTCTCCTCCACTGGGTATATTCTTCAGTCTGTGTCTCTTGTTCTCCTCCACTGGGTATTTTCCTCAGTCTGTCTGTCTCTTGTTCTCCTCCACTGGGTGTATTCCTCAGTCTGTTTGTCTCTTGTTCTCCTCCACTGGGTATATTCCTCAGTCTGTCTCTTGTTCTCCTTCACTGGGTATATTCCTCAGTCTGTCTGTCTCTTGTTCTCCTTCACTGGGTATATTCCTCAGTCTGTCTGTCTCTTGTTCTCCTCCACTGGGAATATTCCTGTCTGTCTGTCTGTCTCTTGTTCTCCTACACTGGGTATATTCTTCAGTCTGTGTCTCTTGTTCTCCTTCACTGGGTATATTCCTCAGTCTGTCTGTCTCTTGTTCTCCTCCACTGGATATATTCCTCAGTCTGTCTGTCTCTTGTTCTCCTCCACTGGGTATATTCCTCAGTCTGTCTGTCTCTTGTTCTCCTCCACTGGGTATATTCTTCAGTCTGTGTCTCTTGTTTTCCTCCACTGGGTATATTCCTCAGTCTGTCTGTCTCTTGTTCTCATCCACTGGGTATATTCCTCAATCTGTATGTCTCTTGTTCTCATCCACTGGGTATATTCCTCAGTCTGTCTGTCTCTTGTTCCCCTCCACTGGGTATATTCCTCAGTCTGTCTGTCTCTTGTTCCCCTCCACTGACCCTCTGAGATGGAGGTTATGAAGAATGTCCATTTGGCTTTTACCGCTCACAGCTTTCTGTCTTTAATTCTGTAAAACAAGCAGCCGTTTGGACCTGACGCGCGCACGCGCACACACACACACACACACACCAACCACAAGGAGTTTTGGATATGCATCAGGGTGGTTTGTGTCAGGGTTGACCTGTAGCACCTGTGGATGCAGACCCAGCTCTTGTAACTCAGCATACTGTTGAGTAGATTTGCCTCAACTTCCCACACAGACTCACACACACAGGGGGCCTCGGCTGTGCTCTAATGGGGGCATCAATAACACACCAGTTAGACTTTCAACAACATACTGGCCTGACACACAGAGAGAGAGAGAGAGAGAGAGAGAGAGAGAGAGAGAGAGAGAGAGAGAGAGAGAGAGAGAGAGAGAGAGAGAGAGAGAGAGAGAGAGAGAGAGAGAGAGAGAGAGAGAGAGAGAGAGAGAGAGAGAGAGAGAGAGAGAGAGAGAGAGAGAGAGAGGGGTTAACTGTTCACTTCTGATTCTTTATTTCACTTTTATTTATTATCTATTCCACTTGCTTTACCATGCCAACAAAGCCCTTTGAATTTGAGAGAGAGAGAGTTACTGAGTGAAGTCAGCCTGTGTGGCTCTACTGAGTGAGTGTGTGCGTGCTGGTCTTGTATGCATTGAACATGCAGCACGTTGGATTGAGACGGAGGCTCTGACAGCTCTCCCTGACCAGGGCTTCAGAGTAGCTGGGAGGAGTGTGTTAACGACAGAACGAGGCGATGAAAGGATGCGCTAACTTTAGACCTCACATGTCCAGACTGCCAAAAACCCAGTTCCATAAAACCCTGTGTGTGCCTGTGTTTTGTGCGTGGCATGTGTATGCACAATACTAAGGTACTGAGGTGACCGTGACACAAATATACCAACATTGTCTTGCAGTTCCTTTCACTACGTCACGGACTCAGATATTCTCTCTCGTTTATCCCTCAGCCAGGCTATCCAGTCCGTTTTAAATTATACCTCTTTTTAATTACAACCCTAAACATTCTTTAATTTCACATCAAACATAAACTTTCTCAAATTGAGAGAAAAATTGAGACAACATCTCCCTCTCTAGACCTAGCTGGCAAAAGTTCATGAATTCCCGACCTCACAGAATAAGATGTGAACAGATTGTAATTTGTGCCCTCCAAGACCTGACCTAGCGCCCTCCTTCCCTCTCCTTCCCCTGGTGTCTGATCTGAACCAGGCCAATTACTAGCTTTTGATCACAAGAGCCAATCAGGGCTGGTTGTCATTGAGGTCATGTATTGAGTGCTGTGGGGAGATTATAGACACTGTTGGGGGAAATTTGTTCTCGATCAATGAGGGCGATACAAGGCCAACAGAACAGAGTATAGTGTATTGTGAAAATCAGTGGGGTCACACACACACACACACATGCGATTATGAATATTATATATGTTTGGGGTTCTTGTGGTTAATTTGCAGTCTACAAATTATTTGTAATCCGCTCAAGAAATAATTGACCCGCGGCTGAATCTAGTTGATGATCCCTACCTTATATGAAGGGATAACACCTTCATAACACACAACTAGAGCCCTAACTCACAATTTAACCCCCAGCCATGTCACATGTAATACAAGTCAGTTTTCGATGTTCATCCAAGTCTGAGGACGTCGGGAGATGACGTGGAAATCAGCCACTAGAGGCAACAGTGAGCACTGTTAACTTCAGGTAGCTTTCTGTTGTGCCAGGTGGGTTTCTGTTGTGCTGGGACGTTTTGAACAGGGATGGCGGATAGTCATAAGCATCTGCTTCTGATTCCGAAAGTTGCAAGTTTGAATCCAGAGATAGAAAGCAGTTTTTGAGATTGATGTTTTAAGGCTATCCCAAACTTTTACCTTTACCTTAACCAATTGGCAGTTATTGTCTAACCATAAGACTTCAGAGTTATTGCCTAAACTTAACCCTAACCTTAAATTCAGAGTTATTGCCTAAACTTAACCCTAATCTTAAATTCAGAGTTAATGCCTAAACTTAACCCTAAACTTAAATTCAGAGTTAATGCCTAAAGTTAACCTTAAACATTTAGAAATTTGACCTTTGCAACAACAACTTGAAGTTGTTATATATATATATATACCGTACCAGTCAAAAGTTTGGACACACCTACTCATTCAAGGGTTTTTCTTAATTTTTACTATTTTCTACATTGTAAAATAATAGTGAATACATTAAAACTCGGAAATAATACATATGGAATCATGTAGTAACCAACAAAGTGCTAAACAAATATAAACAAACAAATAATATCAAATCTATTTTATATTTGAGATTCTTCACAGTAGCTACCCTTTGCCTTGATAACAGCTTTGCACACTCTTTGGCATTCTCTCAACAAGCTTAATGAGGAATTATTTTCTTGAAGGAGTTCCCACATATGTTGAACACTTGTTGGCTGCTTTTCCTTCTCTCTGCAGTACCAAAAATCTTCTTCATGGTGGCCACACAACATGACAACAACATGGTAGCAGCACAACATGGTCGCAGCACAAAACATGGTACAAACAATATTGGGCACAGACAACAGCACAAAGGGCAAGAAGGTAGAGATATATCACGCAAAGCAGGCACAACTGTCAGTAAGAGTGTCCATGATTGAGTCTTTGAATGAAGAGATTGAGATAAAACTGTCCAGTTTGAGTGTTTGTTGCAGCTTGTTCCAGTCACTGGCTGCAGTGAGCTGAAAAGACAAGTGACCCAGGAATGTGTGTGCTTTGGGGACCTGGCAGAACGGCTGTTGTATGTGGAGGATGAGGGCTGCAGTAGATATCTCAGATAGGGGGTAGTGAGGCCTAAGAGGGTTTTATAAATAAGCATCAACCAGTGGGTCTTGCGACGGGTATACAGAAATGACCAGTTTACAGAGGAGTGTAGAGGGCAGTGATGTGTTCCATAAGGAGCATTGGTGGAAAATCTGATGGCCAAATGGTAAAGAACATCTAGCCTCTCGAGAGCACCCTTACCTGCCAATTTCTAAATTATGTATCCGTAATCTAGCATGGGTAGGATGGTCATCTGAATCAGGGTTAGTTTAGCAGCTAGTGTGAAAGAGGAGTGATTACAATAGAGGAGACCGAGTCTAGATTTAACTTTAGCCTGCAGCTTTGATATCTGCTGAGAGAGGGACAGTCTACCGAGGTAGTAATCACACCTATGGGGAGAGGGGCATTCTTCTTACCAAACCACATTATCTTTGATTTGGGGGTGTTCAGAATACGGTTTAGGGTAAAGAAAGCTTGTTGGACACTAAGAAAGCTTTGTTGTTGAGCATTTAACACAAAATCTAGGAGGGGCCAGCTGAGTATAAGACTGTATCATCTGCATATACATGGATGAGAGAGCATCCTACTGCCTGAGCTATGTTGTTGATGTAAATTGAGAAGAGCGTGGGGTCTAGGAGCCTTGGGGTACTCCCTTGGTGACAGGCAGTGGCTGCGACAGCAGATTTTCTGACTTTATTCACTGCACTCTTTGAGAGATGTAGTTAGCAAACCAGGCAACAACAAAAAACTCAGAGACACCAATACTCCTTAGCCGGCCGGAAATGTTGAACGGGCAAGGAGGCATGGCTGAGTCAAATAGGAATCCTGACTTAATGAAGTAATGATTAAAGTGCTCAGCCATGTGCTTCTTGTCAGTAACAACTACATCATCAACTTTAAGGGACATGGGCAGCTGTGAGGAGGAGGGTTTATTCCCCAGATCTTTAAGGAGAAGTATATCTTTAATTCCATGCATAACACTTGTATTTTCATCAACATTTATGATGACTATTTCTGTAAATTGATGTGGCACTGCAAAATCACCGGATGTTTTGGAAGCAAAACATTACTGAACATAACTCGCCAATGTAAACTGAGATTTTTGGATATAAATATGAACTTTATCGAACAAAACATACATGTATTGAGTTACATGAACTCTTATGAGTGCCATCTGATGAAGATCATCAAAGGTTAGTGATTAATTTTATCTCTATTTCTGCTTTTTGTGACTCCTCCCTTTGTCTGGAAAAATTGCTGTGTTTTTATGTGACTAGGCACTGACCTAACATAATCACATGGTATGCTTTCGTCGTAAAGCCGTTTTGAAATTGGACACTGTGTTGGGATTAACAACAAGTTTAAATTATGTATAATACTTGTATGGTTGAGGAATTTTTACTATGAGGTTTCTGTTGTTTGAATTTGGCGCCCTGCACTTTCACTGGCTGTTGTCAAATCGATCCCGTTAACGGGATTTCAGCCGTAAGATTTTTATAAAGCTCAGTTCCAGCTTCTTTTAACAAAGTAGATAAGAACATGATGATAATAATAATATAACCAACCAGGTGAACAGGTGAAATGATTTGCTGTATTCCTAAACAAAAGCACTACTGCATGAACAATTGCGAAGGATTAATTGTATAAATACATATTCATGGAAATATATTCATAACAATATATAAGAACAGTCATTTTTTGATTGTATCAAACACTGTATTGTGCCCTTACATATGAATCAATGTCGTCTACTCTTTATTTGGGTCCACAGTCAGCACAAAGCTTCAGAGCTTTGCGTGAGCAAGCACAGGATACAAATCGCTTGCACTGCACACACTGCCGACTTGACGTTGTGTCTTATTTTTCCTGAGTGCGATATGTGGTGCTTGGGGAAGAGGGAGATCAGGACCTGCTGCCTTGGCAGCCAGCTTGGCGGCTGTAGCTTCTTTCTTGGCATTCACATGGTTCTGACATGCCAGATCCAGTGGGATGCATGGTGCTGAAGATGCAAACACTTATTTATTTTGCACCTGTACACCGTGAGTGTTGATTTACAACTCTCCATCACTGATGTGGAGTACAGCTCCACTGGTACATTGTTTTGTGCAAAAGGGGGACAGCTCCTGCCTTTGTTTGTTCACTGCAACGCATCAATACAGGATTAAGATTGAATTTTACTACACCAACTCTGACGCTCGTCGGATTTGGCAGGGCTTGAAAACTATTACGGACTACAAAGGGAAACCCAGATGCGAGCTTCTCAGTGACATGAGCCTACCAGACAAAATAATGCCTTTTATGCTCGCTTCGAGGCAAGCAACACGATCTCGGTAACCGATGTGAGCAAGACTTTTAAAACCTTTTTGGGGTAGGTGAGATGCTACCGTCCCACCTGGCTAACATCCTGTGAATTTGCAGAGCACAAAATTAAAATTACAAAAATTGTGATATTAAAAATACAAGAAAATACAAGGGTCTAACATAATTTAAAAGCTTAACTTCTTGTTAATCCAGCCGCTTTGTCAGATTTCAAAAAGGCTTTACGGCGAAAGCACACCATTCCAATATCTGAGGACAGCGCCCCGCACACAAAAGCATCACATACATTTTCCAACCAAGCAGAGGTGTCACAAAAGTCAGAAATAGTGATAAAATAAATCACTTACCTTTTGAAGATCTTCATCTCGTTGTAATCACAATAGTCCCAGCTACTGTATATAACAAATTGTCATTTTGTTCGATAAAGTCCAAAGAATTCAGTTTAGTTGGCGCGCTTGACTCCACCGGTTTCCCTCATTCAACATGCATACAAATCAATCCCGTAAGTTGCCAATAAACCTTATCCAAACAAGTCAAACAACATTTCTAATCAATCCTCAGGTACCCTAATATGTAAATAAACGATCAAATTTAAGGCGGAGAATAGCATGTTCATTACAGAAAATAAATAACGATGCGCGCGCGGATGTGAACACTACAGCCAAAATGGGAGCCACTTACAAAAACTAAAAATTCTACCTCATTTTTCAAAAACAAGCCTAAAACTCTTTCTATAGACTAATGGCCTTTAGCGGAAGCCCTAGGAACTGCAATCTGGGAGGTATTCCTTTTTATAGTCCCATAGAGAGCCATTATAATCAGTGGTGAGCTCAACAACAACAAAAAATTCCGGATAGATTCTCCTCGGGTGTTTGTCTGCCATATCAGTTCTGTTATACTCATAGACATTATTTTAACAGTTTTAGAAACTTTAGAGTGTTTCCTATCCAATACTACCAATTATATGCATATCCTTCTGGGCCTGAGTAACAGGTTGTTTACTTTGGGAACCTCATTCATCCAAACTTCCGAATACTACCACGAAGAAGTTAAACAGGTCAACATTCACAAAGTAGCAGGGCTAGACGGATTACGAGGACATGTTCTCAAAGCATGTGCGGACGAAGTGTCTTCACTGACATTTTCAACCTTTCCTTGACCAAGCCTGTTATGCCTACATGTTTCAAGCAGACTGTAACCTGCCTAAATGATTACCGCGCTGTAGCACTCGAGTCGGGTGCCACGAAAGGCTGGTCATAGCTCACATCAACAACATCCTCCTGGATACCTAGACCCACTCCAATTCGCATACCGCACCAACAGATCCGCAGATGATGCAATCTCAATCGCACTCCACGCTGCCCTTTCCCATCTGTACAAAAAGAACACCTATGTGAGAATGCTGTTCATTGACTACAGCTTAGTGTTCAACACCATAGTGCCCACGAAGCTCATCACTAAGCTAAGGACCCTGGGACTAAACACCTCCCTCTGCAACTGGATCCTGGACTTCCCGATGGGCCGCCCCCAGGTGGTAAGGGTAGGCAACAACGCATCTGCCACACTGATCCTCAACACTGGGACCCTACAGGGGTGTGTAGTTAGTCCCCTCCTGTACTCCCTGTTCACCCACGACTGCATGGCCAAACATGACTCCAACACCATCATTAAGTTTGCTGATGACACAGCAGTGGTAGGCCTGATCACCGACAACGATGAGACAGTCTATAGGGAGGAGGTCAGAGAACTGGCAGTGTGGTGCCAGGACAACAACCTCACCCTCAATGTGAGCAAGACAAAGGAGCTGATCGTGGACAACGGGAAAAGGCGGGCCGAACATGCCTCCAATAACATCAAATTGTGTCTGGTTGAGAGTTGGTGTCCACATCACCAACAAACTATCATGGTCCAAACACACCAAGACAGTCGTGAAGAGGGCACGACAAAACCTTTTCCCCCTCAGGAGACTGAAAAGATTTGGCATGGGTCCCCAGATCTTCAAACATTTCTTCCACTGTACCATTGAGAGCATTCTGACCGGTTGCATCACCGCCTTGTATGTCAACTGCTCGTCATCTGACCGTAAGGCACTACAGAGGGTAGTGTGTACAGCCTAGTGCATCACTGGGGTCAAGCTTCCTGCCATCTGGTACATACTGTAAATAATAAGCGTGTCAGAGGAAAGCCCATAAAATTCTCAAGACTCCAGTCAACCAAGTCACTGTTTCCTCTGCTACCGCACGTCAAGTGGTACCGGTGAGTCAAGTCTAGGACCTAAAGGCTCTTTAACAGCTTCTACTCCCAAGCCATAAGGCTGCTGCTACTCACTGTTTATTAGCTGTGCATAGTCACTTGTATTTGGCGCATGTGAAAAATAAAGTTTGATTTGATTTGTACCGAGCAGGCTAGGTTTCTTTGCAATTAACTTGTCTGGGAAATTGATGTGAAGACGTCCGTGGTCACATTCCTGCCTTTGCCCATGTAAGTCACCACAGTCTCTCAACCACTGGCCTGGTTTCATATATCCCCTGATATGGAAAGCCCTTGAGCAAGAACTTGGTTTCGACATCGGCAGCTAACCAAAACTTAACTGAAGTCACATGCACCATTATCAGTTTCTGTCTGGTTTCTAGCAGTCATTTTACGTTTATTATGTTACTAGTTTTTGCTTATAGTAGCCAGGGCAATGCTGCTGCGTGAGTGGTCATGTGCTGAATGGAGGGACAGCATGGATATTCTTGGAAAAACTGAAATTTGGATAAAGAGCTGCACCTCGTAGAAGAGAATGATATCAACAGCAAGGTGCGCGGTCAAATGATGTGCTGCTGATAAATAGTCATAACACAAACTTATCATTGCATTATTGTCTTTCTTAATTAAAACCAATCTCTTCACCCTTCTCATCATTCAGTTAGGCCTAATTTAAATTGAATTGTGAATTAAGGTGCACGTTTATCGCCCATTCGTCCATTTGTCATTCATTCAGTGAGGAGAGAGAGACCCAATAGCGCCTGACTGGGTACCAATGTCCTACAGCACATTGTCTTGGCAGGTTAAGTTAGGAATATATGTGAGAAAAAAAAAAACTTTTAAAAAGGCTCTAAATACTTTTCTGTTTTAGATTTCAAAATTCTAACAAATGAGCAGGGTAAAATACAAACACTTAGGAAAAGTCAGAAGGAGCAGGACATTGCTTTTTGGGGGGCATATTTAACCCTTCTCTGTCCAGCTCTACATCTGTCTTTCATCAGGTTCTCTCTCTCTCTCTCTCTCTCTCTTTCTCTCTCTCTCTCTCTCTCTCGCTCTCTTTTGAGCAGACGGTGCTCTCATAATCAGTTGCATACCGCAAGGTCTGAGCAGTTGTATAGCTAATCTCATGCTATTCTACACATTTTGCAATGAAACTGAGATAATTTTGAATGTTTAAAGCTAATTTCCTGCAATTCTACACATTGCCTTGGGGCAAAGAGAGGAATGTGAACCCCCAAGGGGCCCCAACCTCCCTAAAATATAAATATAGTTTTATAGATTTTTGAGAGACCATGGGTCCCCCCTGCCTTGTGGTGGCTGCATGGGTTTGTGGTACGCCAATGCTCACCATACTACCTATATGCATTTACTCACTGTGCCTCTCTCAGGAAGGAGTACAAACATACGGACACACACACAGTAAGATGATACATCCTGGGAGCAGACACAGTGGTGCATTTCCAGACGGTGCTGCCGTGTCTATAGAAACCAGTGCTACAGTTACCAACCACTTCCATCATCTTTAAATCACCATCTGCTTTTTACAAACACTGCCCTTGAACACTCAACAGATGCCAGGGAAGTTAGCTCTGCCTGTAGTTGTGTCTTTGTGCCAAGCTAAGCTGTGGCATAGTAGTAGATTTGAAGGCTTTGTTAATTTGTCATGTTGGGTGACAGTCTTATACACTGAGTGTACAAAACATTAGGAACAACTGCTCGGTCCATGACATGACTAGGTTAATCCAGGTGAAAGCTATGATCCGTTATTGATGTCACTTGTTAAATCCACTTCAATCAGTTTAGATGAAGGGGAAGAGACATGTTAAAGAAGGAATTTTAAGACTTAAGACAATTGAGACATGGATTTTGTATGTATGCCATTCAGAGGGTGATTCAGCTGTGAGATCGGGGCACCACCAGTACAGAGCTTGCTCAGGAATGGCAGCAGGCAGGTGTGGAATGGCAGCGCACAATGAGGCAAATACTTTTGGAGGATGGCCTGGTGTCAAGAAGGGCAGCAAAGAAGACACTTCTCTCCAGGAAAAACATCAGGGACAGACTGATATTCTGCAAAAGGTACAGGGATTGGACTGCTGAGGACTGGGGTAAAGTAATTTTCTCTGATGAATCCTCTTTCCGATTGTTTGGGGCATACTGGAAAAAAGCTTGTCCGGAGAAGACAAGGTGAGCGCTACCATCAGTCTTGTGTCATGCCAACAGTAAAGCATCCTGAGACCATTAGTTTGTGGGGTTGCTTCTCAGCCAAGGGAGTGGGCTCACTCACAATTTTGCCTAAGAACACAGCCATAAAAAAGAATTGTATCAGCAAATCCTCCGAGAGCAACTTCTCCCAACCATCCAGGAACAGTTTGGTGACGAACAATGCCTTTTCCAGCATGATGGAGCACCTTGCCATAAGGCAAAAGTGATAACTAAGTGGCTCTGGGAATAAAACATCAATATTTTGGGTCCATGGCCAGGAAACGCCCCAGACCTTAATCCCATTGAGAACCTGTGGTCAAACCTCAAGAGGCGGGTGGACAAACAAAAACCCACAAGTTCTGACAAACTCCAAGCATTGATTATGCAAGAATGGCTGCCATCAGTCAGGATGTGGCCCAGAAGTTAATTGACAGCATTGCAGGGAGGATTGCAGAGGTCTTAAAAAGAAGGGTCAACACCACAAATATTGGCTCTTTGCATCAACTTCATGTAATTGTCAATAAAAGCTTTTGACACTTATGAAATGCTTGTAATTATACTTCAGTATTCCATGGTAACATCTGACAAAAATATCTAAAGACACTGAAGCAGCAAACGTTGTGGAAATTAATATTTGTGCCATTCTCAAAACTTTTGGCCACGACTGTACACTTTAACTTGAAATAAAAACTAATTTCTGTCAAAATTAGAAACCTGTAATATCTGAAGATGTAGCTCGACAGACTATCTTTCACGTATACGGCATGAATGGACGCCTCTCCCTGTCACGTATGCCATGGTTGCTCTTAGTTTGAAGATGTAATCCGGAGACAGGTGTTTTCTCCATCTCCTTAGCTATCATAATCTAATTCCACTGATTTCAATTCTCGATCCTCCAGCAAGTGGAGAGCAACACTTATGTACACAACATTTGGTAGGAGATGGGAGGTGCATAGGCTGGACACAGCCAGAGTATGTCAGCTTTAAATCAATGATATGGCCTCACCCATGAACACATAACTGACACACATTTGTTTTGGCTCTCTCTTCAAGTGTTATAGGCAGTAGCCTATAACAAAAGCCTGCACACACACACACACACACACACACACACACACACACACACACACACACACACACACACACACAGAGTGCGGTGTGGTTTGTGAACTGTGAAAGGGGTTAGGTTTTATGAAAGTGGTGGCATTATAACATCCTGACACAGCTCCGTGGCAAACAGCTCTGAAGGTCAGTGTGTGTGTGTGTGTGTGTGTGTGTGTGTGTGTGTGTGTGTGTGTGTGTGTGTGTGTGTGTGTGTCTGTGTGTCTGTGTGTCTGTGTGTCTGTGTGTGTGTGTTCTGTAGTTGTCACTCTGCTCTGTCTTTCCCTCTTTTCTCTTTTTATCCACTCCAACACATTCTCTCTCTCCCTGTATCTCTACCTCCTGCCCTCTGACTCTCTCAGCATCACCTCAATACCTCATTCTGTTCCTCTTTACTTCCACTCGAGAGAGAGCGAGAGAGAGTGAGAGAGCCAGTGAGAGCCAGAGAACGAGCTAAGTGAGAGAGAGAACGAGCTGAGAGAGCGAGAGAATGAGCTGAGAGAGCGAGAGAACGAGCTGAAAGAGAGAACGAGCTGAGAGAGTGAGAGAAAACGAGCTGAGAGAGAGAATGAGCTGAGAGAGAGAGAATCCGAGCTGAGAGTGAGCGAGAATGAGCTGAGAAAGAGAGAGAACGAGCTGAGAGAGAGAGAGAACGAGCTGAGAGAGCGAGAGAACGAGCTGAGTGAGAGAAAATGAGCGGAGAGAATGAGCTGAGAGAGAGAGAATCCGAGCTGAGAGTGAGAGAGGACGAGCTGAGAAAGAGAGAGAGAAAACGAGCTGAGAGAGAGAGAGAGAGACAGAGAGAGAGAGAGATAACAAGCTGAGCAAAAGAGAGGGAGACAAGCTGAGAAAGAGAGAGAGAGAACGAGGTGAAAGAGAGAGAGAACAGCTGAGAGCGAGAGAGAACGAGCTGAGAGAGAGAGAGAGAGAGAGAGAGAGAGAGAACAAGCTGAGAAACAAGGCAAGAAGGTGTGTTCCTGTGTGTAAGATGGGCTCTCAGAGCAGGTGGGCTACAGGTGTAGCTGGAAAGAAAGACAAAGGGAGAGGGGGGGAGGTGAGGTAAAGAGAGGGGTGAGGAACTGATGACATTACATTTGATGACATTACATTATTACAGTATGTGTCAGCAACCAGACCTGTGTAGGTAACTGATGACATTACATTATTACAGTATGTGTCAGCAACCAGACCTGTGTAGGTAACTGATGACATTACATTATAACAGTATGTGTCAGCAACCAGACCTGTGTAGGTAACTGATGACATTACATTATTACAGTATGTGTCAGCAACCAGACCTGTGTAGGTAACTGATGACATTACATTATAACAGTATGTGTCAGCAACCAGACCTGTGTAGGTAACTGATGACATTACATTATAACAGTATGTGTCAGCAACCAGACCTGTGTAGGTAACTGATGACATTACATTATTACAGTATGTGTCAGCAACCAGACCTGTGTAGGTAACTGATGACATTACATTATAACAGTATGTGTCAGCAACCAGACCTGTGTAGGTAACTGATGACATTACATTATTACAGTATGTGTCAGCAACCAGACCTGTGTAGGTAACTGATGACATTACATTATAACAGTATGTGTCAGCAACCAGACCTGTGTAGGTAACTGATGACATTACATTATAACAGTATGTGTCAGCAACCAGACCTGTGTAGGTAACTGATGACATTACATTATTACAGTATGTGTCAGCAACCAGACCTGTGTAGGTAACTGATGACATTACATTATTACAGTATGTGTCAGCAACCAGACCTGTGTAGGTAACTGATGACATTACATTATTACAGTATGTGTCAGCAACCAGACCTGTGTAGGTATAATTTGAATGACAACAGTCCTCTTTATAAAGCCTCTCACAGTTTCAAGTCAGAATAAGAGGTTCCATATTTCTCAAATGTCAAATTTCGAAGTTGTTCCAAATGTCAAATTTCAAAGTTTTAAAGGTTAAGTTTAAGCATTAACTATGAATGTTTAAGGTTAGTGTTAAGTTTAGGCATTATCTCTGAATTCGTAAGGTTAGGCATTAATTCAGAATGGTTAAGGTAAGGGTTAACGTTTTTTGATAGGCTTTAAAAACAACAACTTTTTATCGCTGGATTCAAACATGAAACCTTTTTAACCCGAGGCAGATGTGAACATCCACTCTAGCACTCACTGCTGCCCCTAGTGGCCTTTTCCACGTCATCTCCTGTTGTTCTCAGACATGGATGGACGTCAAATACTGACGTGTAACACGATTGACCTGTCAATCATAAACACTGCATTCATCTCTCTATCTTACCTGTCTCAAGTTGTTCAGGTCTTGTTTTAAAATATTTTTACACATTCAGATATTCTTAGAACATTTGAATCAAGGTATTTCTACAAGAATCGCACACTTTCCAAGAAGTTTATGAAACAGTAGATGTTAATGTGTGATTATTAGGAAACAGCACTAGTATGGAACCCGCAGTGATTTGCTACTTCCCAGTGTTTAGATACAAGGACAAACCTGGAAATGTTTGTCATTTTCACCACTCATCTAAAACTCAAGACACATCTGGCCACACAGTTAGTTGAATGTTACTGATAGTCCGTAGAGCGTCTACAGATGAACCATGTACGGACTATCTAAATAAATTGTTACCACACATCTATCTCAGCTAGAAACATGTTTGGACTAGTTACTTAAGTAAACTAACTGAGGTTGAAACGCTTTATAGTTGATGATGCCTTAAATTGGTCATTCCCAATTCAGTTCTGGTGAAACAGTGTCAACAGTGATCGAGAGACCAGGATGAGTTTACAATGACACATACTCAAATATATACAGACATACATACAAAGTACACACATGCACACAGGGGCTTAAGCTCCCTTAATTGTTGGAAGCTGTTGGTTGGGCTCTCTGTTTTTCTCCTGCAAATAGCCTGGACCTTTCATACTACTGTATGTGTGTGTGTCCTGGGACATCCTTAAGATTACGCTGACTCTCCTCCTCCATGTGTGATATGGGCAAATCGATATGCAACAGAAGTCTAATACCTTAATCCACAATACTCTCACAGGCAAAAAGCCTCCATCAGATTATAAAGCAGGAGACAATGTGTCTCTCTCTGTCTCTCTCTGTCTCTGTCTCTCTCTCTCTCTCTCTCTCTCTCTCTCTCTCTCTCTCTCTCTCTCTCTCTCTCTCTCTCTGCAATCACCATTGCATTGCACACTGCCCTATCCCATCCAGACAAGAGGAATACCTATGTAAGAATGCTGTTCATCGACAACAGCTCAGCCTTTAACACCATAGTACCCTCTGAGCTCATCACTAAGCTTGGGCCATGGGTCTGCACCCCATCCTGTGCAACTGGGTCCAGGACTTCTTGAAGGGCTGACCGCAGGTGGTGAAGGTAGGCAACAACACCTCTGCCATGCTGATCCTCAACACGGGGGCCCCACAGGGGTGCGTGGTCAGCCCCCTCCTGTATTCCCTGTTCACCCACGACTGCTTGGCCACGCACGTCTCCAATTTAATCATCAAGTTTGCTAATGACACAACAGTGGTAGGCCTGATTACCAACAACTACGAAACAGCCTACAGGGAGGTGAAGACCCTGGCAGAGTGGTGCCAGGAAAATAACCTCTCCCTCAATGTCAGCAAAATGAAGGAGCTGATTGTGGACTTCAGGAGACAGCAGAGAGAGCACGCCACCATCACATCATCGGGGCTGGAGAGGGTGAAAAGCATCAAGTTCCCTCATGTGCCTCTTCAACCTCAGGAGGCTGAAGACACTCGGCTTGGCCCTAAGACCCTCAAGAATTTATACAGATGTACCATTGACAGCTTCCTATCAGGATGTATCACCACCTGGTACAGCAATTGCACCATCCGCAACCGCAGGGCTCTACAGAGGGTGATCCAGGACATCTACAGCACCCGGTGTCACAGGAAGGCCAAAAATATCATCAAGGACAACAACCACCCGAGTCACAGCCTGTTCACCCTGCTACCATCTAGAAGGCAGAGACAGTACAGGTGCATCAAACCTGGGACCGAGAGACTGAGAAACGGCTTCTAACTCCAGGCCATCAGACTGTTAATTGTAACCACTAGCCGGCCTCCGCCCAGTACCCTGCCCTGAACATTTTCTATTCATATACTGTCCATACTGTCTATACACACCATTATATACACTGCTCAAAAAATAAAGGGAACACTAAAATAACACATCCTAGATCTGAATTAATGAAATATTCTTATTAAATACTTTTTTCTTTACATAGTTGAATGTGCTGACAACAAAATCACACAAAAAGTATCAATGGAAATCAAATTTATCAACCCATGGAGGTCTAGATTTGGAGTCACACTCAAAATTAAAGTGGAAAACCACACCACAGGCTGATCCAACTTTGATGTAATGTCCTTATGAGTCAAAATGAGGCTCAGTAGTGTGTGTGGCCTCCACGTGCCTGTATGACCTCCCTACAATGCCTGGGCATGCTCTCAATGAGGTGGCGGATGGTCTCCTGAGGGATCACTACCACTAGAGTGAAAGCACCGCCAGCATTCAAAAGTGACGAAAACATCAGCAAGGAAGCATAGGAACTGAGAAGTGGTCTGTGGTCCCCACCTGCAGAACCACTCCTTTATTGGGGGTGTCTTGCTAATTGCCTATAATTTCCACCTGTTGTTTTTTCCATTTGCACAACAGCATGTGACATTTATTGTCAATCAGTGTTGCTTCCTAAGTGGACAGTTTGATTTCACAGAAGTGTGATTGACTTGGAGTTATATTGTGTTGTTTAAGTGTTCCCTTTATTTGTTTGAGCAGTGTACATATACAGTATATGTATTTATATTCCAGACTCTGACATTGCTCATTCTGATCTTTCTTCATTTCTGCGTGTACTTTTTGCATTGTTATGTATTACTGCAATGGTGGAGCTAGAAACAGAAGCATTTCACTGCACCTGCGATAACATCTGCAAAATATGTGTATGTGACCATTTGATATCTGTCCCTCTCTGTCGCTCTCTCTACACAGTATATATCTCTGTCCTTCTCTCTCTATCCCATATATCTTTCTCTCTCCCCCATCCTCTCTCTCTACATCCCCTCATCTTTGAGTAGAGCAAAATAAAGCTGAGAGCTGACGTTTTTGTCGTTAAACTGTTTGTTATTGTAAAACATACATGTTCCCATGCCCAACGATACAGGATATGTCAATCAACACCAGCTGGAGATAAAACTGGGCACACGCACACTGATGATGAGCTTTATATAGGGAAATACTACATCTTAAAACTTCCTTCAGTACTTCCTTCATCAATATATATATATACCCTAACATCACATCCCCTTTGTACAAGTGACAGCTGCCAAGTCCCAGACCTAAACCCCCTAAATGAAGGAGAAGTGAGAGGGAGAAGTGAGAGGGAGAAGTGAGAGGGAGAAGTGAGAGAGAGAGAGAGAGAGAGAGAGAGAATCCATTAGCAGCCTTTCTTGCTATTCTCTGACGTTCAGTATATTATACATGCCTGCACACCTGCTGCGATCCAGGAGTACCGTCTAGAAATGAGAAACACATGTCCTCAGTAAAACTCAGTGTGTGTTTGTGTGTGCGCAAACGACCCCAGCAAAGGTAATATGGTAACCCTATGTGTCTAATTCTACCCTCTCCCTGTCAATCAGTAGGCCAGTTAAACAGCAGGGAATGTAGCTGGCTCTCACATCATAAATGGCCCTGTCACATTGGGGAAAGTTTCCAAAGCATTGTGGGAATGTTTCACCGGCTCTGCCTTGTGTTGTACACTTGTTTCTCTCGTTTATATCGAGGGATGGAGGGAGGAAATGAAGTCATCCTCTACGCTCTTTGAAAAAAAGGGTTGCTGAAGGGTTGTTCAGTTGTCCCCATAGGAGAACCCTTTTGGGTTATAGGAGAACCCTTTTGGGTTATAGGAGAACCCTTTTGGGTTATAGGAGAACCCTTTTGGTTATAGGAGAACCCTTTTTGGTTATAGGAGAACCCTTTTGGTTATAGGAGAACCCTTTTGGGTTATAGGAGAACCCTTTTTGGTTATAGGAGAACCCTTTTGGGTTATAGGAGAACCCTTTTGGGTTATAGGAGAACCCTTTTGGGTTATAGGAGAACCCTTTTGGGTTATAGGAGAATCCTTTTTGGTTATAGGAGAACCCTTTTGGGTTATAGGTATAACCCTTTTGGGTTGCATGTTGAACCCCTAACCAAAAATAGTTATGCAAATGTATTACTATGAGGACAGCCGTAGAACCCTTTTAGGTTCTAGATAGCACCTTGTTTTTCATCCTTATCAAAGTCACATCCAAATCCATGTGGGCTTCATGGTTAATGCTATTTAAGGGAAATAATTCTGCCAATGCATTTGACAGTGAAACAGCTTATTCGACTGTCTTTCCTCTTAACACTACACCTCCTTTTCCCCTCTCTTTCATTCTACCTACAAAACCAACTCTCCCGCCAGAATTAGCCAACTACTCTAACTCCTGTTGCCTAATGTGTGTGCTGTAGCCGGGGTCAGAGAAAGTTCAGCTGCCCTCGGCTAAACACATTCACTGTCGATTCAGATCAACAGGTCGTCCTTTGCTCTATGTTGTATGATACACACACACACACACACACACACACACACACACACACACACACACACACACACACACACACACACACACACACACACACAGGGGCTGAAACAAATGAATCTGTCAGCTCTGTGTACCCGCCAGTGGCTGGAGCACTTATCTGTGTTTCTGTGTATGTATAATATGCATGTGTACCTGTACATGTACAAGTTTGTTTATGTTTTTGTGTATATTTGAGTGGCCTTTGAATATCCTTGACATGCATACGGTAATATGCATTGATAAATGCTAAATTTTCAGGAAGCAAAGTTTGGGACTACTGTGTGAGTCTGTCGGTATAATACAATATACAGTGCCTTGCGAAAGTATTCGGCCCCCTTGAACTTTGCGACCTTTTGCCACATTTCAGGCTTCAAACATAAAGATATAAAACTGTATTTTTTTGTGAAGAATCAACAACAAGTGGGACACAATCATGAAGTGGAACGACGTTTATTGGATATTTCAAACTTTTTTAACAAATCAAAAACTGAAAAATTGGGCGTGCAAAATTATTCAGCCCCTTTACTTTCAGTGCAGCAAACTCTCTCCAGAGGTTCAGTGAGGATCTCTGAATGATCCAATGTTGACCTAAATGACTAATGATGATAAATACAATCCACCTGTGTGTAATCAAGTCTCCGTATAAATGCACCTGCACTGTGATAGTCTCAGAGGTCCGTTAAAAGCGCAGAGAGCATCATGAAGAACAAGGAACACACCAGGCAGGTCCGAGATACTGCTGTGAAGAAGTTTAAAGCTGGATTTGGATACAAAAAGATTTCCCAAGCTTTAAACATCCCAAGGAGCACTGTGCAAGCGATACTATTGAAATGGAAGGAGTATCAGACCACTGCAAATCTACCAAGACCTGGCCGTCCCTCTAAACTTTCAGCTCATACAAGGAGAAGACTGATCAGAGATGCAGCCAAGAGGCCCATGATCACTCTGGATGAACTGCAGAGATCTACAGCTGAGGTGGGAGACTCTGTCCATAGGACAACAATCAGTCAGTCGTATATTGCACAAATCTGGCCTTTATGGAAGTGGCAAGAAGAAAGCCATTTCTTAAAGATATCCATAAAAAGTGTTGTTTAAAGTTTGCCACAAGCCACCTGGAAGACACACCAAACATGTGGAAGAAGGTGCTCTGGTCAGATGAAACCAAAATTGAACTTTTTGGCAACAATGCAAAACGTTGTGTTTGGCGTAAAAGCAACACAGCTGAACACACCATCCCCACTGTCAAACATGGTGGTGGCAGCATCATGGTTTGGGCCTGCTTTTCTTCAGCAGGGACAGGGAAGATGGTTAAAATTGATGGGAAGATGGATGGAGCCAAATACAGGACCATTCTGGAAGAAAACCTGATGGAGTCTGCAAAAGACCTGAGACTGGGACGGAGATTTGTCTTCCAACAAGACAATGATCCAAAACATAAAGCAAAATCTACAATGGAATGGTTCAAAAATAAACATATCCAGGTGTTAGAATGGCCAAGTCAAAGTCCAGACCTGAATCCAATCGAGAATCTGTGGAAAGAACTGAAAACTGCTGTTCACAAATGCTCTCCATCCAACCTCACTGAGCTCGAGCTGTTTTGCAAGGAGGAATGGGAAAAAATTTCAGTCTCTCGATGTGCAAAACTGATAGAGATATACCCCAAGCGACTTACAGCTGTAATCGCAGCAAAAGGTGGCGCTACAAAGTATTAACTTAAGGGGGCTGAATAATTTTGCACGCCCAATTTTTAAATTTTTGATTTGTTAAAAAAGTTTGAAATATCCAATAAATGTCGCTCCACTTCATGATTGTGTCCCACTTGTTGTTGATTCTTCACAAAAAAATACAGTTTTATATCTTTATGTTTGAAGCCTGAAATGTGGCAAAAGGTCGCAAAGTTCAAGGGGCCCGAATACTTTCGCAAGGCACTGTAACTATGAATAAAAAAGAGAGAGAGGGAGGGATAGAGAAGGAGGTGAGAGGGAGGAAGAGAGGAGGAGGGAGGGAGGCATGGGGCTGGTGGAGGAGAAGGATGTAATGAAAAGCTATTCTCCTTTTTCATTGCACAGGTGGGATAGCCTCTCTCGTTCTCTCTCTCACATTCTCTCTGGCCCTTCCATTGTATGATTTCACTTTCAATAAATATATCTTCCTTTTATCTTAAAGTGGTTGGTTTGAATCTCTCACTTTCTCTCACTCCTACCCTCTCTCTTTCTCTCCTTCTCTCCTTCCTTACTCTCTCTCTCTTCCTCATTCCCACTCTATTTTTCTCCCTCCTTCCCTCTCTTTTTCTCCCTCCTTCCCTCTCTCTTTCTCCCACTCCTTCCCTCTCGCTTTTTCTCATTCCGTCCCTCTCTCTTTCTCCCACTCCTTCCCTCTCTCTTTCTCCCACTCCTTCCCTCTCTCTTTCTCCCTCCTTCCCTTTCTCTTTCTCCCACTCCTTCCCTCTCGCTTTTTCTCATTCCTTCCCTCTCTTTTTGTCGTCCTCGCTCTATCTATCCAGCGGCTGGAGCTCAGCTGAGCTCTTGAGCAGAGGCTGATGGGAGTTCATTTGGGTGAGGTGTGTGTGTGTCAATGGACTGTGTAATTGAAATGGAAATAAGCCAATCAGGGACTGGTGTCACGGTACCTTACCCTGCATTCACCTTACTGTTTCAGCTCTCCCAACTCTCAGAGAGTGTTTGTGTGTTTGTAGGAAGTGGCTAGGATGGTTTTCGGCCCTGCCGACGAGGGGGATTTTTAATCAGCTGGTAATAAAATGTCTAAACACCACACACACACACACACACACACACACAAAGCCAGGGTGATTACGAGCGCATTTCCTCCCCAGCACTGTGTGGTTATCTGGATCTCTCTGGTAACAGCTGTAGCATAACAAATACATGTCATTATATTGGTTTGACAATTAGCCTGTCATCCACAGCTGGTTTAATTACCCTGCTAAATGATCAGGGCATCAAGGACTGGTCAGGTTTTCTACTTTACCAGTGGAGTGTGTGTGTGTGGTTGGATAAAAGTGGTAGGATTGACTTTCTCTCGATCTCTCACTCCTACCTGTGTGTGTGTGTGTGTGTGTGTGTGTGTGTGTGTGTGTGTGTGTGTGTGTGTCACTCAACAGGGAGGTATTTTTCTTGGAGTGTGTCTCTCTTCTACTGCCGGATCAATTTGGTAGAGAAGATGTCAAAGTCACACACACACACACACACGCACACACACACAGGTAGGAGTGAGAGATCGAGAGAGAGTCAATCCAACCACTTTAAGAAAAAAGGAAGATATATTTATTGAAAGTGAAATCATACAGTGGAAGGGCCAGCGAGAATGTGAGAGAGGGAGAAAGAAAGAGAGGCTATCCCACCTGTGTAATGAAAAGGGAGAATAGCTTTTCATTACATCCTTCTCCCCCACCAGCCCCATGCTTACCTCTGTCCCTCCCACCTCCTTTATTCATCCCTCCCTCCTTTGTTTTGATTACATGTCCATTCTGTAGTGTTCATTTTGATGGTGAATTCCAGCATTGTTTAAAAAAATGCACGGTCATTATTATTGATAAACAAAGACCATCAAAAACATGAACAATCTTTTTGTTCTACCTGTAACCTTTTATGTGGCAGATTTGGACAATGATGAACGCCTACATTTTAACAGTATAACTCTACAGTAACGTGCTATACATGATGTCAGAGCTCTGGCTCTGGGCTTCACAGTGCTGTATGGGTTTTGACTGGCAGAGGTTCTGAACTTGAGCACCTCGCACAAAAAATAAGTTGCCCACATCCCTCCTTCTGATTGGGCAACTTTTGCAAATGAGCGAGGGAAATCCTGTAAATTAAGAAGACTCAATTTATTTTGAAAAATGAGATGTTGAGGATTATCATAAATACCGCTTTGATGTCATACAAACAAGCCAAATGTGCGCTTCACATTTCCATGTCATGTACAGAACTTTTATGATCGCTGTGTTAGATGTACAATTACCAGGTGACATGTGTCATATCCTGGGTTGTTCTGAACAGAATGAGCCTATGTTTGTCCATTGTGAATCAAATTAGCGCTGCACACACTTCTGAATGGACTCATGACTCCTTTCTATGCGCACCCAAATTATGACATTTTTCCCTGAATTGCATTGTGAAAGCCTAACACTGTAATGTCATATTTTATAACTTGGCTAGTCATGTTGGCAATAGAACAGGCTTTTCAAACAACAACAGTAATTGTGTGAAGATGGGGATGCAGCGTTGTGTTGCAAACAAAACAACTACAAGTTTGCTTGTTCCACTTCCTCAACGGAGAGCTAGGAGAGCTAAAAAAAAGCACCTTATAGTTGAAGACTCTTGATTGTGGCCACTTGGAGACACCAGTTAGTCCTCTCAGTCAGACCCTTGTCATTTGTTTTGTCTTATATTGCACCTACCCCACATTTTCCAGATATAGTATTATCATCTACTGAATGCATCCAGAGTGTTATCAACAAAGGTGGTGAAAATTACAGTAAAGGTAAAATACACATAAAATCAACAGTGTAATGTTTGGATTCAGTCTTGTGCCAGGTAAACCATTGTGTTTTCACCTTTGTTCTAATCATTTTCACATAATCTCAAAACGGTTCCCTTTCAATTACCAATATGTGAATATGCTTTTAATATTTCTTCTGTAAGAAACATTTCAATTTAGCCATATTCATTCAGTCCAATTCCCACGCGTGTAAAGGGTTAATCAGACCTTTAGAGAAGATGCTTGATGTTTTACTCCCTGGTACACATCGGTACAACATTCTGTCTCTAAGATGTTGAACTAGTAGGCTTTGTGTAGATTGACTTTGGCTGAGGACATAAGCCCACACCTGCCTGGCTTTGTAATGTGTGGCACTATCAGCACATTTAGCCTTCCCCAAACCATAGCCCCAACCAATCGGAATTAATATCTGAACTTAACCCTTTGAGTTGTTTCTGTTTTAACCCTGTAACCACGTGGAATTAACCCTGTAACCACGTGGAATTAACCTTGTAACCACGTGGAATTAACCCTGTAAACACGTGGAATTAACCCTGTAACCACATGGAATTAATGTAACGGTTTTCTTGATGAGAAGGAGAGTCGGACCAAAATGCAGCGTGTGGTTTACGATCCATGTTTATTAATAATACGAAACACGAATCTCCAATACAATACTACAAAACAAAACGTAACGAACGTAACGAAAACCTAAACAGCCTATCTGGTGAAAAACACATAGACAGGAACACATAGGACAGGAACAATCACCCACAAACACACAGTGAAACCCAGGCTACCTAAATATGGTTCCCAATCAGAGACAATGACGAACACCTGCCTCTGACTGAGAACCATATCAGGCTGAACATAGAAATAGACAAACAAGACATGAAACATAGAATACCCACTCAGATCACACCCTGACCAATCAAAACATAGAAAATACAAAGTAAACTATGGTCAGGGCGTGACAGTACCCCCCCCCCCAAGGTGCGGACTCCGGCCGCAAAACCTGAACCTATAGGGGAGGGTCTGGGTGGGCATCTGTCCGCGGTGGCGGCTCTGGCGCTGGACGTGGACCCCACTCCATGACAGTTTTAATCCCCCTCCTAAACGTCCCTAAATAGGTTACCCACCACAATGATAACATGGGACAGAGGGACAGCTCGGGACAGAGGTAACTCGGGACAGATAGGTAGCTCAGCACTGAGAGGAAGCTCAGCACTGAGAAGAAGCTCAGCACTGAGAAGAAGCTCAGGCAGGTAGTAGAAACTACCAGAACCTGGCTGGCTGGCGGTTTCAGCAGATCCTGGTCGACTAGCAGATCTGGGAGAATCTGGTCGACTGGCGGATCTGGGAGAATCTGGTCGACTGGCGGATCTGGGAGAATCTGGTCGACTGGCGGATCTGGGAGAATCTGGTCGACTGGCGGATCTGGGAGAATCTGGTCGACTGGCGGATCTGGGAGAATCTGGTCGACTGGCGGATCTGGGAGAATCTGGTCGACTGGCGGATCTGGGAGAATCTGGTCGACTGGCGGATCTGGGAGAATCTGGTCGACTGGCGGATCTGGGAGAATCTGGTCGACTGGCGGATCTGGGAGAATCTGGTCGACTGGCGGATCTAGGAGAATCTGGTCGACTGGCGGATCTGGGAGAATCTGGACGACTGGCAGATCTGGGAGAATCTGGACGACTGGCAGATCTGAGAGAGTCTGGACGACTGGCAGATCTGGAAGAGTCTGGACGACTGGCAGATCTGGAAGAGTCTGGTCGACTGGCAGATCTGGAAGAGTCTGGTCGACTGGCAGATCTGGAAGAGTCTGGTCGACTGGCAGATCTGGAAGAGTCTGGACGACTGGCAGATCTGGAAGAGTCTGGACGACTGGCAGATCTGGAAGAGTCTGGACGACTGGCAGATCTGGAAGAGTCTGGACGACTGGCAGATCTGGAAGAGTCTGGTCGACTGGCAGCTCTGTCTGCTCCATGCTGACTGGCTGCTCCATGCTGACTGGCAGCTCTGGCTGCTCCATGCTGACTGACTGCTCCATGCTGACTGGCAGCTCTGGCTGCTCCATGCTGACTGGCTGCTCTGGCTGCTCCATGCTGACTGGCTGCTCTGGCTGCTCCATGCTGACTGGCTGCTCCATGCTGACTGGCTGCTCCATGCTGACTGGCGGCCCTGGCTGCTCCATGCTGACTGGCGGCCCTGGCTGCTCCATGCTGACTGGCGGCCCTGGCTGCTCCATGCTGACTGGCGGCCCTGGCTGCTCCATGCTAACTGGCAGCTCTGGCGGCTCCTTGCTAACTGGCAGCTCTGGCGGCTCCTTGCAGACTGGCAGCTTTGGCGGCATCCTGCAGACAGGCAGCTCTGGCGGCTCCTTGCAGACTGGCAGCTCCATGCAGACTGGCAGCTCCATGCAGACTGGCAGCTCCATGCAGACTGGCAGCTCCTTGCTAACTGGCAGCTCTAAGCTAACTGGCAGCTCTATGCTAACTGGCAGCTCTATGCTAACTGGCAGTTCTGAACAGGCGGGAGACTCCGGCAGCGCTGTAGAGGCGGAAAGCTCTGACAGCGCTAAACAGGCGGGAGACTCCGACAGCGCTGGAGAGGAGGAGGGCTCCGACAGCGCTGGACAGGCGAGGCGCACTGTAGGCCTGATGCGTGGTACTGGCACTGGTGGTACTGGGCCAAGGACACGCACAGGAAGCCTGGTGCGGGGAGCTGCTACCGGAGGGCTGGGGTGTGGAGGTGGTACTGGAAAAACCGGACCGTGCAGGCGCACTGGAGCTCTTGAGCACCGAGCCTGCCCAACCTTACCTGGTTGAATGCTCACGGTCGCCCTGCCAGTGCGGCGAGGTGGAATAGCCCGCACTGGGCTATGCAGGCGAACCGGAGACACCGAGCGCAAGGCTGGTGCCATGTAAGCCGGCCCAAGGAGACGCACTGGGGACCAGCTGCGTAGAGCCGGCTTCATGGCATTAGGCTCGACGCTCAATCTAGCCCGGCAGACACGCGGAGCTGGAATATACCGCACCGGGCTATGCACCCGCACTGGAGACACCGTGCGCACCACTGCATAACACGGTGCCTGTCCGGTCTCTCTAGCCCCCCGGTAAGCACAGGGAGTCTGCCCAGGTCTCCTACCTGGCGTAGCCATACTCCCTGTTAGCCCCCCCCCAAGAAATTTTTGGGGCTGCCTCTCAGGCTTCCATCCGCTACGTCGTGCTGCCTCCTCATATCTGCGCCTCTCCGCTTTCGCCGCCTCCAGTTCTTCTTTGGGGCGGCGATATTCTCCTGGCTGAGCCCAGGGTCCTCTTCCTTCTAATTCGTCCTCCCATGTCCATACCTCCTCTTTGGGCTGCTCCTGTTGCCTCTTCTCCTGCTGCACCTTTGGGCGGCTACACTCCCCTGGTTTAGCCCAGGGTCCTCTCCCGTCGAGGATTTCCTCCCATGTCCAGAAATCCTTATTGCGCTTCTCCTCGCGCTGCTCCTGCCTGTTGACACGCTGCTTGGTCCGTTGGTGGTGGGTGATTCTGTAACGGTTTTCTTGATGAGAAGGAGAGTCGGACCAAAATGCAGCGTGTGGTTTACGATCCATGTTTATTAATAATACGAAACACGAATCTCCAATACAATACTACAAAACAAAACGTAACGAACGTAACGAAAACCTAAACAGCCTATCTGGTGAAAAACACATAGACAGGAACACATAGGACAGGAACAATCACCCACAAACACACAGTGAAACCCAGGCTACCTAAATATGGTTCCCAATCAGAGACAATGACGAACACCTGCCTCTGACTGAGAACCATATCAGGCTGAACATAGAAATAGACAAACAAGACATGAAACATAGAATACCCACTCAGATCACACCCTGACCAATCAAAACATAGAAAATACAAAGTAAACTATGGTCAGGGCGTGACAATTAATCCTGTAACCACATGGAATTAATCCTGTAACCACAATGGAATTAACCCTGTAACCACATGGAATTAACCCTGTAACCATGTTGAATTAACCCTGTAACCACGTGGAATTAACCCTGTAACCACATGGAATTAACCCTGTAACCACGTGGAATTAATCCTGTAAACACGTGGAATTAACCCTGTAACCACATGGAATTAACCCTGTAACCACGTGGAATTAACCCTGTAACCACATGGAATTAACCCTGTAACCACGTGGAATTAACCCTGTAACCACGTGAATTAATCCTGTAACCTCGTAGAATTAACCCTGTAACCACGTGGAATTAACCCTGTAAACATGTGGAATTAACCCTGTAACCACATGGAATTAACCCTGTAACCACGTGGAATTAACCCTGTAACCATGCGGAATTAACCCTGTAACCACGCAGAATGAACCCTGTAACCACGTGGAATTAACAGTGTACCCACGTGGAATTAACCCTGTAACCACGCAAAATTAACCCTGTAACCATCTGGAATTATTATGTCAAAAATAGATGTTCATCCATAGTAAAGTTGAATTTCAAAGGGAAACTATGAGATCCCAAACCCACTCACACATGCACAAACGCACACACACAGACACACACGCACACACACACACTCACACACACACACACAGGAAGTAGTCTGGGGGTGAAGGGAAACCATAATGTGTACACACAAACAAACCCATGTACACACACAGCAGAGAGGCTGAGCAGAGGAAATGTGTGTTGTGAGAGGATGTGATTATTAAGTCAGTGACATTTAAGCCAGAGGAGATGTTTTACTCTGCCTGTGGGTTGCAATGACATGTTTTAAATGAGATGTTACACATGAGATGCTGCCGGAAAGGTAAACAGTTTCACTCAGCTATTTATTCTGAATGAGTAAACACAGGAAAGCAGCATTAGACGCTAGCATAAACATCACACAACCGTACATACACACATGTTACATACCGCAAACACACACACACACACACACACACACACACACACACACACACACACACACACACACACCGAACAGATGGTGTCAGTCACAGAGTCTTCAAGCTAGCCCACTCTCCAATATTAACATTGTGTTAGTGAAGGCTTACAAATAGAACGTGATACTCCACAAAGAGAGATGGACAATCAAAGGCAATTCTCGCCCCCTCCCTGTCCACAAACAACTGGGGAGGAATGAAGTGTGTGTGTGTGTGTGTGTGTGTGTGTGTGTGTGTGTGTGTGTGTGTGTGTGTGTGTATTGTCCCCATCAGAGTGTGATTAATAATGCGCCCAGACCACCTTTATCATCGTAACATCAAAGGCAGTCTGCTTTCCTTGGCTGCAGAGCCAACTCTGTCAGAGTGAGGAGAGAATGTTGGAGGAGGGAGGGAGGGGAGAAGGAGAGAGAGGGTGGAAGGAGAAAAGGGAGGAGAGAGGGAGGGAGAGAGGTAAAGTTAAAAAAAGAAGAGAGATGAGGGGAAAGAGAGAGAGAGAGAGAGAGAGAGAGTTTGTGTGGGGAGGGGAGAAGGAGAGAGAGAGAGAGAGAGAGAGTTTGTGTGGGGAGGGGAGAAGGAGAGAGAGAGAGAGAGAGAGAGAGAGTTTGTGTGGGGAGGGGAGAAGGAGAGAGAGAGAGAGAGAGAGAGTTTGTGTGGGGAGGGGAGAAGAGAAATTGGAAAAAGGAGAGATGAGGAGTAGAGGATGAAGTGTAGACGAGAGGAAGGGCAGTGTGTTAAGTGCTGTCTAAGTCCCATGTACAAGGCAGAGAGGTTTTCAATTAAAAATTGACCTCTTCTCAGGTCCAGACATAGCAAAGGTTAGGTAGAGAATGAAAGTCTCTTTTCAGGGTTGAGTTAGGGTCAGCAACCTGAAGTTAGAGTCAGCTTTCCCCAGATCCACCCCTCTGCCAACTGCTCTAACGACATTCACACGAATTCCTCTGAGGCATGGTCAGACAGTTGTTAGTAGACAAATCAAAGAGGAATTCGGACCTGAGCCACACTGTGTGTGTGTGTGTGGGCAAGCTTGTGTGTGTGTGTGCGTGTGTGTCCAGGGTTGGGGATTAACGGATTACAAACTGTAATCTGTTACGTTACCAAATAAAAAATTGTAATCAGATTACAGATACTTTTGAAAAACTAGATGATAACTTCTTGGATTACTTTGAAATTCAGAAAGATTGTTTTCGAAAGAATACTTAATGACACCTTTCTGTTTTCTCAATGACATTGAATTTAGCATTGAAAAAAGGTGCAAGTTTAAGTTTGTTCTGCCTGAGTGAGGCTGACCACATCAGAGACCACCATGATGACACACAAATGTGTTTGATGGATCGCTGGAAAAGAGCAGGAATAGGCTTTTGTAGCCTACCGTCCAGCGCATGTTTTCCAGTGATATAACTGCTGTCGGCATCAAAGATTATATGACCAACTGGAGTAAACACTTGGAGGTAAGGAAGACGGGGGCGTTGTAGTCTATGGGCCTATTATTGATATCTGCATAGCAATGATATGCATCACACTGCTGCTCTCTCAAATATATGGTTGTGGATGACTGATCACAAATGTATCACAAATGTCACAAATGTAGGTGTATTATACCCCAAAAATGATTGAATTTCAGAAGTGTAGGCTAAGCTGCCTATCAATCACTGTTAATGCGACCCCTGGACAGCCAGTGAAAAATGTGCTCTTGCAGCTGCATAGCGTGGATCCCAACCTGTGGAATAATAGTTTGAGGGAGTTCCTCCGCACATACAGTCGAAAACATGTTTAATTTATGAAGACCATGAGCGGGCTTTGATTGCTCAATCTAATTCGTACCGATAAAAAAACATTTCCAAAGGCCTAATGAACATATGCTTAAACTTGTACACTTTTGAAAGACTTCAACACCTTATTGAGATATTTATTTTACATTTATTTAACTAGACAAGTCAGTTAAGAACAAATTCTTATTTTCAATGACAGCCTAGGAACAAATTCTTATTTTCAATGACAGCCTTGGAACAGTGGGTTAACTGCCTTGTTCAGGGGCAGAATGACAGATTTTTACCTTGTCAGCTTGGGGATTTGAACTTGCAACCTTTACCGTTACCAGCCCAACACTCTAACCACTAGGCTACCCCATATCATATCTTATTTGAAATGAATTAAGTGTTCTAGTTTGTAATTCTATGGTATCACCAACAAAAATGTAAACAATAGGCCTATCCGTAGTATGTATTATAGAATTCAATTCTTTCACATTAAGCAAATAGCACTTTTCGGTAGAATACGAAGCATGCCATTCCATTAGAGCAGCATTTATATTTCAACCATATTTTGAAACAATAAGCCCAATCAGCTCTCCATGACAACAACCCAAACAACATAGCAGACTAATATGTCCTTTGTTTTGGGGTTATATTGAGGTAAAACAAATAGACTAATATACAGTATATTTCCATACTATTGGCCTATTCTTGATGTTCAAGGGGTATTTACCTAATTGGAAAGACTGGAAATGTGTCAGACGTTGTTTTTTAATGTACATATATAGCCCAATAATTGTGTTATCTCTATTGGAAGTAGAAAGGAATGGGTCAGAAGCATACATAACACATAAAGTAAAATGCAACATCCATTGATGGCCAACTATGTGAGCTCTAACATTGATTTATCTGGCAGGAGTTCAATTGGTAATATACATTTTTGTCTTCTTCCAATGCCACTTAAGCAACCGCAAAGTAATTGAAAGTAATCAGATTACTGAGTTTGTGGTAATCCAAAAGTTACGTTACTGATTACAATTTTGGACAGGTAACTATTAACTGTAACATATTACATTTAGAAAGTAACCTACCCAACTCTGTGTGTGTCTGTTTGTGTCTGTGTATGTGTGTGCCTGTGCGTGTGTGTGTGTGTGTGTGTGTATGTTCAGATGAGGGAATTAGAACATCATGACCCTGTGTAGTATGTTGTGGATCAGTGGAGTTATAAACATGCCTCTATGCACATCCTTCTGGGGGAAACCACACGCTGTATTTTGGTATCGTTTGACATTTACAGCCTCAACTATCTCACACCTCCCTGTGGACTCTGGAACCCTCTGATGTCTGAACTCTTCTCTGAGTTTTCAAAATGCTAGAAGTAAATAAGGAAAAAGTACTTTTTCGCAGTGCTTTCTGGCATCCAAAAGAGATATATTTTGTCCAAGTTGGATTCTTTAGTGTGTGATACATTATGTTGTAGAGAAGTGGTGTGCATAAATTTCCTGGGACGGATTTATAGACAAACCTCCTCGTTAACTAAAGCCAAATGTTAAGAACGATTGCTTGCACATTTCTGAGGGGTATCTGAAGAATGTTGAAAGATCCAACCTGCACTCATAAACATCTAAACAAATTAATCAACATACTGTATAACATTGAGAAAATGTTAACATGACTGTTGTGTGTGTGCGTGCGCACTCACACATACATATGTGTGTGAGTTTTATAATTGAGGATGTTTAAGTTGTCTTCAGTGATATTGTTGATATGAAGTGAAGTGGACTTGGAGTGGGAATGTACTCATCAAGTCACGTTGACTTCAATGTCCAGAACACTGTGTACTGCAGAAATGTGTTTAGGACCATGAATGTTACTTCTACTTTGAAAGTACTACTAAATCAGGTTGTGCAGAGTAAAGTCACTTCCTTCTTGGCGGTGTTATGTAATGTACTGTTGTTGATAATTGATAAATAATTGTAACGTTTTTGAGGCACTTTCAAACACTTTGTTTCTCTCCCTCATTCCCTCTCTTTTTCTCTCCCTCCCTCCCTCCTTCCCTCTCCCTAAAACATTTTTTTAAACGTAAAGTTTTTGAGGCACATTCAATGGTGTACGACTGTTATTGGGGAATAAAGTCATTCTGACTAAGTGCTGATTTTATCTTCAATTCCATCTGTAACTGAAGCCCTTCATCAGTCTACCAAACACTAACGTTCTCTTCCTTCCCTTCTGTCCAATCAGGTTCCATCGTGGAGACTATCACATTGACGTGTGTATAAACGACTACCTGGATGTGTTCTGTCCCCACTATGAAGACATGGTGCCGGAGGAGCTGATGGAGCGCTATGTCCTCTACATGGTCAACTACGACGGCTACAGTACGTGTGACCACACAGCCAAGGGCTTTAAACGCTGGGAGTGTAACAGGCCTCACTCCCCCAATGGACCACTCAAGTTCTCTGAGAAGTTCCAGCTCTTCACCCCCTTCTCTCTGGGCTTCGAGTTCAGACCGGGCAGAGAGTACTACTACATCTGTGAGTATTGACGTATATCACCATATATTGTTATTGTATGTGAGAGTCATAGAGAGCACTGTTATGTGTTGAAGTCATGTGTGTTGAAGTCAGTCTGATGTCAGAGTGGACGGCAGATGCAGCCCTTAAGGTGTTTAGAATTGTATGCAGTTGTATCAGAAGAACAACCATTTCACATCCAAGTTTGCATTGGAAGAATATGTGACTCGTTTCAGGAAACTAGGCATATATCGTACATCAATACTTCATAGGAGAGGCATTTGAACATAAATACATTTAAAAAATGCATGAACCTTCCCGCTAGCCATGATTGGCTGAGATAATGGATGGGCTGGACATGCCAAGAGATGAGTTCAGATTGGTCTGCCATGTAGCACACTTCTGTCTATAACAATGGCTGCTCAGTATGTGTAGGTATCCGTTCTTTTTTTAAAGATATCACAAATAACTGCAAAAGTGTTGCTCTCCACTTTCTGAAGGACAGGTTTTTAAATTAGTGGAAGCAGAGTATGATAGCTAAGGAGATTCTGGCGTTTGATTGCAAATATGTGGAGGGAGTTAAAAAGAAAACACACAGAAGGCTGCTGTATAAAACACCTGTCTCCGGATTACATTTTCAAACTAAGGGCAACCATGGCATCCGTGGCATCCATGACAGAGAATGAGAAGTGTTCATCCATCTTCATCCAGGTAAGAGAGTCTAGCTAGCTACATTTTCAGATATTATACATTTCATGTTTTGTCAGAAAGTCATTTTCATTGCAAGTTAAAGTGTACTGTTAGCTAGGTAGCCAACGTTAGCTGGCTGGCTCGCTAGCTAATGTTATGTGTATGATCTGTGTAGTAATATCATTCGTATCTCAGAGCCATTGCCATTGATAGTTATAGCCTAATGTTAACTAGCTAGCTATCACTGAATCTAGTTGGTTAGCTGCCTGCTGATTCATACAGGGTAGTAACGTTATGAGTTGGGATTATCGTTAATTGCTTAGCTAGCTAGCTACATGTCTAAACAAGGTACTATTTCTCACTACCGTTTACATCTGCTGTATCTTGAGAATGTGACAAATGAATGTTACTTTTATTTCATATAGTATTTGTTAACCAGATACGGTAATGTGAAGAACAACATGACCTGCACCAAAGTAAAACTAGGATAGAACGTTAGGCCGAAGACACGATGTCCAAGTTCTAAAAATCTCAGTTAGAATGCCCTGCTTTTATTTAGTCACAATCACAACCGTAAGTTATTTATCTCTAATTAGCTTGCCATTAACTTGTAAATAATGATCTTGTTGTGAGTTTATTTTCCTGTAATAATGAATACAAATTAGCTCAAGTTAAGATGTTGTCAGCTATATGATGTGGTCATTATTTGAATTCTGCAGCGGTCACTGTAGCATACGATCAAACCAGTGTGATTAGAACGCTTATTTAGAATGCTTATTTAGAACGGACAGTTTTGAATGACGCAACAATCAGCATTTGAGCTGACCACACATGTTTTTTCAGAAACATTTTGCACGAACACAGTCCTTAAAAAGTAATGGCCAGAATGTGAGCAGTTTATTTTTTGATGACATTCACAGAAGTATCTACAGCATAACACACTCATCCAAACTGAAAAAAATGTAGGTTGCATTTGTCCTAGCGCTAACTGAGGAAATATTGACGTAACACAAGCGGTCATATTTTTATAACTCTCGGCTGACACACTACTACAATATGAATTAGCTAATAGCAATTTCTATTATAATTAATCACATCACGGGTGAGCTCACCATTGATCGAAATAATTGACTTTCTAGAAATCGAAAGTAATCCTACGGTAGGTAGTTTCTGCGTGCCGCCATTCTTTTTTTCTCACAGAAACCAAAGATAAGAAGACAAGATGAATTTGATCTGTTTATTGCATGCATGTTTAAGGGGGTGTGTCATCTACCATCATTTACATCCCACCAATCACTTCCAGAAGTTCTCAAAAAATAAATGAACCCTTACTCACCTCATTTTGTTATAAAATCTTTGGTCCGACAGACTATTATGTCACAACCAGAATGCATTGTATGTCAACAAACACGGCTCCACACATAGCTGGAATTAGCTTAGCACATCATAATTAGTACAACCTTCAAAAAAGTATTTTACACACATAATATATGCTCGTTACAATCTATGCAATAATTGGAATGATTGATTTGTAAATAGTACTTGAAAACATGTGAATAAAACAGTAAATATATCAATAATTACCACACAAAACATTTTCTGATAGTGATTTATTGATGCAAGTGGCGCGAGCCGGCGGTCAATCACATAACCTCTCACTCCCGCTCTGAGCCATTCAGTGTTGTTGTTTATGTATGTTTATGTATGTAGCTAGTGAGATAAGCTGTATCATTAGCAATGTCTTTCAAAAGGACACCACTCACAAATGTGGAAATTCTGGAGATTATTTTAATTCTGACAATGAGTCTGAGTATGAAAGTCAGGAATCAGATTCTGACAGTGACAGTGAGGAGCTGCCCCCCAACCTTGTAGCCATTGAGAACCCTGAATCTGAGGACTCCTTATCCACTGACGAAGTCCCAGGTCCCTTTGAAGATGCTGGTGGTGATGGAGGCAGATCGACAGTGGATGAAGTACAGGAATTCTGAGGTAGCTGGAAGGCCGCCAGCCATTTCACCCCTCCTGGCCCTGCTGTTTTCTTTGATGAGTCCCAGTCTGGAGTGCAATGCCCCTTTCCCTTTCCATCTGAGTGCTTCAAGTTGTTTCTGACAGAGGAGTTGGTGGGAGACATAGTAGAGGAGACCAATCACTATGCCTTGGAGCTACAGGAGAAGAGAGAGCCAGGAGTGAGGGAGAAACTCGCTAAATGGGTGACAGCCACAATTAGTGAAATTTATACCTTCCTGGTGACAGTCCTTCTCATGGGGATAGTAAAGAAGAACTCCCTACGAGAATACTGGAGCACAGATCCTATGTTTGCAACTCCCTTCTTTGCCACCCTTTTTTCCCAAGACCACTTCCTAGGTTATACAAAATAAGAAATGTTCGCACCAGTCTGACATCAGCATTTGGTCGTGTCTTTGTGCCATACAAGGACCTATGCATTGATGAGACCCTGATGTTATGGAAAGGTAGGCTGGTGTTCCATCAATATATACCCTCCAAAAGGCACAGGTTTGAGGTCAAGTTCTTTGTCATGTGCAACGTGAAGACATTATAGTTTACACAGGGTCCACCACTGACATTCAACATTATGATGGGCTTGGGGTATCCGGGTCCATGGTGATGACCGTGCTGGCTCCTCATCTCAGCAAGGGACACACTTTGTATGTGGACAATTGTCACAGCAGTCCCACACTCTGGGGACTGAGCTGCTCTCCAACAGCACAGGGGCCTGTGGCACAGTCAGGTCGAACAGGAAGGGGATGCCGGCATTCAGATGCAGGAAGATGCAGAGAGCGCAGGTGAAGTTCAACGAGAACGGTCAACAGCTGGCAGTAAAATGGCATGACAAACGAGACGTCCATGTCCTCTCCACTGTCCGTACAGCAACCATGTCAGCCACAGGGAAGGTGGACCACCTGACGGGAGAGAGAAAAATCAAACCAGACTATGTGCTTGACTATAACCTCAAAATGGGGGCAGTGGATAAGGAGGACATGATTAACAGCTTTGTGGAATGCACTCAGAAAATAACCAAGATATTTTTCCATCTGATCAACACTGCCCTCAATGGCCACCAACTAACTGGTGAGATGATTACTGATCAAGGTTTTTTTTGTAATTGGAAGTACAGTTCATATACAGAAACTATTATAACATAACAAGTCACTTACGCAGCCTGGTTTTGAACCAGTGTGTCTGTAGTAATGCCTCTAGCACTGAGATGCTGTGCCTTAGACCACTGCGCCACTTTGGAGGCATAAGGCCAGGGTAGCTTCAAAATACAACACAAGCTAATACTTCTCTGATGCAATTACCATTGTTTTACAGAGCTAATAGAAGAATGTAGCTAGCTACATAAGCACAATTGAATATAACACCATAAAGATTATAAAATTAGTAATGTTACCTCACGTGTCCACGGTTATAAGGAATATACACAAATATATTATGCTCCATACAAAGAGTGAGCTACAGTAGAAACGATATGACACGACATACATAAACTTTTATAACGTAATAAGACACTTATTTTGATAGAAATGCACACATTTCCAAAGTTATTATTAGTAATGAAAACAACAATGACTGCTATGCAGGCAACAGAAAGAAAATGTGAACACGTGTGTGCAGATTCTATTCTGACGGGAGATGCGCAAATGTCTGCAGACTTGAACTGCACAAACAATTGAAAAGTGCTTAGGGAATTTTGTCCGAGTCAGAAATGTACAAAAAAATGTATTGCCCGCAAAAGTAAAAAGTACTACTTTTATGTGAATGAATGAGGAGGCGAAACACACCTCAATTCAAACTGTTCTTAGAGACGAAAACACGTAAGAAAATCATTTGAAATTGACCAGTTGAAAACAGCTTATAAATAAAAACAGGCTGCTTGCCTTGGTTTAAAACCTCTTAAGTCTACCCCTTCTTTTTTCGAACATTCTGTTAAAAATCGCGCAACTTTTCAGCGTCCTGCTACTCATGCCAGGAATATAGTATATGCATATGATTATTATGTGTGGATAGAAAACACTCTGAAGTTTCTAAAACTGGTTAAATCACGGCTGTGACTATAACAGATCGTGTGTTTCATCGAAAAGCGCAAGAAAAACTGCTCTCTGAAAGCTAAAAATTATTTCCATGCGTCACTTTCATGGGTTGTTAAAAGGGCACAAAATTAATTATGGACCTGCATGCAATTCCTACAGATTCCACACGATGTCGCCATTGTTGTCATTTTCCAGGGACTTTTTTCTTGGTAAATCCAACTAACTGGATTCAATTTCTTCCGGTCTCCACCAGGATGTTTTGAATGTGCACATTGGCAGCCATTGATTTGAAGACGAGGAGCTATTGAATATACATCGCCCTGTAATCATTTTGATAGATTATAAACGTTTACTAATACCTAAAGTTGGATTACAAAAGTATTTAGAAGTGTTTTGTGAAAGTTTATCGTCGACTTTTTTAATTTAAAAAAATGACGCAGCGTTTTAAAACAATGTTTTTTTTCTGAATCACACAGCTTCCATAGAAAGCTATTTTGGGTATATATGGACCGATTTAAACGAAAAAAAGACCCAATAGTGATGTTTATGGGGCATATAGGAGTGCCAAGAAAGAAGCTTGTCAAAGGTAATGAATGTTTTATATTTTATTTCTGCGTTTTGTGTAGCGCCGGCTAAGCTAAATCTTTGTTTACATCGCATTCAGGCATTTTGGGGTGTTGCATGCTATCAGATAATAGCTTCTCATGCTTTCGCCGAAAAGCATTTTAAAAATCTGACTTGTTGGCTAGGTTCACAACGAGTGTAGCTTTAATTCAATACCCTGCATGTGAATTTTGATGAACGTTTGAGTTTTAACGAGTACATTTAGCATTTAGCGTAGCGCATTTGCATTTCCAGGTGTCTACTTGAGACATCTGCGTCTCAAGTAGGAGCAAGAAGTTTTAAGGGAGGTGTGGATTAAATCTACTATTGCGTAGCAATCACATTCTGGAATGAAAAGAACATTCTATCATCACGTGCATATAAAACCTCATGCTGGGGCGACCGTTTGAGATATTTGGAACTCACGTATGAAAAGGTTAACGTTAGCTCACCATCTAACAAGCTAGAAACTAATTAAAACATTGTTTAGAAAGTTGCTTTTAGTTGCCTGGTTTGCTAGATTGACATATATTGAATTCCTTTTTAAACGAATGGGTTTATTGGTGTTAAAATACACCAGTTATGCTATTTTGGACCACAAGGCTACTGATGTCATGCATGTGAATCCTTAAAGAGATGGGTGGGGCTAATGCTTAACCTGTTTGGGCTAGGGGGCAGCATTTTCACTTTTGGATGAAAAGCATGCCCAGAGTAAACTGCCGCCTACTCAGTCACAGATGCTAATATATGAATAGTATGATTAGTATTGGATATAAAACACTCTGAAGTTTCTAAAACTGTTTGAATGATGTCTGTGAGTATAACAGAACTCATATGGCAGGCAAAAACCTGAGAAAAAATCCAAACAGGAAGTGGGAAATCTGAGGTTTGTAGTTTTTAAACTCAGCCCCTATTGAATATACAGTGGGCTATTGGTTATTTGCACTTCCTAAGGCTTCCACTAGATGTCAACCGTCTTTAGAACGTTTTTTGATGCTTCTACTATGAAGGGGGCTGAATCAGAGGGGAATGAGTCAAAAGTCTGCCAGCAGCCTCGAGCTCAGTCACGCGCATTCACATGAAAGGTAGCTCTCGTTACATTGCTTTTCTACAGACAATGGAATTTTCCGGTTAGAACATTATTGAACATTTATGATAAAAACATCTTAAAGATTGATTCTATACATAGTTTGATATGTTTCTACGACCAGTAATATAACCTTTTGGAATTTTCGTCCGACCTTTCCGCTGGAGGTTGCACGCGCGTTTTGATTTGTTTACCAAATGCCCTAACAAAAGGAGATATATGGACATAAATGATGAACTTTATCGAACAAATCAAACATTTATTGTGGAACTGGGATTCCTGGGAGTGCATTCTGATGAAGATCATTTGAAGGTAAGTGAATATTTATAATGCTATTTCTGACTAATGTTGACTCCGCAACATGGCGGATATTTATTTTGGCTGGTTTGGGCTCTGAGCTCTGTACTCAGATTATTGCATGGTATGCTTTTCCCGTAAAGTTTTTTTGAAATCTGACACAGCGGTTGCATTATTAACAAAGAAATAGGTATTCCTATATGATTAATTAACCTCTTATGGAGCCCTTCATGCACCAATCCCTTTAGCGGGATCGATTTGACAACATCCAAATGGCAGCACGCCAAATTAAAACTACAGGAATTTCAATATTCAACATTCACGACAATATATATGTAGTACAACAAAATAAAGCTTAACTTCTTGTTAATCCAGCCGCTGTGTCAGATTTCAAAAAGGCTTTATGATGAAAGCAGACCATGCGATTATCTGAGGACAGTGCCCCGCATACAAACACATGAACATTTTTCAACCAGGCAGGTGCGACACAAAAGTCAGAAATAGCCATATAATAAATGCCTTACCTTTGAAGATCTTCTTGTTTTTGCAATCCCAAATGTCTCATTGACACAATGAATGGTCGTTTTGTTCGATACATTACTTATTTTTATCCCCAAAATGTCAATTTATTTGTTGCGTTTGATTCAGAAATACACTGGTTCCAACTCGCCCAATATCTACACAATATCTAATAAGTTACCTGTAAACCTGGTCCAAACAACATTCCTAATCCAACCTAAGGTATCCTAAAATGTAAATAATTGATCAAATTTAAGACGGAATAAACTGTTTCTAATACCGGATAAAAACAACATGAAGTGCGTTCCTGTTCATGCGCACCAAAATAATAAGGACCTTCAGAGTGACTCATGGAATTAATAGCCCTACTTCTTCATTTCTCAAAAGAAAAACATTGAACAATTTCTAAAGACTGTTGACATCTAGTGGAAGCCATATGAACTGCAACCAGGTTCCTCATAAATAAGGCTTCCCATAGAAACCTATTCGGAAATCCTATGACCTCAATTTTTTGTTTCCCTGGATGGTTTGCCCTCTGGGTTTTGCCTGCCAAATCAGTTCTGTTAAACTCACAGACATTATTTGAACAGTTTTAGAAACTTTAGAGTGTTTTCCATCCGAATCTGCCAAATCTATTATATGCATATTCTCGCTTCTGGGCCTGAGTAACAGGCAGTTTACTTTGAGCACGCTTCTCATCCGGACGTCAAAATACTGCCCCCTAGCCTTAAGACATTTTAATTTAGAGTTATTAATGTAACTTTAGTTGTTCTACAAACGTTGGGCTGTAAGTGTTGATTTGTAATACATTGTAAGGCAGCATGATGTGACTCTAATGATAATTTGAAAAAGTAGCTTGAAAGGCATGAGCTCTGCTTTGTTTCTTGCGTAGGCAAACACACTACATCAGTCACTCATGCACAATTTGACAAGCACTTGATAATGCCTAGAATTTCACAGTGTCATCCTCTTTGTGTGGCTGTAATGCACACTAAAAAAATCCATGCCTTTTGCGACCACTGATCGGGTCTTTCTCACACGCTACAAGTGAATACAGACACATCGGGGGATGCAACTTCGCGCATCCTTATCCAATTCTGAGGCGCATATTGAAGATATTGGAAGAACTGTCCACAATTACTTTTCTTCAGCCAACAAGATGAGTAGCCTAACGGAGAGCAAAAGCACTAGCCTATGTCAATCTACTATCCGCATAGTACAAAGGTCGACCTATTCTATTCTGTGCGAAAAATAATATTCCAAACATAGTCTGGACCAGTTGTGGTATGTGATAGATCCCAAATTAATACAACCACTAGCATCAAAAAAAAAATTAACAATGTGCCTGACGTGACAGATCAGAACTTTTAGCTTAAAATGTTGATAAACTATTAGGCTATTTCTTCACATTATACACGCAGCAATGCACACAGGCTATAAAGGCAAATGTTTCATTAGCAGAAAACACCATTATCAAAAGTGACCGCAAATGCAATTATGCACGTAATGCTTTTATTATAAAACTGCATTTTTAATGGTGAAAATGATCTTCCTCAAACTTGAAAAGTTGAGAAGTCGCAAAAAATTGCATTGTTTCTTATGCTGGGCATCATTCATAAGTGATAATATGTCATTCACAAGTAATATTGTCACCCATCAGGCTATTCTTGATTTAATCTTGTCTTCACATATACTAAATAATATATGTGTGAAATTGGTTTTGATTTAGAATGGACCACTGGTTAACACGGGCAGAAAAAAAGACATGGCATCTATACACTTAAATGGGGAAAGCAGTATTCTTTTCCTTGTGGTTTATTTTCATGCCAGGCAGGTAGGCTAAACTCCTGTTTGAAAGATAGGCATTGTGATTAATAAAATAAAAGTTGAAAAATGTATATAGTAGACCAAGCCTGTAGAAAGCTGGTCCTCCTCTTTTTAGTACAGGCCGTCACTCTGTTTTCCTGGTCAAATGCATAGCCTATTGAAATGTTGCGCAACATGAGCTCATGGGCTCTCATTAAATGTTTGATTACATTTTCAAAAACATTTGCAATGATGCCACTGATTAGAGGGACAATAGAGTATGATTACCAGGCAGTTAGCAAGTTTGCTAGGCTACTAATGACCATCAGCAGCATCAGAGCTTGGAGAAGCCCAATTACCATGACTAAACGGTCACGTGGAATTTGACTGTCTTCTTGACTCGTGACCACTGGTGTGGCGGTAATACGATCACCGCAACAGCCCTAGTGTCGACAAAGAAGAGCTCTCCAGTACGTGTACCAGAACGTTCAAGGGTCATTTTCTCAAAAGTGGGGTTACAAGTTTAACAACATTCATAGCAGAATTACTTTCCCATTGTTCCTCAACTGTAGTGTATGATATACCATTTTCTATCTCTGAGTCTCTACTTTTATCCAATGTAAAAAAAAACACAATTTCAATTTTGCTACATAAGACCGAATCGAGCCAGTCGGTCAAATAGAATATTTCCAATTGATCCAGTTGTTTGGAAGTCTTGGCAAAGCGAGTCAATCCAAAACAACACACTACAGTGTTCTCCAGAACTCTTAGACTGACCATCTTCTCTTTTGGCCTTGTAGGATATAACCTCTATCTCAGTCTATTTTCTGCATGATTACACAGAACACATAGTAAATGTGGTGTGTGTTTGTGCATATGTTTGGGAGAGAACAGCCTGTAACAGCCACGACCCTAACCCCATGTTTTTACAACCTTACCTCTGCTCCTTCAGAGCGGTATTGAGATGATTTGAGGAGACACCAGCAGACTCACGTTTCACTGCAGCTTATCATTTAGAACATATCACTCCTGGAATGTTCTTCCCTAAAAAGGGAATGGGATCCTCTGGGACGCCAAATAAGATAGTGAGAACATTAGAAGGCTTCCCACTGCAGAATAGTACCCCATATTTTATAAAGAATGACAGAGAGAGAGAGTGGTCCCTCTTCATGTTACAATGTGAGGTTAAACAGCCCGGAGGTGCTGGTGTTGCCTGTTTCATGTCTGTGGCAGTGGAGAGGAGTGTGTGTCAGAGTGTGTGTGAGTTCATCTGAGGCTGCCACCCCAGGGAAATCATTTTTATCAAAGCTGGGTGATAGTGTCCCTTTGCTTCTGCTGCAATATGCTTCTGGTTAGTCTCACTGACTCACTGCAGTGTCTGAAACCACATACTCTGACACCAATGTATCTGTTGATGGAGTGACTTGTATTTCACTTCAGTCTATTGTTTGTGTACAGTATGAGTTGATTCTGTATAGGTTCAACCTTTGTGTGCAGTTAGAGTATACTGTATGAGTTGATCTTCTCTCTCAACTCTATATCTGACATGGTACAGGTGTCTCCATTTACTTTTTTATTTGTTTTATTTATCCTTTATTTAATAAGTAAGTCAGTTAAGAACAAATTCTTTATTTACAATGACTGCCTACCCCGGCCAAACCCGGATGACGCTGGGCCAATTGTGAACCGCACTATGGGACTCCCAATCACGGCCGGTTGTGATACAGCCTGGAATCGAACAAAATCAAGTCAATCAAATGTTATTAGTCACATGCGCCGAATACGACAGGTATAGTAGACCTTACAGTGAAATGTTTACTTACAAACCCCTAACTAACAATGCAGTTACATTTTTTTGGGGATAAGAATAACAAAAAAAAGTAACAAGTAATTAAAGAGCAGCAGTAAAATAACAGTAGAGAGACTATATACAGGAGGTACTGGTACAGAGTCAATGTGCGGGGTTACCGGTTAGTTGAGGTAATGTACAGTGGGGAGAACAAGTATTTGATACACTGCCGATTTTGCAGGTTTTCCTACTTACAAAGAGGTCTGTAATTGTTATCATAGTGTACCTATAGGTACACTTCAACTGTGAGAGACTGAATGTAAAACAAAAATCCAGAAAATCACATTGCATGATTTTTAAGTAATTCATTTGCATTTTATTGCATGAAATAAGTATTTGATCACCTACCAACCAGTAAGAGTTCCGGCTCTCACAGACCTGTTAGATTTTCTTTGAGAAGTCCTCCTGTTCTCCACTCATTACCTGTATTAACTGCACCTGTTTGAACTCGTTACCTGTATAAAAGACACCTGTCCACACACTCAATCAAACAGACTCCAACCTCTCCACAATGGCCAAGACCAGAGAGCTGTGTAAGGACATCAGGGATAAAATTGTAGACCTGAACAAGGCTGGGATGGGCTACAGGACAATAGCCAAGCAGCTTGGTGAGAAGGCAACAATTATTAGAAAATGGAAGAAGTTCAAGATGACGGTCAATCACACTCGGTCTGGGGCTCCATGCAAGATCTCACCCCATGGGGCTTCAATGATCATGGGGAAGGTGAGGGATCAGCCCAGAACTACACGGCAGGACCTGGTCAATGACCTGAAGAGCGCTGGGACCACAGTCTCAAAGAAAACCATTAGTAACACACTACGCCGTCAAGGTCCCCCTGCTCAAGCCAGCGCATGTCCAGGCCGTCTGAAGTTTGCCAATGACCATCTGGATGATCCAGAGGAGGAATGGGAGAAGGTCATGTGGTCTGATGAGACAAAAATATAGCTTTTTGGTCTAAACTCCACTCGCCGATGAACATCAAGTCTGTTAGAGATACTTTTGTAAACCTTTCCAGCTTTATGCAAGTCAACAATTCTTAACTTTTTATGGCTGCAGGGGCAGTATTGAGTAGCTTGGATGAAAAGGTGCCCATTGTAAACGGCCAGCTCCTCAGTCTCAGTTGCTAATATATGCATATTATTATTAGTATTGGATAGAAAACACTGTTTCCAATCACAAGTTTCCAAAACTGTCAAAATAAGGTCTGTGAGTATAACAGAACTGATATTGCAGCCGAAACCCTGAGGAAAATCAAAACAGGAAGTGACTTCTATTTTGAAAACTCCATGTTCCATAGCCTCCCTTTGATGGATTTAAAGGGATATGAACCAGATTCCTTTTCCTATCGCTTCCTCAAGGTGTCAACAGTCTTCAGACATAGTTTCAGGCTTTTATTTTGAACAATGAGCCAGAACGATAACATTGTGTCAAGTGGTCACGTGAGTTTTGCTCGCGGAACAGAGTTTGGATAGGAATTGCTTTTCCCTCTCCTACTGTGAAAGACATTTGCGGTTGATATATTATTGATTATATATTTTAAAAACAACCTGAGGATTGATTACAAAAAACATTTGACATGTTTCTGTGGACATTATGGAAATTATGAATTTTAGTCTGCGTTGTCGTGACCGCTCTTTCCTGTGGATTTCTGAACATAACGCACCAAACAAACGGAGGTATTTTGGATATGAAAATAATCTTTAAGGAACAAATGGAACATTTGCTGTGTAACTGGGAGTCTCGTGAGTGAAAACATCCGAAGATCATCAAAGGTAAACGATTAATTTGATTGCTTTTCTGATTTTCGTGACCAAGCTACCTGATGCTAAGTGTACTTAATGTTTTGTCGTGCGATCGATAAACTTACACAAACGCTTGGATTGCTTTCGCTGTAAAGCATATTTTCAAAATCTGACACGAAATCTTAACAAAAGGTCTAAGGTTGTCTCTAGATTTTGCTCGCCTGAAGTAGAGTATATTGTGATAATTGCAGGCCACACTACTTGCCTAGAGAGTTTTCAGCTATACTTTTCATGGCTGTTTATTTACCACCACAGACAGATGCTGGCACTAAGACCGCACTCAGTCAGCTGTATAAGGAAATAAGCAAACAGGAAACCACTCACCTAGAGGTGGCGATCCTAGTGGCCGGAGACTTCAATGCAGGGAAACTGAAATCTGTTCTACCACATTTCTATCAACATGTTAAATGTGCTACCAGAGTGAAAAAAATTATAGATCACATGTACTCTACACACAGAGACGCGTGCAAAGCTCTCCCTCACCCTCCATTTGGTAAATCCGACCACAACTCTATCCTCCTGACCCGGTCTATAAAAAAAGCGGTCAGATGAAGCAAATGCTAAACTACAGGACTGTTTTGCTATCACAGACTAGAACATGTTCCGGGATTCTTCCAATGGCATTGAGGAGCACACCACATCAGTCACTTGCTTTATCAATAAGTGCATCGAGGACGTCGTCCCCACAGTGACTGTACATACATACCCCAACCACAAGCCATGGTTTACAAGCAACATTCGTGTCTGTGTCCAAGAACACAAAGGCAACATGCCTAAATGACTACAGACCCGTAGCACTCACATCCATAGCCATGAAGTGCTTTGAAAGGTTGGTAATGGCTCACATTAACACCATTATCCCAGAAACCCTAGACTCACTCGAATTTGCATTCTGCCCAAACAGATCCACTGATGATGCAATGTCTTGCACTCCACACTGCCCTTTCCCACCTGGAAAAAATTAACACTTATGTGAGAATGCACTACAGCTCATTGTTCAGCACCATAGTACCCTCAAAGCTCATCACTAAGCTAAGGATACTGGGAATAAACATCTCCCTCTGCAACTGGACCCTGGACTTACTGATGAGCTGCCCCAGGTGGTGAGGGTAGGTAGCAACACGTCTGCCACGCTGATCCTCAACACTGGAGCTCCCCAGGGGTGCGAGCTTAGTCCCCTCCTGTACTTCCTGTTCACCCACGACTGCATGGCCAGGCACGACTCCAACACCATCATTAAGTTTGCGGACGACACAACAGTGGTAGGCCTGATCACCGACAACGAAGAGACAGCCTATAGGGAGGAGGTCAGAAACCTGGCCGGGTGGTGCCAGAATAACAACCTATCCCTCAACGTAACCAAGACTAAGGAGATGATTGTGGACTACAAGAAAAGGATGACCAAGCCAGCCCCCATTCTCATTGACGGGGATGTAGTGGAGCAGGTTGAGAGCTTCAAGTTCCTTGGTGTCCACATCAACAACAAACTAGAATGGTCCGAACACACCAAGACAGTCGTGAAGAGGGCCTGACAAAGCCTATTCCCACTCAGGAAACAAAAAAATTTGGCATGTGTCCTGAGATCCTCAAAGGTTTTGCAGCTACAACATCGAGACAACTCGATGCAACAACTGGTTGCATCACTGCCTGGTGCTACATTTGCTAGGCCTGTGACTGCAATGCACTACAGAGGGTAGTGCGTATGGCTCAGTACATTACCGGGGCTAAGCTGCCTGCCATCCAGGTCCTCTACACCAGGCGGTGTCAGAGGAAGGCCCTAAAAACTGTCAAAGACCCCAGCCATCCCAGCCAAGTCTAGGACGAAAAGGATTCTCAACAGTTTTTACCCCAACAGGTCATCAAATGGCTACCCGGACAATTTGCATTGTGTGCCTCCTCCCAACCCCTCTTTTTACGCTGCTGCTACTCTCTGTTTATCATATATGCATAGTCATTTTAACTATACATTCATGTACATACTACCTCAACCAGTGCTCCCGCACATTGGCTAGCCAGGCTATCTGCATTGTGTCCCACCACCCACCACCCGCCAACCCCTGTTTCCAACATTTGCAAACTACTAAACAACTATTGATTTAGAACCACAGATACAGGTCACAAAAAAATCCGGAGCTGCTTACACTATTCCAGCACCATTTCAACTTTAACATTTCAACATCATCAAATTCCCTATGCTTAGTCTAATACAGTGACAACTAAAAGATACCAAAAACAATTTAGTCCAATCAATGTTAGCTAAATATGATGTGGCTGTCCATGGTTCTGATTTGAGTGTGTGAGTGCGTTCGTGCAAGTAGAAACAACATGTTGAGAAATGACAATGCCATCCTACTCTTTCATGTTGCCTAAACAGTCTATCACTCTGTCATACAGTACACACTTGTATTTGTTTTTGTCCTAGTCGTCCTGAGCGAGCCTAACTTCATTTTGTTGGCAACATTAGCTAGTTAACATTAGCCCTCTACAGCTAGCTACATATTGAACTTCCATCATCTCAGTCCAGGGGCACAATGAATGCATTTGTGGTTGGATCAGAATTACCATTATTACCACTTGCCAGTACAGAGAATGAAATAAAAAGTCAAAATCCCTATCTCCATCCATGGCTAATTTAGGAAAGTGCCAATTTTAGCTAGTTAGCTAGTCACCGGAGGACAACAACAGAACGAGATGCAACAATTCAAGTTGTGTCTGTCAATTACGTATTTTTCTCAATGTGATGTGATAGGAGTTAAGATAAATCCAAACTGTCTTCCGTGCGCCAGGACCATTCACAGCTGAACTCAGTTTAGCTCAACACAGATTGGCTATTATTTTATACTTTTTTTAATCAAGGGAAGCCAAACACTCGTTGGCTTCCCTTGCATTCAATGCTACAGGTGGCAACAATGTTATAGTCTTTTTGACCAGACAGCATCAGATATATGGCCTACGCATACAGAGACAGAGGGTGGCTGTTCCGCTTGCTCTTATGCTTTCTCTGGTGAGAAGCATTCAGCCTCTTGCAAATTGAGGGAAAATTATCAAAACACAGAGGGACAAAATATACATTGTTTTCTATGTTTTTTTATTGGTACTTTTTTTTTGAGAAGCTTGGCTCCCCTTGGCATCCATGAATACACAACACTGGAGTTAGATGAAGCTCAGGGAAAGGTTAGACACGAGGAGCTCCACCCAATCTGTCAATTCTTTCCGTGTGCTCATCAGCAGCAGCCACACCTTCATCATAGTCTTAATTTCCTACCTTTTTCCTGCTGAAAGATTCCTGACCAGAGGGCTAAATTAAATTACACTCCAACTGATAGGTTGTCCACACTACACATCCATTCTGCTATACAACATCATATTGCTTTAGTGGCCTGCGGTGTCTCTCTAAGTGATTCCAGCTTCTCTGGCCACTGCTGCGGATATTAATGTCATCCACCATGACTTGATTTCCCAATGCTTAAATATCCAGATTGAACATCTGTAACAAAAGGGAATGCTTGTTGATTGATTGGATAGCGTAAATAGTTCAAAGAGAAAGAATAGGTCATTATGATAATACACCTGTTATTTATGGCCTCCTCATCAGCAGCAGCAACATTTTCATCATAGTCATCATCAACACCAGCAGCTGCTGCTTTTTCCTTTCGGTAGGTCTCTGAAATGCATTTAGTTTATGAGTAGCGTACATCATCATCAAAATCCCCATCGTATCACCACCATCAGTATAAAAATGTGTTATACATCTGTCTTACTCAGATTGCCATACAGCACAAACAGCCAACACAGGGGTAACTACTGTTCAGTAACTACTGTACAACGCTACAGACCTATTACATAGCATTTCACTGTAAGGTCTACCTACACCTGTTGTATTCAGCGCATGTGACAAACAAGATTTGATTTGATATAGACATTTTCAACTATACAGTATACCATTTAGCATAATCTCAGTTAACCCAGAAGTAAACTCTTGCATAATTGGTCAGCTGCTAAATTACGTTCTGGGTTCATAAGTGTTAAGAGAAGAGATTAAGAGATGCTAGAACGAGGAGCGGAACCGGAACGAGGAGCTCCGTCCTCTCTCTTCACAAGTTACAGGCAAGTCTATGGGCTGTATGTCCTCTCCCCTTCAGAAATTTGAAAAATGCTATTTGTCCAAATAACCAGGTACAACAAATATTGCTGCTCGTTATCAATTGGTGCCCATAGTATAAAGACAAATCTATGGTCCCATTTATGTTTACGTAGTCTCTCCATGAGAGATTATATTGCTTCCAGCCCTGTTTTGTAGATGTTGCCGAGGGGATATTTTCTAGCATGAAAGAAGCAGATAAATAGGAGGGATGTTGTTTAACTTTTATTCCTCTGAATTGACAGAGATTAATAGGTGTCTGTTTGTAGAAAACAACAACCAGAATGCCATTGAGAACCTGTAAATTGGACCGGTTCAGCTTTCTAACTTGATGAGTGGAATGTTTGCTACGCGCCAACCTGCTCAGAGAGAGGGCATGGTGTGTGTGTACTAGTGTATGGTAATAGCCACAATGCAGGAGGCTCTAGAAGAGAAAAAAACTATTTTTTTCAGGAACACATAGAGATTTACCAGACAAATGATAGAAGAGAGGCAGAGTTAGTGGCTTTAACAAGATGGGGGATGGGGTTTGTGTGTGTGTGGCAAGACAGTGTTGTATATTGTGAACGGTATAATCATGAAGAAATATGACATGATGTATTGTGTGGTTAGGGATAGGAAATATGGACAATACATATGGTTCGGGATATCATGTGTGGTTTACAACTTATTTTTGGGACATTCGTAATAACGTAATCACATTTTTGCATTTTCATTTTTCATATTAGTATTATATTCATTACCATGAACAGAGGAACTCAAAGCAACCACCATGATTTAGACTGAGTTTGATAATGAATAGTTATTTTGGCTCTCACAACATTCTATAACCCCAGGACCTAAGGGAGAAAAGGATGAAAATACGTCTGCAGAGCATTGATTGATTCACTATCTGGTCCGTAGATGAAGATTAAGATGTCAAATGATATTCTGTCAGAGAAATGCCTGTTAATGGTGTTTTCGCCCTCCGAGTTCAATGCGGGCCAGGGCTTGATTTGTTGTATCTCTTATAAAATTACAAAGAGGAGACAGAGTTCTGCTGTCAGGTGCTTCAACAACACAAACAGGTTAATCAACGCTAGCAGGTCGCTGGGAATAAACCTAAATCGAGACCATAATTCTTCATTTTTCAATTTTTTTGCTGTCAGCCGCAGCTCTCTAGGAGAGCAGTTTAGAGGAGCTAAATTGCCCATCAGGTAATGGAGAGAGACAGAGAGGGAGAGAGAGAGAGAGAGGGAAAGAGAGAGGGAGAGAGAGAGAGAGGGAAAGAGAGGGAGAACGGGAGAGAGAGGGAGAGAGAGGGAGAGAGGGGGAAAGAGCAAGGAAGAGAGGGGGGGAAAGAGAGAGAGAGAGAGAGAGAGAGAGAGGGAAAGAGAGAGAGAGGGAAAGTGAGGGATAGAGAGAGGGAGTGTGAGAGTGAGAGTCACAACATCATTATCTCCTACTGTATCTGGGCCAAAACCTGCTTCTTTACCCTTTTTTCTTCCCTTGCTTCCTTTCTTTCTAGAAACAAGAGAGAGAAAGAGAGGTAACTCAGATGCTAAATGTACCCCTCCCAGGAAAATGCAGGAAGCCATTTAATGTTGCTCACATCTGCAAGCAATTCAGCAGAATAGTATATTAGCTGTGAGTGAGTTACGGCCACGACGTGTCGGACGCTCTGACAGACGCTGCTAAGGAAGGGATAAAGAAGGGCACTTTGAGTGGTTCCTAGGTCAGTGTTCAGCCAGCATTAATGGCTTAAGTGAACCCCCTCGATCACAGAACGCTGGAGGGAGCATATTTTTACAGTATAAAGAATCTGTGGAACGATTCTAATCTGAGAGAAGGAGGGAGGAAAGCCAATATCAGAGAAGTGAGGGAGGGGAGAGGGATGAGAGAGGAGCGAGGGAGGAGAGAGGTGCGAGGGATGAGAGGAAAGGAAAAAGTGTGTCTGTTAGTCGGTGAGATGTGTGGCGAATGGGAAACTGGTTGGTGTCATAACTCAGGTGGAGATTGGTCTATGTGTGTACTACGTGGGGGGAGGAGTAAGTTATGTTGCTCATATGACTTGTTGGACTACACAGAAAAACGTCATCCATCACTACTATGTTCTGTGGGCAAGGATGAAATTAGTTCTCAGGTGCTGGGTTAACAGCACAGGTCAGAACAGATCTATTACTGTCTGATTGACCTGGCAAGAAGCAGGCCATGGTCAAACACATCAGCCATGCTTACAAATGTCACAATACTTTGGTACAGCACAACCTATAAAGTGAAACAAGAGACATGACTTGATCATACGTGGTAAACCAACTAATTTCGAAAGGATTGTCTTGGTTTGTCTGACGATGCATGCATGTGATTGAAGATACAGGGCATAGTTGTTCTGTCATGATTGGTTGTAAATCCTATGATAATGCATTAGCATAATGCAGCTCATACAGTAGGTAGAGGCACTGTGCTGTGGCAGCAGGTATATTAGAAAACTGAGGCATGGATGGTATATGGGTTAATATACAGTATGCATACACTGGGTGTATAAAACATTATAAGCTCCTGCTCCTTCCATGACATAGACTGACATAGGTGAATCCGGCTGAATGCCATGATCTCTTATTGATGTAACCTGTTATATCCACTTCAATCATGAAGGGGAGGAGACAGGTTAAATTAGGATTTTTAAGCCTTGAGATAAATGAGACATGGATTGTGTATGAGAGGGTGAATGGGCAAGACAAAATATTTAAGTGCCTTTGAACGTGGTATGGAAGTAGGTGCCAGGCGCACCGGTTTGTGTCATGAACTGCAAGGCTGCTGGGTTTTTCATGCTCAAGAGTTTCCCGTGTGTATCAGGAATAGTCCACCACCCAAACGACATCCAGCCAACTTGACACTTGACATTGGAATTAACATGGGCCTGCTTCTCTGTGGAATGTGTTCGACACCTGGTAGAGTCCATGCCCCGACAAATTGAGGCTGTTCTGAGGGAAATGGGCAACTCAATATTAGGAAGGTGTTCATAAAGTTTTGTACACTCAGTCAGTGTATGTTGTTAAACTCAGGGAGGATTTATAATAGTGACAGAGATGCTGCAGTTCCATTCATAGGGTTAGAAGGAAACCTGGTAATCACTCAGCCTCATCAGCACTCAGGAATGACCCAACAACATGAAATTATGTCACAGAAACCACAGTCAACACACACAAACCCTTGGACTCAAACACATTATCAGAATTTTGATAGATGGATTATTTTCTCTTCACTTCTTCACCCTCTCCTCTCCTCTCCTCTCCTCTCCTCTCCTCTCCTCACATTTCATTTACCTCCCAATGTGTCACTGTTCCTATCCATGGAGACTAGCCTATTGAGCTGAGCCTGCCCTCCAGACAGCACGTTACACTCTCTCTCCCTCAAACACCACCAGAGAATGGCCGCCACCCAACTGCTCCCCTGGGGTCAGTCTCTGCTGGCTGCTGCAGTCTCTACTGGCTGCTGCTAGGGATCCAGTCACAGAACACATCCACTAATGGCCCAGTCGTGAGAATCCCTCTTTTAAAAAATGAAAAGGAAACAGTTGTCCAGTGAGCTGCCTGCCTGCCAGGCTGGCCAAACTTAGCTAATCAAAGGGGTCGAACACTTGTTGATGGGGAGGAAAAGATCTAATCAACAAACTAGCATTTGACCACCAGTAAATCATATTTTTTCTTTTTCAAAACTTCCACCAGAATCAGGAAATAAACTCCACTCAACAAAAATATAAACGCAACATGTTGGTCACCTGTTCCTGGAGCTGAAATAAAAGATCCCAGAAAATGTCCATATGCACAAAAAGCTTATTTCTCTCAAATGTTGTGCAAAAATTTGTTTACATCCCTTAAAGTGAGCATTTCTCCTTTGCCAAGATAACCCTTCCACCTGACAGGTGTGGCATATCAAGAAGCTGATTAAACAACACGATCATTACACAGGTGAACCTTGTACTGGGAACAATAAAGGCCACTCTAAAATGTGCAGTTTTATCACACAACACAATGCTACAGATGTCTCAAGTTTTGAGGGAGCGTGCAATTGGCATGCTAACTGCAGGAATGTCCAATAATGTTGTTGCCAGAAAATTTCATGTTAAATTCTCTACCATAAGCCGCCTCCAATGTCATTTTAGAGAATTTGGCAGTATGTCCAACCGGCCTCACAACTGCAGACCATGTGTAACCTCCCCAGCCTAGGACCTCCACATCCGGCTTCTTCTGAGACCAGCCATCCGGAGGATAGCTGATGAAACTGAGTATTTATGTCTGTAATAAAGCCCCTTTGTGGGCTTTATAAACTCATTCTGAGTGGCCGGGCTTTGCTCCCCAGTGGGTGAGCATGTGGTGTTGGAGTCGTGCCTGGCCATGCAATCATGGGTGAACAGGGAGTACAGGAGGGGACTGAGCGCGCACCCCTGGGGAGCTCCAGTGTTGAGGATCAGCATGGCAGATGTGTTGCTACCTACCCTCACCACCTGGGGGCGGCCCGTCAGGAAGTCCAGGATCCAGTTGCAGATGGAAGTGTTTAGTCCCAGGATCCTTAGCTTAGTGATGAGCTTTGAGGGTACTATGGTGTTGAACGCTAAGCCATAGTCAACAAATAGCATTCTCACATAAGTGTTCCTTTTGTCCACATGGGAAAGGGCAGTGTGGAAACATGGAATGCTGAGTTACTTGTTATTATGTGTGTGTGTGAGTGTGTGTGTGTGTGTGTGTGTGTGTGTGTGTGTGTGTACAATGTGTGTGTGCTTGCGGCGTGTGTGTGTGTGCATGCTATCTCTCCATTCTCTGCCAACTCAGACTGGGTCACAGAAGACGGGAAACCAGAGTAATCCTTACGAGCCTTACGGTTGAGGGCGGTGCAGTTACCATACCAGGCGGTGATACAGCCCGCCAGGATGCTCTCGATTGTGCATCTGTAGAAGTTTGTGAGTGCTTTTGGTGACAAGCCGAATTTCTTCAGCCTCCTGAGGTTGAAGAGGCGCTGCTGCGCCTTCTTCACGATGCTGTCTGTGTGAGTGGACCAATTCAGTTTGTCTGTGATGTGTATGCCGAGGAACTTAAAACTTGCTACCCTCTCCACTACTGTTCCATCGATGTGGATAGGGGGGTGTTCCCTCTGCTGTTTCCTGAAGTCCACAATCATCTCCTTAGTTTTGTTGACGTTGAGTGTGAGGTTGTTTTCCTGACACCACACTCCGAGGGCCCTCACCTCCTCCCTGTAGGCCGTCTCATCGTTGTTGGTAATCAAGCCTACCACTGTTGTGTCGTCCGCAAACTTGATGATTGAGTTGGAGGCGTGCGTGGCCACGCAGTCGTGGGTGAACAGGGAGTACAGGAGAGGGCTCAGAACGCAACCTTGTGGGGCCCCAGTGTTGAGGATCAGCGGGGAGGAGATGATGTTGCCTACCCTCACCACCTGGGGGCGGCCCGTCAGGAAGTCCAGTACCCAGTTGCACAGGGCGGGGTCGAGACCCAGGGTCTCGAGCTTGATGACGAGCTTGGAGGGTACTATGGTGTTGAATGCCGAGCTGTAGTCGATGAACGATGGGCTAGCTGGCCAGGAATGCTCTGTAGAGAGCATTGGATGGGATTCTGGTTTAACCCATCCCATCATCCTAACAATCAAGCTGGATTCAAAGGCTCTGGATGACCTCATTAAGGCCAGCTGGAGACCCAACACACTGGCTATACATGCAAACAAAATGCTAACGCGATGTGAGGACTGAGGAGTCTAACCCGCTAATGTTACACTAGTCAGCTAATGCAACATGAGGATGCTTGCTAGCTAATACAAGGCTGGTATAGTGATTGAGCGGGAACAGCTAGAGTTGGTCCTGAACCAGAAACCTTATTCATATGTGTGAGTCTGTCATTACTAGCTGTGTCGTGGTTGACCAAAGCATGACAACAACCAGAGGCCCAAAGCATGTTTTCTCTCCCAAACAATGAACAGAGGTGGTTCAAACACATCCTGTAGGTTAGAGCTGTAGGTGGTCGATGGGAAGTAGGATCATACCATTATAAATCATTTTACAGTAGACGTAATGAAAAGAGCTGTATACTGTAACTCTAACTGCAATTTTGTCAAACAAATATTAGTTATAGGATTTCTAACCCTGTCATCTGCCTTGTGCTTGTTCATCTTCTGATGAGGAGTTGGAAGTATCAAAGCTGGCCATGGAAGCCCTCAAATGACTTTGAATTGACGAAATATAACATAAGGGAAATAATTGCCAAAGCCACTTTGATTTACTCACAGCTTTGACTCTTTTTTCAGCTACATAAACAGAAACGGCCATAAAAGTAATGATAATAATGTTGCATAATAATACCCAATAATATATTAACCCTTTACACTCGTGAGATTTGGCTAATATGGATAAGGCTAAATGTAAATGTTATTTTACAGTATAAATATGAAAAGCATAACCATGGTAGCATTTGAATTGAAACGGAACAGATTGGAAATAATGGGAACGTGATTAGACCAACGGTGAGGACACAACAGTTTACCTGACACAAGACTGAATCCACACATTACACTGTTTATTCTATGTGCATTTTACATTTACTGTACGTTTTGCCTCATTTGTTGAAAGCGAAATCACAAAAACTGTCCTTTATAAATCACAATCTGGGTCAGGTAGGCATTTGAATGCCTGTTGTATTTCCAACATGACTAGCTAATTTATAAAAAATGACATTACAGTGTTAGGCTTTCACAATGCAATTCAGGGAAACAGATTATAATTGTAGTGCGCAAAAAAAGGAGTCATGAGTCCATTCAGATGTGTGTGCAGCGGCTAATTTTCTTCACAATAAGCACACACAGGCTCATTCTCTCCATGTCACCTGGTAACTGTACATCTAACAGGCTCATTCTGTTCAGAACTACCCAGGATATGACAACATGTCACCTGGTAACTGTACATCTAACAGGCTCATTCTGTTCAGAACAACCCATCTTATAGTTGTACATCAAACATAGTGAGCATAAATGCTGACACTATATGATATGACATCGAAATGTGTCGCTCACATTTGGCTTGCTTGTATGATAGAGTGGTGTTTAGTAGTAATCCTCAATGTCTTTCAAAATACATTGTTTTTCCATCTTTCAAAATGCATCGCTCTGAGTCCTCTTCATTTACAGATTTTCCCTCACTCAGACAACAAAATGTTGCCCAATTACCGGGAGGATGGGGGCAACTTCTTGTCGTGCGATGTGTTCAAGTTCAGAGCGCCTGTCAGTCAAAACCCATACTGCGCTGTGAAGCGCAGAGCCAGAGAACTGACGTCATGGGGTGGCAGGGTAGCCTAGTGGTTAGAGCGTTGGACTAGTAACCGGAAAGTTGCAAGATCAAACCCCCAGAGCTCACAAGGTACAAATCTGTCGTTCTGCCCCTGAACAGGCAGTTAACCCACTGTTCCTAGGCCGTCATTGAAAATAAGAATTTGTTCTTAACTGACTTGCCTAGTTAAATAAAGGTTATAAAACATTTACAGCACGTTACTATATAGCCACTGCGTTACAATTTAGGCGTTTATCATTGTCCAAATCTGCCATTTTCAACCTGTATATGGTACGAGTGTGAAGAGCTACCTGAATTTGTTTTCCCCCTTTCCAAACACATAATGTTGCCATGTTTTTATCCATTGTTGTGTTTCGTATTGTGCGTAACCCACTGGGCAAAAACTGGTTGAATCAATGTTGTTTCCATATAATTTCAACAACAATAATCTATGTCATGACTTTGAATCAACATGGAAAACTGATTGGATTTGAAAAAAGTCATCAACATGGCAGCCACATTTTTTCCAACATCCAATAACATGGTGACATTTTTTGTTGATGTCACATTAACTTCACGTTAGTTGACAACTCAACCAAATGTAAACGCTAAAGGAAATATGTTTTCCAGATAACATGACAGTTGATATTCGGCTGGGCTCGGCTGAGATTGAGTCAATATCTAATTTAATCCACCCTGAACCCACCCGCTTGTTCTTGCCTAATTGGATTCTGGTTTCTTTGAATTATACACTGCGTTATGCAGAGGAGACCAGCCTTTACCAACCAGGGGACAACGCTCTGAGAAGTAACCCAACCTGGCCCTCTGTTTCTGGGGTGTACTTTCCAGTGCCGCTGCCCTTCAAATGCACCAGCCTTGGCTTAGGCTTGATGGGCACCGGAATAGCAGGTGTTGATTTTAGGGCCTGACAAAAACAATAAGCTGCCCCTGCCCTGCATGGTGACCCAAAATAAACAGGGTACTGGCGCGGACGGTTCGGGCTCTGAGAGCTAAGGGGTCCTCACCAAGCCCAGAGAATGAAGAGCTGTTACTAGGAAGGAAATTAGTTCAGCTAAATCTTCCCTTTTTTACAATGTCACACACCTTTCCAACCAAAACGTATTTAACACTAAACCATTGCAAGGAAGTTTCCTTTCCTTGTCCGCTTTCTATCAGAATTGCAGTTATGAAAGGTCTTGATCGATGAAAAAGTACTATGTCAACTCTATCCTTCCATATCTGTGGTTAGAGAGGTAAATAAGTCATTAGTTTGTAATCTCCAGTATTAGGACACATGGTACTGCATATTTTCTCTATTATTTTCTGTTTGTGTGGGTGGAAAATAGCTTTTAAATCCCAAATGCAGTGTTTTCTGCCACTTTCATCAAGCTCATCACGTTTGATCTGCAAGTGTGAGCTAAGTGGTTGGTGTGGATAGCCCTGACTCAACTCCACCCACAAGGATGATGATGAATATAAGACATCTGGAGTCAGCAGGGCGCTGTGTGTGTGTGTGTGTTCATGCATGTGTGTGTGTCTGAGAGAGAGGGAGTGAGCCAGCGAGCAGGCGGGGAAGGGCAGGCAAGGTTCGTTAAGGTGTCACTGAGACACTGCTTCTTTTATTTTCTCTTATTTTATTTTCTCTCCTCCTACACACGTTTACATTCAGCTGATGAGCCAACAGTGTTACACACTACAAGAAGGAAGGAGAAAGAGAGAGCAGAAAACATCAAAACCAGATTAAAGAGAGAGAGAGAGACCACATCAACAAAAATGGAAGTGATCTGTTGTAGCTCTGTCAAAGCCTGGGTCTGTACTTTGTCAATGGTAGGTTACAGGCGGGACTCTTTGGGGAGATTCACCTATTGCTCACCTCTTGGCCACAGCACAGTAGACTATATGATCACAGACATTGAACCTTTCTCTCTCAGCTCATTCACTGTCAAGCCACTATCACCCCTCTGAACAGACATGGAAACAACCACACGTTCACAGCTGTAAGCTGTAGCACATCAGAAATCCATACAGATGGGCCCAAAACAGTACAGAAGAATACCAGAAAGCAACCAGTAACCAAAATATCCAAACACTCTTAGATAACTTTCTGGACACCACATTACCTCACAGTAAAGAAGGCATCAATCTAGCAGTAAAGAACATTAACAATACATTCAGGAAAACCGCAAAAAAAAAAGCACAATTAAAATGAATAAAAAACAAAAAAGACAGACAACTGGTTTGATGCAGTTTGTAAAATTATAATTTTTGTAGGTATTGGGATTGTGGTATAGTGGGGTTATCTAGAAAAGTCTATGGTTGCCTGAAGTGGTTCTCAATCAGAGGCAGGTGTTTATCGTTGTCTCAGTTTGGGAACCATATTTAGGCAGCCATATTCTTTGAGTGTTTCGTGGGTGATTGTTCCTGTCTCTGTGTTTGTTTGCACCAGATTAGGCTGTTTAGGTTTTCACGTTACGTTTATTGTTTTGTATCGTTCATGTTTATCTTTTTATTAAGGATGTATCGAAATAACCAAGCTGCATTTTGGTCCGCCTCTCCTTCGACGGAAGAAAACCTTAACAAAGCAGCTACAGAACAGCAAGCAGCTGCAACTCATTGAGGAGTCCATAAACACAAACAACTTCTGGTTAAAGTGGAAGAAACCTAAAACAATCTAAAGAGGGATAAGCAATACAAAATGGTGACATATGGACAACCCATTTTGAAACACTCTACAACACCGTTCAAATGGACAAAAACGCAGAACAATGCCGAATCCATTAGAAGTTGAATGTATTAGAAAATGCAATTAAGGACAATCAAAATCCATAGGAGGCCCCAATTATTGACCAGGGGCTCTATAAGAATCTTCAGACCCTCAAATTTAAAAAAAAACATGCGGACCTGATGGCAACCTAAATGAGATGCTCAAACTCACTAGTGCAAAATGTGTAGGTTATTTCCTTGACATCTGGAATCAAGGACTCATAACCCCAATCTTTAAGAACAGAAACAAATTTGACCCTAAAAATGAGAGGTATTTGTGTGAACAGTAACCTGGGGAAGGTTTTCTGGAGTATTATACATGTAAAAGTTCTAAACTTCTTTAATAAGCACAATCTGTTGAGTAAAAGCCAAATTGGATTGATACCAAAATATTGCACGACCGATCATATTTACACCCTGATAGATAAACATGTCCACCAAAATAATACCAAAATGTACGCTTGCTTTATCGACTTCCAAAAAGCATTTGAATTTATTTGGCATAAAGGGACTGTCATACAAAGTTATTGAAAGTGGTGTAGGGAGTAAAGCAATTGACACAATTAAATCAATGTATACTGGCAATACGTGCAACGTCAAAATTGTTAAGAAATTAACATCATTATTTTACCAGGGGCAGGGCTTTCACCAGGGTTGCAATCTGAGCCCTGCACTCTTCAATATTTACATCAACGAATTGGCCGCTTTTCTAGAAAAATCCTCAGCCCCTGGTGTTAGTCTCCACAATTCAGAGGTTAAATGCCTGCTCTTCGCAGATGACCAATGCCTGCTGGGTGCGTAATTGGCGGCAGAGAAGTCAGGTGCAGGAGAGCAGAACTGGGTAATAACCGGATATTTATTAAGCAAAACTAACAGCATCCAGAACAACAAGATAAATAGGCACAAAAAATATCCCAGCCTCGGATGTATCCACCTCCACTATGAACGCCAAAGAGGGATCCGGATGGGCCAGCACGGGAGCTGAGGTAAACAGAGCCCTCAGGTGACCAAAAGCCCTGTCCGCCTCAGCCGACCACTGCAAACGTACCGGTCCCCCCTTCAGCAGTGAGGTAATGGGAGCCGCAACCTGACCAAAACCCGGGATAAATATCCGGTAGTAATTGGCAAACCCTAGGAACCGCTGCACTCCCTTTACCATGGTGGGAGTCGGCCAATTACACACGGCTGAAATGCGGGCACTCTCCATCTCCACCCCCGAGGTGGAAATGCGATCCCCTAGAAAGGAGACGGAGAGCTGGAAGAACAGGCATTTCTCAGCCTTGACGTGCTCCAACAACCGACCAAGCGCCATGCGCACCAGGGACACATGCTCGGCGTGTGTAGCGGAGTATATCAGAATGTCATCAATATACACCACTACACCCTGCCCGTGTAGGTCCCTGAAAATTTTGTCTACAAAGGCTTGGAAGACTGATGGAGCATTCATCAACCCGTACGGCATGACGAGGTACTCATAATGCCCGGAGGTCGTACTGAACGCAGTCTTCCACTCGTCTCCCTACCGGGTACGCACCAGGTTGTAAGCGCTCCTGAGATCTTGTTTGGTGAAGAAGTGCATTGACTCAATCGCTGTGGTGATGAGTGGTAGCGGGTAACTGTACCTCACCGTGATCTGGTTTAGACCTCGATAGTCAATACACGGGCGCAGACCTCCCTCCTTCTTCACAAAATAGAAACTCAAGGAGGCAGGTGAAGTGGAGGATCGAATGTAGCCTTGACGCAGGGATTCGGAGATATATGTTTCCATAGCCGCCGTCTCCGCCTGTGAGAGGGGATATACGTGACTCCTGGGAAGTGCAGTGTCTACCAGGAGATTTATCGCACAATCTCCCCGTTGATGGGGTGGTAATTGAGTCGCCTTCTTCGACATATTCAGGGGTAATGCGCACGGTGGAGACCTGGTCTCGTCTTTCCACCTTAGTAGCACCAACGGAAACCCCTAAACACCTTCCCGAGCACTCTAGGGACCACCCCGTGAGAGCCCTCAGTTGCCAAGAAACAGTGGTGTCATGATAAGCTAACCAGGGTAGGCCTAGCACCACAGGAAACACAGGATAGTCAATGAGGAAGAGACTGATTCTCTCCCTGCGTCACTATACCCAGAGGAGCGGTGGCCTCCCTTATCAACCCTGACTCTAATGGTCGACTGTCTAAGGTGTGAACGGGGAATGGCATAGCCACGGGAACAATGGGGATCCCTAAACTAAGGGCGAACGATCTGCCTATAAAATTCCTTGCCTGCCTGAATCAACGAGCCTCTTATGCTGGGAATGCGGGAAAACTCAGGAAAAGTAACATACAAAAACATGTGTGCAACAGAGGGCTCTGGGTGAGAATGGTGCCTCGATCCCCAGAGGAACCAACCGGGCACCGACCAGCAGTGTGACCTCTGCGGCCACAGATGGTGCACGAGCGAGAACCTCCTCCATTCTCCCTACGCACTCCCATACTTCCCAGCTCCATGGGCACCGGAGCTGCGATGCTGGGGGATGGAGCCGACAGAACCCGATCTGGACGTCCGCGGGTAGCCAGCAGGTTATCCAGCCGAATGGACAGGTCCACCAGCTGGTCGAAGGTGAAGGTGGTGTCCCTGCAGGCCAACTCCCGACGGACATCTTCGCGCAAACTGCAGCGATAGTGGTTGATCAGGGCCCGATCGTTCCATCCCGCACCGGCGGCCAGGGTCTGAAAATCCATGGCGAACTCCTGGGCGCTCCTCGTCTCCTGCCTCAGATGAGAGGTCCAGCACCGCATCTCCTTCTGGTCCAGCGCCGCATCTCCTTCTCCCCACACCTCGTTGGCCAACTCCAAGGCTTTCCCAGAGAGGCACGAGACGAGGGCGGACAACTTCTCACGACCTGAAGGAGCCTGGTGGACGGTTGCCAGGTAGAGGTCAAGCTGCAACAGGAAGCCCTGGCAGCGTGCAGCCGTCCCATCATACTCTCGGGGAAGGGCGAGACGAATCCCACTGGGACCGGGTGAAGGGGGGGAGTAGTGGAGACCCCGGTTGTGCTTGCGGAGGTGTCTCTCCCAGCGGTCCATAGTTTGGACAGAGTGGTCCATGGCGGCGCCGAGATAGTGGAGCATCGGCGCGTGCTCCCGGACGCGCTCCTCTACCCCTTTTCCTGGGGCACCTGCTCCTGCTGACTCCATATGTTGCGGTGTGGGATTATGTAGCTGGGTGCGTTATTGGCGGCAGAGAAGTCAGGCGCAGGACAGCAGAACTGGGTAATAACCAGAGATTTATTAAGCAAAACCAATAGCATCCAGAACAACAAGATAAATAGACACAAAAAATAATCCGTTGTGCGCTCACGGGGAACGTGCACAAGAACTACAATAAACAATCCCATACAAAGACATGGGGGGAACAGAGGGTTAAATACACAACAAGTAAATTAGGGAATTGAAACCAGGTGTCGAAAGACAAAACAAATGGAAAATGAAATGTGGATAGACAATGGCTAGAAGACCGGCGATGCAAAGTGCCGCCCGAACAAGGAGAGGACCCTACTTCGGCGGAAGTCGTGACACTGTCACCCACAGCACATGGCCTACAGCAAAGCCTGGACCTGCAAGAGCAGTATTGCCAGACCTGGGCCCTGGCAGTAGAACCCAAAAATACTAAAATTATGATTTTCCAGAGAAGATCCAGATCTCAAGGAATTTTACAAAAGTTCTTAATTGGTACAAAATATATAGAGTACTGTACACTAAAATTACTTAGGTTTAAAAATAAGCTCAATTGGACACCTTGATGATGCGGTGAATGTATTGAGAGAGAAAGCATGCAGAGCATTCTACGCCATTCAAAATTCTAACTGAAATACTTACTAAAATTGGCTAAAATTAATTGAATGTGTCATTCAACCAATTGCTCTTCATGGCAGTGAGGTGTGTTCACTGGCAAAACAAGATTTCACCAAATGGGACAAACACCCCATTGAAACCCTGCATGAAGAGTTCTGTAATATTCTCCTACTGTACATGTCCAGAGGAAAACTACAAACAATGCATGCAGGGCAGAATTAGGCCAATATCCACTAATATTAAAAACTAAAAAAAGAGCAATTAAGTTTTGGAAACATCTAAAATACAGTGACCCCCTCTCATATCATTGCAGAGCCCTGCAATGCCAAGAGCTGAGCAAAGAAGAGTACCCTCATCCAGCTGGTGCTGGAGCTGAGTTCACAAACCTGTTCTGCTAACACACTGAAGCCTCAGGACCAGAACATCCAATCAATCTGAGTAAACCAAATTACAACACAGTCAAAACAAAACTACATTGCTTATTGGGAAACACAAGCACAAAGCAAAATGCAGTGCTATCTGGCCCTAAATCGACAGTACACCGTCGCTAACTATTTGACCATGGTTACTGATCAAAACTTTAGGAAAACCTTGACAAAGTAGAGGGGTAGACACAGGAAAACCTCCCTCCCTGTAGAGGAAAGGCTGTGCGACCACTGCACAACAGCAGAACCTGGCATAGAGCTGCATTTCCTGTAAAAAATATAAAACAATTAGTGTCATTTCAAACCCAAATTTGAAACCCTTATTCGAGAGAATATACCCTGCACAGATTTGCCCTGCTCTGCTCTGCCCTGTTCGGCCCTGCTCTGCCCTCTTCTGCCCTGCCATGCTCTACCCTGTTCTGCCCTGCTCTGCCCTCTTCTGCCCTGCCATGCTCTACCCTGTTCTGCCCTGCTTTGCCCTGACATACTCTGCCCTATTCTGGCCTGTTCTGCTCTTCCGTGCTCTGCTCTGTTCTGCTCTGTTCTGCTTTGCTCAAAATTGTTATTAGAGTGACTGCAGACCAAGACTTTGAGACAGATCCCGAAAATATGTGTGTAAATGCTCATTTTAGTGTGTGTGTGTGTTGTGTGTTCAAAGAGGAGAGGAAAACAGCAAAGGAGAAGGGCCACATCTAGAGCGGGGGGATAGATAAATGTATAAATAGTAAGAAAGAGAGCGATAGATCAGGGTAAGGAGATGACAGATCCCAAATGGCAGCCAGGGATACGCTTGACTTCATCTCATCTGCTGGGGAATGATGCTCAGATGACACAAAATGTTGCCCAGAGGACCCATTACTGGAGGTCTCACAGGAGGCTGGGTTGGAAGGAATTGGGCAGGAAGACTTTTGTCATTTGAGAAGTATATTTGATTTTCTTCTTCTGTGGAGAAAAGTAATAAGATATGAGGTGCAATGTGTTAAAAGGGTAAAGAGGCTCTCTTTCCAACATCGGGTTGAGACATGAGAACACACAATGTATTTTTAACTCTATTCTGTGGTAGTGATGGATGTTACTGTGACATGACCCCTGTTTAACCCTTTTACAGGAGAAACCACCTGGTGCACAGACACCACACCATCCAGTCACACACACGCACACACACAGTCACACACACGCACACACACAGTCTCACACACTCACACACACAGTCTCACACACACAGGTCTTCCGCTGCATCAGCACTTAATAAAAGCAGCAAGTTGTCATACTGTTTTTGATTTTCAGAATACATTTTGTTAAGGGACAAATCCGGTTCCGTACTAATCTTCACCAGGTGTTAGTGGAATCAGAGCTCTGCTTCTCAAGATTTAAGTGAGATTTTACTCTTGCTTCAATTTGCAATTATTGTCCTTCTCATTTTCACAGCTGGCTATTTTATAAAGCAATCCTGCGTAAGTGCCCTAACACACACACAGACACACACACATACACAGACACACACACAATCGAAGATGAAATGTAACACTCCTCTGTGATGATGCAAACTTATACTGATGTGGCAGTCATTTGAAAGAAGGAAAATGATGTGTTTGTGTTTTTAAACATATTAAAATAAGATGTAGTATGTCTAAGGATCCCGTGTTTCTGTGCTTCTTTTCTCCAGCCTCCACCATCGCCGAGAACGGACGAAGAACATGCCTAAAACTCAAAGTCTTTGTCCGACCATCAAGTAAGTCTCTCCAGCTGCAACAGAAACACGGAACCTGTTTAACACTGATGTTGTGTTTCCACTACTCTCAGTGACGCAGGGCAGTGGGTAGCCAAGCAGTTAGAGCATTGGGCCAGTAACCGAAAGGTCTCTGGTTTGAATCCCCCAATTAGGTGAAAAATCTGTTGATGTGCCGTCAAGCAAGGCACTTAACCCTAATTGCTCTGCATTAGAGTGTCTGCTAAAATGCTGTATTCCTTCTGAATGATTCTTGCTCTCTGTTGAACATGTCAGTTTCATATCTCATGACAGCTCCTATATTGTTTCTATCCAAAGACAAGTGAAGGAATGAACGATTTGAAAGAAGTGAATTGCACATGTCTTGTGAATGTTGTCATGAGCTTGGGGCTTGGGACCTTTGTTTTAAGGGGTTGGGGGAGTTTATTATCTCTAATCATCCCTATCATCTCTATTTCTATCTCTAGACAGCTGTGTGAAAACTATAGGTGTACATGACCGTGTTTTTGACGTAAACGACAAAGTAGACAATTCATTAGAACCCCGAGGTTAGTATGGCTTTCTGCATTATTTTATGACCATATTTTTTAACAAATGCCCTCTTGACCTGTGTGTGTCCCATCGGGACACACACATCCCTCCCCCCTCTCTCTTTCTCTATGTTTCTCCACTGATTGACCCATCTGTCCTCTCCCAGCATGGTTGACTGTCATGTTAGAACGCTTTTTCTGCATCTGCCGTGTTGTTGTGTTGCTAGTTGTGTTTTGCCGGTGATGTGGTCTATGTTTGCATGTGTCATACGCAGTGCTTGACTCGGGCAGGAGCTCACCAGAGCTGAGTACCGGCACCTCAAATGTTCTACTGCTTGAGCTTCTGTACCGCCACCCAAAATGAGTACCGGTACCTATTTTAGTCTAAGTCAAGCCCTGGTCATGCGTCATACATGGCAGTACCTGGTTAAATCATCATGTCTAATGTCAGAATATAACATAGGCTATTTATGTCAGAACAAAAATAACGTTTTTGCCTGCTCTACTATAGATCCTAGATTCAATGTACTCCTCCAATTGACTTTAATATACGTATATTTCTCTATTCATACCACATATAATGTAGGCTGTGTTTCATACCACGTGTACTGTAGGCTGTTTCATAACATAGGTTGTGTTACACATAGGTTCACTCTGAAAAACGTTATATTTTCATTAGCATATGTCAATAGAGCCCATTAATGCTGAAGTCTAATGAAATTCAAACCATTGCTTCTAGTGTCTTTTCATTTTGTCTTAATTTCAATTGACTCTTTTCTACCCCTTATTCTACCCTTCCTCCTACCCTTATTCCTCCCTTTATTGTACCCTTATTTTACCATTTATTGTACCCTTATTCTACCATTTGATCTACCCTTATGCTACCCTGCATCCTACCCTTTATGCTACCCATATTCTACACTATCCTACCCTTTATTCTACCCTTCTTCCTACCCGTATTCTTCCTTTTATTCTACCATTAATCCACCCTTTATTCTACCCTTATTCTACCCTTTATTCTACCATTATTCTACCATTTATTCTACCCTTTGTTATACCCTTCAACCCACCCAAATTCTGCCCTTTATTCTGCCGTTATTCTGTCCTTATTCTACCATTTGATCTACCCGTATGCTACCCTTTATTATACCATTTATGCTACCCATATTCTGCACTCTACCCTACCCTTTATTCCACCATTATTCTACCATTTATTCTACACTTTATTCTACCCATTAATCCGCCCTTATTCTACCATTATTCTACCCATTATCCTACCCTTTATTTGACCCTTTATTCTACTCTTATTCTACCCTTATTCTGCACTTTATTCTAACCTTTATTCTACACTTTAGTCTGCCCTTTAATCCACCCGTATTCTACCCTTATTCTACCCTTTATTTTACCCTTTAATCTACTCTTATTCAACCCTTTATTCTACATGTTATTCCACCATTTCCTCCCTTATTCTACCCTTTATTCTACCCTTTTCAGAACATAGGCTATATTATTGTAGCATGCTCATGTTTCTAACCATGTGTCATGTGTCAACTAGCTGCATCATCTCTTTCATGCTTACATGACTGTCTAATTCCTGCTCTGTTTTACCAAGGAGACCAAACACACATGCACTGACTCTGAGTAACACATTAGTCATTTCAAACAGAGTTTTAGGAATAATATTTGTCATCGCATTAGCAATTACAGTTTTCTCGCAGTTGGAGAACATTACATTTTCCATATTTATTCATGGAAGCCGTTCACCATACCCTGATGATCAGGATTTATCACTAGCTGTCACCTCATCTGACACACACACACACACACACTCTCTCTCGCTCTCTCTCTCATACACACGCTCTCTCTCTCGCTCTCTTTCTCACACACACATACACACGCGTTCTCTCTCTCTCTCTCCCTCTCTCACTCTCTCTCACACACACACACACACACACATACACACACATACATACACACACATACACACGCACACACTTTCTCTCTTTCTCTCTTTCTTTTTCTCTCTCACACAAACACACACCTCCTTGGCAGTTCAAGCTTGGGGGGTTGCATTTTAATTTATTAAGGTCAGAGCCCTAGACTATCTCCACCTTCCTGTCTGCCCATCTGTCTTCCTGTCTGTCTGCCTGCCTGCCTGCCATCCCAAACCTTTGCATCTTTACCTTCTGTCTAACTCTCTTCCTCTATCTCTCTCAGCCCCACCCCATCCTCATTATCACTCTTTTTTTATCTGTGTCTGCGTATTTCCCACCTTTGTGTGTGTGAGTGAGTGAGTGAGTGAGTGAGTGAGTGAGTGAGTGAGTGAGTGAGTGAGTGTGTGTATGGCCTAGCTTGCTCCCTCTGTGTGCTGTTGAACAGGCCCATAGCTGCTCATTGATAACACTGTCTGCCAGTCAACCTGGGGAGCTCCTAACCATGCCAATGAGCTCTACACTTTTACGAAAAAGGTTCTATCTAGAACAAAAAAAGAGTTCTTCAGGTGTCCCCATAGGAGAACCCTCTGAAGAACACCTTTTGGTTCGAGGTAGAACTGTTTTTGTTCCAGGTAGAACCTTTTTGGATTCCATGTTGAACCTTTTCCACAGAGGGTTCTACCTGGAATCCAAAATAGCTATTCAACGAACCAAAAAGTGTTCTCCTATGAGGACACCTGCATAACCATTTTGGAACCATTTATTCTAATCATGTAGAGGATGGGACTCACCAAGCAGAGGGGACCTGTGGGCTTCCTGGCTGGCTGGTTGGCTGATATGTAACAGAAGCAGTAGCAGTAACTTGTTATTTCATAATTTTATTAGGGATATGGGGATATAGCAATATCGGCATTCCAAATAAAATACGACAAAACATGTCACCAATGATCACAATTTTTTGCATTGTGTATGTGTTGATAATCTCGTTTTATGATTGATAGAAATATTCATTTTCTAAATGTTCTCTCCCTCCTCTAGATGATACAAGTCATGAGTCTGCCGAACCGTCCAGGAGTGACGCCACAAGCGCAGCCTCACACTTGCGGATAGCCAGTCCACTGCTGGCTGCACTGCTAATCTGCTTAGCAACACTCTTCACCTTATAGCGCCTCCCCCTGTCCTGGAGGGGAATTACACCCTGCGCAGCCTGAATCTACCCAATGATGAGGCTGGGGCTAGGGTGGGAGAATGGGTGGGGGGGGGGGTATTGAAAGTGGGCTTCTTAAGGAACACTATTTTTTCCAGATATTTAAGTGGTCTTTCTCCGTCAGTAAGTTTGAAAAAGTTGATGTTGGATGTGGAAGAAACTGTTTCCCCCTTAAAACTGTCAACTAAGATGCCAAATCCCTATTTTTTGACACTTAGTGATTCTTGTTTTCCCTTCTGACATCCCTTTACGTCATGCCGATTCATTGCACCACTCACATACACACATATACAGGTACACACACCTAAACACACTTTTACACTGACAGTTTTTCAGTAGCTCTTTGGTAGGTTGTAAAGCAGCAATACACAGCAGGTCATGGTTGTTTTAGCTCTTATTTAGAAAAATAGAACAGAGATGAGTAGTACTCACAACTCTCTCCTAGTCTTTAGACTCATCTCTTTCAGCATCAGGTGGATACAGATAGCTGGGTCTTTGTTAGGTGTTACAGATAGTGGAACACCACGTAGGTATCAGTTGAGATACAGTGTAGAACATGTTTAGTAGGAGAGAAGAGGGCATGAGTGAGCTGAGTTGGTTGAAGATTTAAGTCCCCTGGCCTCTTTGTTTAAGGTATGCTGTCATGTACCCTCGTTGTGTGTAGAGAGAATGGTTGGAGACTTTTGGCATGACACAAAGAAAAGACAAATAAAAACATTTAGTCTGTTGGGTGGATGAAAGTTCAAATATTTGGAAGACGACTCAATTTATGAGGGGCAGACAGGCAGGCAACTTTGGGCTTTATTCACTGACTCAATTCATCTATAATTGCTCTTTAGTGTCAGACAATGCTTTGTGAGTGATAACAATCTGTACCCTCACTGATGGCACTTTTGATTCAGTTTGTTATAAAACCTTTTCACTGAGTTTTACCTGACATACTCGGCCTTCTCTTGCTGATATTTTAAATGTCATCTATGATTATGGCAAAGACGTTTATCTATCAAAGTGGGGGAAGATTTGTGTTGTTCAAAGGTTATGTCAACAGTTTAGAGAAGAAACTCCTCTACCTCTGTGAAAGCTACCAACATTTGAAGAGGCTGCCTCTCTCACCATGTTACAAAACAGCCCTTTTTGAATATGAAATAATACCACTTCCCTACAAGGAAAATAGAGATTTTTCCTACAATTGCTTATCATTAGTTCACTTAGACGTACTGTAGAGCTTGGCATATGGAATCGTCCCTCAGCATAGCTTTCTACCATACCCAGTAAGGAGGCACCACCATCTAGGAAACAGTGTTGCTTTACTGCATTTCTTTACCACTCATGTATAACCACAACTTCAACTATAACCTCGGATTCAAATGCTGTAGCTACAGTCCATTATAGCAGGCTGCCTGTTCCCCATTCATTTTACTACCGCATAATTCAATCTCATCATAATCAACTCACAATGAGTATGTTAATAGAGAAAATCTCCTTTAACATCGAGGCGGATCGCAGAGTAGTTTAGTTTGGCCATGTTTTGTATTGGCCCCCATTTATACATTGTACTGCTGTATAATGACATTCAACTTCCTTAGACTCACAAAGGATCAGATGGTAGATTAACATAGCTGGAGCGATTTGTAAATGGAAATGCTGTTATTCTGTTCTTTCTTTCCCGGAGTAGGATGGACAGATACATGTGTGTATCTGTGTTGATACAGGTCTGCTTTCACACACACACAGAGAGAGACAGACAGACAGACAGACAGACAGACAGACAGACAGACAGACAGACAGACGGTTGAGAGGTTGCGTGCCTAGTTACCGGTCCTACTGTGACTCTTTAATGAGGTTCAAAATGACAGGCATGCAGACCTCATGTTTTGGAGTTCGGGGAGTTATTTCAGCTGTTAAAAATAGATGGTGGAAGGCCTGGGGGTTTTAAAGCATCAGTGACCTTGCAGTTATAGAGGGCTGGAGAGTGAAGGAGATAGGGGAGAGAGAAAGAAAGAGTGAAAGAGATTGAAAGAAAGAAGTGTAGGAGGAAGGAAGTTGCATATATGACTGGAGTGCCTAACAAAAAATACCCAATGCAACCTTTTTAAAAACACTAGATAAAAATGGAATACACACCTACTTGTAGGAATATAATTCTACCCAAAGGCATCTTTTTTGTTTTGTTTTGATATATTTTTTTGTTGTTGCTTTTTCGCAGCTGCCTTCTACAGTATATTCTTCTCCTGAAGGGTTGTGTGTGCTTTCGGCCATATTTGTTTTCGTACTATGGTAACAATGCTATTACTGTAGAATAGCAGCTCAGCTTTCGGGGTTAACAAGAGAGGACGCCATATAAAGGGATACTAATTTTCACAAGAACACCATAGGGGATGGGTGCCATGTTCAATCCAAGATGGCCGCCTGTCATCGACTTAACGTCATAGCCAACACTTTTTGCGGAAGTCCAGCTTCAATTCTATTTTATTATAATTACCCGTACTACTCTATCATTATTGCTACTATTATTACCATGGTTTATTCTGTACACACGTTAACTTGGGAAATAAGGATCAACTTGTTAGCTGGATACCGTGTATCCTGAGGTAGTCAACCATATAACATGTAGTGTTAGATTAGTTACTGTTTTTGTACCTTTCTGGTGGACAAAGGAAAAATGAGACACTTCATTGTTAAAAACTGTATTATTGTTATTATTGTTATGATGACGATGATGATGATGATATTTATTATTAGCAAAAACTTGATGTAAATAGTGTTTGATATTAAAGTATTAATTTGATTCGTATGTCTTTTCTAAAAACAAACAAATAATGAACACAGTAGAATCTCTGGATATTTGGGAGTGTACACGCAAATAACAGTGCATTGTGAACTGTCATTTTCAATGCCTACTGATGCTTTGAGAAACCTGTACACACATGTGCTTACCTGTGTACTTGTGCTTGTGTGTACTTGACTTCACCTTTGCATCTACGCTTGCCTGTGTACATCAGGCTGGACTGAAAGCCAATGGGGGCCTCGCCTGTTACATAACTATGTTTCCAACCAACCAATCCACAGCCACCGTCACCACTTCATCACAAGGATCCATACAGAACAGACAGAGAGAATAGAATAGACGTGGACAAGATTAACAGTGTTTGTGCTTTTTCGCCTTCAGTGTTTGATAGCATGTTGGCCAACCCAGAGTTTTGCCATGGATGGACTGTTGGTTGGCTTTTTATTGGAAGGATCTTGCCGTTTCATGCGCATGGACTTGATAACGAAACATAAAATGTGTTTTTCTTGTTCTTTTTTTCTCCTTTTGAACTTTGTTGAACGTTGGATTCTGTCTTTTTCTTCCCCACTGTCATGTTGTATGCTTTGCATCCCATTGAAATGAAGTCATCCAGCTGTGAGGCTGTGTGGCTACAGAAACAGATGACATGTACGTAACACCAGCGCTTGTTAAGGAATTACAGAGGGGGTGGAGTTAGAGATAGGGGCTGGGGTTACATAGGAGGGTGGGGTTATAGATAGGGGCTGGGGTTACATAGGAGGGTGGGGTTACATAGGAGGGTGGGGTTATAGATAGGGGCTGGGGTTACATAGGAGGGTGGGGTTACATAGGAGGGTGGGGTTATAGATAGGGGCTGGGGTTACATAGGAGGGTGGGGTTATAGATAGGGGCTGGGTTTACATAGGAGGGTGGGGTTCCAGAGGGGGGTGGGGTTACATAGGGGGTAGGGTTCCAGAGGGGGGCGATTTTAGCGTTTGAGATAATTGTTTTTTTATCCTAACTTTGAGGATGAATCCTCTGGTAACCTTATTATGTATTCCTACCACGTAGCTGCAGACAGTCCATTCTGACTATTCATGCCCTCTTTAATGTGAGTGTGTTTATGTATATGTGTGTCTGTGTGTCTGTGTGTGTGTGTGTGTGTGTGTGTGTGTGTGTGTGTGTGTGTGTGTGTGTGTGTGTGTGTGTGTGTGTGTGTGTGTGTGTGTGTGTGTGTGTGTGTGTGTGTGTAAGAGAGAGAGATTGAGCCTCCAAAATTGTGTCAGAGGGAGAGGTTGTGTGTGCTAACTCATTTGTCTGCATACTTGTGTAAACAAGCATGGGTGAGAATAAGTGTGTGTTATCAAATGCGTTTTACGCAAAAATGTGCATGAGCGAGTACTCTAGTGTGTGTGTGTGAGTTCGTGTCTCATTTACTATTGCCGCACTGAATGGGACGCGGCAACTTTCTTTGGCAACAAAGCGGTTTTCCCATGCCTTAGTCCTGAAACCTCTGCCATGCCAGAACAATCTGGGTTCAATACACCCCGTCACCCTCCCCCGCCGTGGAATGGGTGCTGGCGGCACAAAGGCTACCCTCCCTGTTTTGGAATTTGAACCCCCAGCCTCCTCACCATAGCCTAGTCGCCAGACCACATAGTATGTTAGCTTAGCTAAGTCACTACTTGGTTGGGGTAGAAGTTATCCATTGGCACAGATCTAGGATCAGCTTACCCTCACCCTATCTAAACCTAAACCGTTAGGGGGGAAACGCTAAAACAATGGCTTGACTGATCTTAGATCAGACAGCATGGCAAACTTCCGCCTGCTCCTGTCACCAGCTCCCCACGCATCGCCATGTCTTGAGAACCACTCATTTTTGTGTGCACCCAATCCCATTCTGCATACTCCTCTTGTGCTATTAACCACCCCCACCCCCTGCTCTCCCCCACTCCTCTGGTCCTATTTGGGGGGCAGAAGTATTGACCGACCTGCTTTTTTCCAGTATATAAACAATAACGAGAAACTGACAAAATTATCAGAGGTCTGTATTTGTATATACATGTCTGAGCAATTATGAATACTATTAATAAAATGGAAATACATTGCTTTGATGTTTTGTTTTGATGTCCTTGTTTTTCATAGTTTTTTTGACACACGGGATGTGCATATATCCAGAACTCATTATGATAGGAGCATGTTAGAGATTGTATTGTAGATAGAAGCATACCGTTAACTCAGCATGACAGAGATGTATTGTAAATGGAATTGCAACTGACTGGGGAGCAGATTGAGTCAAGCTTTACCTGGTAAGGAGCTCCTCATCAACACATTTAGAATCATCATATTTCTCTGCCAATTAAAGATGATTATCACTTATCCTCCCTCCTTCCCTCTGCTCCAAGTTTAAATGGGGTGGCAGGTAGTTTAGTGGTTAGAGCGTTGGAATAGTAACCAAAAGGTTGCAAGATTGAATCCCTGACCTGACGAGGTAAAAAGGTAAAGGTAAAAATCTGTCGTTCTGCCTCTGAACAAGGCAGTTAACCCACTGTTTCTAGGCCGACATTGAAAATAAGAATTCTTAACTGACTTGCCTAGTTAAATAAAGGAAAAATAAATAAACAAGTAAAACCCTTTAGGACAGAAAAATGCACGCATGGGCAAAGACAGACAGACAGACCCACTAAACCTGCCAGAGCCCTCTCCCTCATTCACACACACACACACAAACAGAGAGAGAGATATACTGTAGACATACAGACCTAAACCTTTCAGAGCCCTCTCCCCCCATTCACACACACAGAGAGATATACTGTAGACATACAGACCTAAACCTTTCAGAGCCCTCTCCCCCGATTCACGCACACACTCACTTAGAATCCTCGCCATCACACAGAGTACATGGTAACTAACTGTCTGACCATAAGGCTAACAGTAATTCTCTCTATCTCTCAGCCAAATTAATAAACTAACCACCCCTGTTTTGGAACTAGACTGTGCAAAGTTCTGTGTTGAAGACAAATGCCAGTCAGCCAGTGCCAGATTCAGACCTAAAGACCTAAGACCTGCTTTCATTTCAGTCGGGTACTAATGAGCACTCCTAATAACCTTCTGCTGGACCCCATCAGGACTCCATCAGGACCCCATCAGCGCTGGTTAGATTTACCCTCCATTATCTCTGGCAATTATACTCACGTCCAGATCATTCCAGGCTCCAGGGGAAAATACCCCCGAAAAGCCAATTGGAAATTAAGAACCCAACAATACTTTTCTGCTGTCCCTCTTGGCAAAAACTGGTTGCATCTAAGTTGTTTCCACATCATTTCAACAACAAAAAAATAATATCTGGTGACGTTGAATCAATGTGGAAAACGGATTGGATTTGCAAATCTACATAAGGGAATGTTGTATTTTTTTCATCTAACGTTTAGCCTAATTCCAGTGACATGGTGAAATGTTTTGTTGATTTCACATTAGTTGACACCTCAACCAAATGTAAATCAACAGGTTGAACTGTGGCCTACTATAAAAAGCACAATGTAAACCTTTCTGCAACTGGACAATGTGCACACACTGGTGGAATCGATTTGATTTTAGATTTATTAGGATCCCTGTTAGCCGACACCAATGGCGACAGCTAGTCTTCCTGGGGTTTGACACATAACGAAAAAGGCATTACAGACAAAAGACGCTACTATTTATATACATTTAATAACATTACACACAACAGTCAGTATGTACAAAACTTTGTTTCCACGTTATTTCAATGAAATTACTTTGAGCCAAAGTGGAATAATAGACGTTGAATTGATGTCTGTGCCCAGTGGCTGGACTCTAGATGGAATGGTTCAGAGTAGTATTCTATATTTGTGCATATATGTGCATCGCGTCATTGCTCTTTGTGTCGCTCTGCTGTGTGTGCATCTTGCAAGTTGTCAGAAAAATTGCGAGGGGCTAAAGCTCATTGGCTAGAACTCTAATGCTAGGGGGTGGCCCATGTGGGGGATATGTAGGGACAAAGTAGGCCTATGTAAGGGACAACGTGAAGGAGTTGCCTTGGCAAAGGACAAGTCATGTTTGCTGTGTAAGGCAAAACAGTCAATCATCATTATAACAACAAGCAAACAAATGTAAACATAGGAAACTCCTATCAATTACCTTAGACCACCCTGTGTAGCCTATCAATAACAGCCACCCAGACAGTTATTGGCTAGCAAAGGGGTGGGACAAAACTCATAACTCAACTCATAACTCACACACACATCATCACATATCAAAGGGACAATACACATAGGAACACAAACTATTAAATGAAATCACACTCAAATCTAACACAACTGATTAACACACAAGATTAAAAGGGTGAAATGTTAAAAAGATATGTTTGAGACTACATTGTTGCAGCCTATGTTAGAATAAAAGTCTGAGTTACAAGAAACTGTATTTTGAGTTTACAACAATAGGGTAGTGTCTGCACCATTTCTCAAACAAGTCAGGCTATTTATTTAAGAGGGCTTGTAGGATAATTTTCTGTTTAACTATCCTCTCACATCACACATTGAGAGGATGTCTATGCATTGTAATTGCTAAAGTTCAAACTTGTCCTCTGTCCAATCAAGACACCCGCAGCATAATAAATGCCCACGTTTAAAAAAAAAAACACTGCTGTTTGTCCTATGATCATTGTTGGTTAAAACTTGCTATTCTATAGATTTAAAGCCTTAAAGAAAACTGAAAAATCACTCGTGCGTTAACTTGGCTGTGTGCTTAGTGTTGTTGTTCTGTTGGAAGGTGAACCTTTGCCCCAGTCTGAGGTCCTGAGTGCTCTGGAGCTGGTTTTAATTAAGGATCTCTATGAACTTTTTTTTTTAACCTTTATTTAACTAGTTAAGTCAGTTATGAACAAATTCTTATTTTCAATGACGGCCTAGGAACAGTGGGTTAACTGCCTGTTCAGGGGCAGAACGACAAATTTGTACCTTGTCAGCTCGAGGGTTTGAACTTGCAACCTTCCAGTTACTAGTCCAACACTATAACCACCTGCCGCCCCAACTTTGCTCCGTTCATCTTTTCCTAGATCCTGACTAGTCTCCCAGTTCCTGCTGCTGTAAAACATCTCCACAGCATGATGCTGCCACCACCATGCTTCACCGTAGGAATGGTGCCAGGTTTCCACAAAACGCAATGCTTGGCATTCAGGCCATCTTGGTTTCAGGCCAGCTATCTTGGTTTCATCAGACCAGATAATTTTGTTTCTCATGGTCTGAGAGTCCTTTAGGTGCCTTTTGTCAAACTCCAAGCGGACTGTCATGTGCTTTTTATTGAGGAGTGGCTTCCGTCTGGCCACTATGCCTGATCGGTGGAGTTCTTCAGAGATGGTTGTCCTTCTGGAAGATTCTTCCATCTCCACAGAGGAACTCTGGAGCTCTGTCAGAGTGACCATCAGGTTCTTGGTCACCTCCCTGAACAAGGCCCTTCTCAAGATTGCTCAGTTTGGCCGGGCGGCCAGCTCTAGGAAGAATCTTGGGGGTTCCAAACTTCTTCCATTTAAGAATGATGGAGGCCACTGTGTTCTTGGGGACTGCTGCAGACATGTTTTGGTACCCTTCCCAAATCTCTGTCTAGACACAATCCTGTCTCGGAGCTCTACGGACAATTCTTTTGACCTCATGGCTTAGTTTTTGCTCTGACATGCACTGTCAACTGTGGAACCTTATATAGACAGGTGTGCACCTTTCCAAATCATGTTCAATCAATTGAATGTACCACATGAGTACTCCAATCAAGTTTTAGATGAATCTCCTAGGATGATCAAAGGAAACATAATGCACAATGAGCTCAATTTCGAGTCTCATAGCAAAGTGTCTGAATATTTACGTAAATAATGTATATCTTTTTATTATTAATTTATTTAAAACATTTAAACCTGTTTTTGTGTTGTCATTATGGGGTATTGTGTGTAGATTGATGGGGGATTTTTATTTTATTTAATCAATTTTAGAATAATGCTGTAATGTAACAAAATGTGGAAACTACTTTTCAAATGATATAACAAAGTATAGGAATTTGTTTCTTTTTTGGAGGGACACACATTTAACCCTTTCTTTTAGGTACTAAACTACTTCCTTAAACACTGAGTATACAAAACTTTATGAATGCCTGTTGTTTTTCAATGACATAGACTGACCAGGTGAATCCAGGTGAAAGCTATGATCCCTTACTGATCCACTTTGTTGATCCACTTCAGATCAATCAAATATAATTGTATTTGTCACATGCGCCAAATAAAACAGATGTAGACCTTACAGTGAAATGCTTACTTACAAGCCCTTAACCAACAATGCAGTTTTAAAAAAAATGCCTAAAAAAAACGTAAGACATAAAAGTAACAAATAATTAAAGAGCAGCAGTAAAATAAAATTAGCGAGGCTATATACAGGGGGTACCGGTGCAGAGTCAAAGTGTGGGCCACTAGTCAAGGTAATTAGTAATAAATAATTAGTCAAGGTAATTGAGGTAATATGTACATGTAGGTAGAGTTATGAAAGTGTCTATGCATTAGATAATAACAGAGAGTAGCAGCAGCGTAGAAGGGGGGGGAGCAATGCAAATAGTCGGTATCCATTTGATTAGATGTTCAGGAGTCTTATGGCTTGGGGGTAAAGTCTGTTTAGGAGCCTCTTGGACCTAGACTTGGCGCTCTGGTACTGCTTGCCATGCGGTAGCAGAGAGAACAGTCTATGACTAGGGTGGCTGGAGTCTTTGACAATGTTTAAGGCCTTCATCTGACACCGCCTAGTATAGAGGTTACTTATATTTATTATTCTTTCTTTTTTTTTGCTATTTTGTTTAAAACTACATTGTTGGTTAAAACCTCTTAAAGCTAGGGGGCAGAATTTTCACTTTTGGATAAATAGCGTGCCCAATTTCAACTTCCTGCTACTCATGCCAAGAATATAAGATATGCATATTATTCATAGATTTCGATAGAAAACACTCTGAAGTATCTAAAACTGTTTGAATCATGTCTGTGAACATAACAGAACTTATGTAGCAGGCAAAACCCCGAGGACTAACTGTTCGGGAATTTTTTTTCCCCCCAACTCTCTTCCCTATATTGTCTTTGCCATTGAAAATGTTATAGAAATATACTTTCAGTTCCTACATCTTCCACACGATGTCACCAGTGTTTGGAATATGGCTGAGATTATTTCTTTGTCTTAGCAGGAAGTAGGCCAACTCGGAACCGGGGACCCTTTTGTGAGTTGCACAAGACGTGATGAGCAGAGTTGGTTTCTTTTCGCTCATGTATTGAAAACAGATTGCCCCATCTACAATTTGATCGATTATTAACGTTTAAAAATACCTAACGTTGTATTACAAAAGTAGTTTGAAATATTTTGGCAAAGTTTACAGGCAACTTTTGAAATATTTTGTAGTGACGTGCCGTTTTCTAAGCTGCTTTTTTATGATCAAACGGGCTTTATAAATGGACATTTTCAATATATATGGACGGAATTAATCGTACAAAAGGACCAATTGTGATGTTTATGGGACATATTGGAGTGCCAACAAAAGAAGCTTGTCAAAGGTAATGCATATTTTATATTTTATATCAGCGTTTTGTGTAGCGCCTGCTACGCTAGCTCTTTTGTTTACTACTGGTGAAGATGGGTGCATGCTATCAGATAATAGCTTCTTATGCTTTCGCCGAAAAGCATTTTTAAAATCTGACATGTTAGCTGGATTCACAACGAGTGTAGCTTTAATTGAGTATCTTACATGTGTGATTTAATGAAAGTTTGAATTTTATAGCATTTTATTTGAATCTGGCGCTCTGCATTTCCCCTGGCAATTGGCCAGTTGAGACGCTAGCGTCTCCCTATCCTCAAGAGTTTTTAAGGGCTTGTCTGTCAGTATTTCACTGTAAGGTTAGTGTATTCGGCGCATGTGACAAATAACATTTGATTTGATTTGAGTCCTCGGTCTCTTTTCCAAATACAATTTCAATTGGAATTGAGAGCAAAAGCACTTGCCCTACATCTCGCATTTCAAGACTGTATACATGGAATTGGATCTTCACCCGTTCCCACCATGGTGTCAATGGAGACTTGACTGGGAATAGTCCAATATTATTTTGGTGAGAGGTGGCCTCACTGCATGTTAACCAGTGCGAAAAGACAGACTCTGCACCTATATTGTTTCAATGAGATGAGCTGCTGCTGCCCTAAATGGACTCGCTATTCTATGAGGAGTGCGACGTCGGCTGGGTTTTTGAATATGGGGGTGGCAGAACGTGCATCTTGGAGTGCTGCTGAGCTCTCCACAGGCTCCTGACAAGCCAACACCGCTATCACCAGTTCCTGAATGGTCAGCCTCAGAGCAGAGCTGTGTGGCCCGTGCTGAATGGTCAGCCTCAGAGCAGGGCTGTGGGGCCGGTGCTGAATGGTCAGCCTCAGAGCAGGGCTGTGGGGCCGGTGCTGAATGGCCAGCGTCAGAGCAGGGCTGTGGGCCCGGTGCTGAATGGCCAGCGTCAGAGCAGGGCTGTGGGCCCGGTGCTGAATGGTCAGCCTCAGAACAGAGCTGTGGGGCCGGTGCTGAATGGCCAGCCTCAGAGCAGAGCTGTGGGCCCGGTGCTGATTGGTCAGCCTGAGAGCAGAGCTGTGGGCCCGGTGCTGATTGGTCAGCCTCAGAGCAGAGCTGTGTGGCCGGTGCTGAATGGTCAGGCTCAAAGCAGAGCTCAGGGCTGGTGCTCCAATGTCTTGACACTGTTTTCTAGCATTTTACATTGCTGCTTCAAAAGCGTCACCACTCGCTCTAAGAAGGCAACATTTTCAAGATTTTGCTCATGTTTCTTTTCCCAATAAATATTTTTGGAATGCATCTCGTCTGAAAAGAGTTCCAAAATTCCTAGAGAATTTGTTTTTCCCCACCTTCTTTTTATGCATGCCAATTGTTCGCCAGTAATCACCTATTTCATGACTTGTCAAATTAATATTAAGAACATTCTGATCTTTCTTGATCAGGTTGAGCTAGATCATGAGTATGAGATTCCCTTGACTTAAAAAGGTCTGTAGCCTGCACCTTATCCATTGCGTAGGCTACGTGTTCATTATTTATCAAGGAATTAATCTGGAATAAATATTAAAACGTCCTAAAAATACCGGACCAGACTTTCAAAGTTATCAATAATACTACATATTATCCGTAAAATACATAAAGTCTGAGATCGCCATAGTCATCAAGAAATAGTCAGGAGAAGCGAATGTCAAAGCAAGTATTATTTAATAACTTTGTCAAATGAATTGATTCACGGGGCATAAAGCTTAATATTGGCAATATTGACTTTAACAAAGCATACTTCTGGACATGTAGAACCTAAAGTTAACTTACAAGACAAAGCATGAACTAAGACATAGATAAAAGGCCTAGAAGCTTTGGAAATTAGAATTGATCATACAACCTTCCTCCATGGACTGGATACAGGATAAGAGAGAGGACAACAGAACTTCATTCCATTCCATCTAACATTTTTGTTTTCAAAATCAAATGTTGAACAGTCCACAGACAAAACCAAATGTAGTAAAACTAAGATATATATTCAAACCAGCCAACATCCTCTAGGAAGAGGATCACATCTATTTGTGGTGACCTGAGGGGGTGGGCTGGGCACAATGGAGATAAGAACGCAGTCCCGAGAGAACAATTGCGTACAGTGTCATCAAAGTTCACTCTGAACAACTGCAGGTTCAGGGATCATACTGTATGTACATATTCAGTAGTGTCATGACGTTGGCCTCTTTGGGTATAGCAAGCCCATCCCCCTCTCCCTGCCTGCCTCATGCCTCCTTCAACTAGGTTGCTGTGGTCAGAGGTCATAAATTCCTGAGAAGACCTCATGGACACACAGTTATAGAGAGTAGTTTTTCATGGAGAACAAAGGAAATCCTTCCACCTCACAGAACTTGAGAGTAGTATGCACCAGAACTCCAGTGCTCACCCACAGCTCGTTTCAACCTGTGCCTGCATTCTGGATGGTTCAGGCTAAAGTGGTCATCCAGCCTGGAGGAGTGGTGCCAAGGCTGTGCACCAGAGCTCCAGTGCTCCCCCACAGCCCGGTCCATCCAGGTGCCTCCTTCACGCACCAGGCCTCCTGTAGGTCTCCCCAGCCTGGTGGGTCCTGTGGCAGCCCCACGCACCAGGCTGTCTCCCCGTCTCCTCCCTCCAGGTTTTCTCTCCAGGCCAGAGCCACCCATCAGTCCTGAGTTGCCAGAGCCGCCCGTCAGTCAGGAGCTGCCCGTTACACCGGCGCTGCCAGACCCACCCATCTGTTCTGAGCTGCCAGAGCCGCCCGTCTGTCCTGAGCTGCCAGAGCCGCCCGTCAGTCCTGAGCTGCCAGAGCCGCCCGTCAGTCAGGAGCTGCTGGATCCGCCCGTCAGTCAAGAGCTGCTGGATCCGCCCGTCAGTCATTAGCTACCGGAGCCGCCCGTTACTCAGGCGCTGCCGGAGTCGCCCTTCGCTACGGCGCTGCCGGAGTCGCCCTTCACTACAGCGCTGCCGGAGTCTCCCGCCTGTCCGGCGCTGCCATAGTCTCCCATCTATTCGGGGCCCGCTGCAAGCGTCCCCAGTCGTTGGTCGGCGGCAAGGGTCGCCGCTCCAAAGGCTCCACTTAAGCGTGCAAAGACTATGGTGGAGTGGGGTCCATGTCCCGCACCAGAGCCACCACCGCGGACAGACTCCCACCCAGACCCTCCCCTATAGGTTCAGGTTTGGCGGCCAGAGTCCGCACCTTTGGGGAGGGGTACTCTCACGTTCTGACCTGAGTTCCTTTTTTATGTCTTTGTGTTAGGTTGGTCAGGGCGTGAGTTGGGGTGGGTAGTCTATGTCCTTTTTCTATGTGGTTATATTTCTATGTGTTTGGCCTAGTATGGTTCTCAATCAGAGGTAGATGTCGTTCTTTGTCTCTGATTGAGAATCATACTTAGGTAGCCTGTTTTCCCCATGTTGGTTGTGGGTGTTTAACTTCTTATGGCTGAAATCCCGTTAATGGGAGAGATTTGACAACAGCCAGTCAAAGTGTAGGGTGCCATTTTCAAAACATCAAAAATCTCATAATTAACATTCCTCAAACATACATGTATCTCATTCCATTTTAAAGATATCCCACCACAGTGTCCGATTTCAAACATGCTTTACAGCAAAAGCCCCACAAACGATTATGTTAGGTCACCACATAGCCACAGAAAAACACAGCCATTTTTTTTCCAACCAAAGAGAGTAGTTTCAAAAAGCAGAAATAGAGATACAATTAATGACTAAACCTTTGATGATCTTCATCAGATGACACTAGTAGGACTTCATGTTACACAATACATGTATGTTTTGTTTGATGAAGTTCATATTTATCAAAATATGAGTTTACATTGGTGCGTTACATTCACTAGTTCCAAAAACATCCAGTGATTTTGCATAGCCACATCATTCAACAGAAGTACTCATCATAAATGTAGATGATAATACAAGTTATACACATGGAATTATAGATATACCTCTCCATAATGCAACCGCTGTGTCTGATTTCAAAAAGACTTTACGGAATAAGCCAGCCATGCAATAATCTGAGACGGCGCTCAGAAAAATGTGTCACAATAGCCGCCATGTTGACGTCAACATAAACAAGAAATTACATGATAAATATTCCCATACCTTTGATGATCTACATCAGAAAGCACTCCAGGAATCCCATGTCCATAATAAATGCTTGTTTTGTTCGAAAATGTCCGTTATTTATGTCCAAATACCTTCTTTTGTTAGCGCGTTTGGTATACATATCCAAACACTCATTCTGGTCAGCGTTATATCGGACAAAAACGTTAAAAAGTTATATTACCCGTCGAAGAAACATTTCAAACTAAGTACAGAATCAATCATTAGGATGTTTTTAACATATAGCTTCAATAAAGTTCCAACCGGAGTACTCCTTCTTGTCTTCGTGAGCAAATGAACACAAGTGACTACCATGAGGAATAAGCATGATCAGAAAATGGCTGACTGCCAGACATCTGACTGATTCTGCTATCATTCACTCCCACAACACCATAGAAGTGTCATTATAACTTCTATTGATGGTTGACATCTAGTTGAACCCCTAGGCAGTGCAACATCATTAATATCTCAAGGGGATTTCATTGGGGACTTTGGTAAATACATACAAAGCTCAGATTTCTCACTTCCTGTTTTGATTTCAACTCAGGATTTTGCCTGCCCTATGAGTTCTGTTATACTCACAGACATCATTCAAACAGTTTTAGAAACTTTAGAGTGTTTTCTATCCAATACTAAGAATACTATGCATATATTAGCAACTGAGACTGAGGAGCAGGCCGTTTACTTTAGGCACCCTATTCATCCAAGCTACTCAATACTGCCCCTCAGCCATAAGAAGTTAATTTCTGTTTAGTGTCTGTTCACCTTGCAGAACTGTTTTGTTTTCTCTTCGTTGTTATTTTGTGTAGTGTTCAGTTTTTCTATTAAAATATGACGAACACTTACCACGCTGCATATTGGTCCGATCCTTCTTACTCTTCCTCAGACGAAGAGGAGATTCGTTACATCACCAGACCATGTTTCTTTCAATCACGGGAGTACAAAGTTTGTAGACCATTGCTGAATCTTTTAACCATACCACGTGGTTAAACTCTTAGACTATCAATACAGACAGAATGAGAACAAGTCTTTGATATTAATTACTAGTCTGCAACTAGGAATTCGGTATCATTGAACGCGAAGAACGACAACCGCCAAACCATCCATTCTAAAACGAATGTCACTTTGAACTATCCCCTCTAACCAAGACAGATAGAGAGAGGGAGAGAGATGGACAATTCTACGAAAGACACAAACCTTTCACCAGCGATCAAGACGACACACTGATCGTAAATATATATATATTGATTGCAATTGTTCCCGAATGAGTGAGCGTTCATGTGTAAAGGATTAGCATTTTAATTGTTAAAATTATTACTCTGTAGTGACTTCTTAGTCGACCCCCACTACCCCTTTGTCTAACAAGCCGCCATGCCAGTTTAGCCCACTAGGGCACATTTTCCTATCATTACATTTACCTTGTAAATGCATTTCTGTGAATTAATTAGTTAGTAATAAATAAATGATTTAAGACAATTGATGTATGGATGACTCATAGTGAAGACTGGGTGCGTGAAGATAACCAAAAATGTAAGACGTTTGGAATGAGACTAACGTGAGGTAAAGTAAATAATTCATTAATTCGAAGACCAATTGATCAGATAAAATATCTGAAAAGTTATTTTAGGAAATTATAAATTTGTAATCTGAATATTTTTCCTTGGTGCCCCGACTTCCTAGTTAATTGGTTACGTGATTAATCAGTTGATCGCGTATTAACTAATTACAGAGAATCTTTGATAAAAACTATCAGTCTTCAGTTAATGATAGTAAAGACACGACAGTAGATAGCTTCGGAGTTCTATACAGAGAACACACTTTACGTAGAATAATCCTACAGCAGCCGTGTTTGGTATCTATCACACATTCCAGTAATCTGTCCTCTGGACACTGTAGAAAAAGCTACATTTTGGCCTCACAGAGGGACATACTGGCCCTTGGCATTGCCTTGGGCCATTTGTCATGCGGCCCGAGGTGATATAGAGCACATACAAGTCAAAAGTTTAAACACACCTACTCATTCAAGGGTTTTTCTTTATTTGTATTATTTTCTACATTGATGAATAATAGTGAAGACATCAAAACTATAAAATAACACATATGGAATAATGTACAGTCATGGCCAAAGGTTTTGAGAATGAAACAAATATTAATTTCCACAAAGTTTGCTGCTTCAATGTCTTTAGATATTTTTGTCAGATGTTACTATTGAATACTGAAGTATAATTACAAGCATTTCATAACTGTCAAAGGCTTTTATTGACAATTACATTGTTGATGCAAAGAGTCAATATTTGCAGTGTTGACCCTTGTTTTTCAAGACCTCTGCAATCCGCCCTGGCATGATGTCAATTAACTTCTGGGCCACATCCTGACTGATTGCAGCCCATAATAATAAGCATAATAAATGCTTGGAGTTTGTCAGAATTTGTGGGTTTTTGTTTGTCCATCCGCCTCTTGAGGTTTGACCACAGGTTCTCAATGGGATTAAGGTCTGGGGAGTTTCCTGGCCATGGACCCAAAATATCGATGTTTTATTTCCCGAGACACTTAGTTATCAATTTTGCCTTATGGCAAGGTGCTCCATCATGCTGGAAAAGGCATTGTTCGTCACCAAATTGTTCCTGGATGGTTGGGAGAAGTTGCTCTCGGAGGATGTGTTGCTACCATTCTTTATTCATGGCTGTGTTCTTAGGCAAAATTGTGAGTGAGCCCACTCCCTTGGCTGAGCAGCAACCCCACACACGAATGGTCTCAGGGTGCTTTACTGTTGGCATGACACAGGACTGATGGTAGTGCTCACCTTGTCTTCTCCAGACAAGCTTTTTTCCGGATGCCCCAAAAAATCGGAAAGGGGAATCAGCAGAGAAAATGACTTTACCCCAGTCCTCAGCAGTCCAATCCCTGTACCTTTTGCAGAATATCAGTCTGTCCCTGATGTTTTTCCTGGAAGGAAGTGGCTTCTTTGCTTCCCTTCTTGACACCAGATCATCCTCCAAAAGTCTTCGCCTCACTGTGCGTGCAAATTTACTCCTGCCTGCTGCCATTCCTGAGCAAGCTCTGTATTGGTGGTGCCCCGATCCCGCAGCTGAATCAACTTTAGGAGACAGCCCTGGCGCTTGCTGGACTGTCTTGGGCACCCTGAAGCCTCCTTCAAAACAATTTAACTGCTCTCCTTGAAGTTCTTGATGATCCGATAATGGTTGATTTACGTGCAATCTTACTGGCAGCAATATCCTTGCCTGTGAATCCCTTTTTGTGCAAAGCAATGATGACGGCACATGTTTCCTTGCAATTAACCATGGTTGACAGAGGAAGAACAATGATTCCAAGCACCACCCTCCTTTTGAAGCTTCCAGTCTGTTATTCGAACTCAATCAGCATGACAGAGTGATCGCCAGCCTTGTCCTCGTCAACTCTCACACCTGTGTTAACGAGATAATCAATGACATGATGTCAGCTGGTCCTTTTGTGGCAGTGTTAAAATGCAATGGAAAGGTTTTTTGGGGAATCATTTAATTTGCATGGAAAAGAGGGACATTGCAATAATTTGCAATTCATCTGATCACCCTTCATAACATTCTGGAGTATATGGAAATTGCCATCATACAAACTGAGGCAGCAGACTTATTGAACATTTGTATTTGTGCCATTCTCAAAACTTTTGGCCATGACTGTAGTAACCAAAAAAGTGTTAAACAAATCAAAATATATTTATATTTTTGATTCTTCAAAGTAGCCACGATTTGCCTTGATGACAGCTTTGCACACTCTTGGCATTCTCTCAACCAGCTTCATGAGGAATACTTTTCCAACAGTTTTGAAGGAGTTATCATATATGCTGAGCACATGTTGGTTGCTTTTCCTTCACTCTGCGGTCCAACTCATGCCAAACCATCTCAATTGGGTTGAGGTCGGTGATTGTGGAGGCTAGGTCATCTGATGCAGCACTCCATCACTCTCCTTGCACAGCATGGAAGTGTGTTTTGGGTCATTGAATTGTTGAAAATCAAATGAAAGTCCCACTCAGCTCAAACGAGATGGGATGGCGAATTGCTGAAGAATGCTGTGGTAGCCATGCTGACTAAAGTATGACTGAATTCTCAATAAATCACAGACAGTTTTAACAGCAAAGCACGCCCAGACCATCACACCTCCTCCTCAATGCTTCACGGTGGGAACCACAAATGCGGAAATCATCCGTTCACCTATTCTGCGTCTCACAAAGACCAAAAATCTCAAATGTGGACTCATCAGACCAAAGGACAGATTTCCACCGGTCTAATGTCTAATGTCTATTGCTCATGTTTCTTTGCATAATCAAGTCTCTTCTTCTTACTGGTGTCCTTTAGTATTGGTTTCTTTGAAGGCCTGATTTACATAGTCTACTCTGAAAGTTGATGTTGAGATGTGTCTGTTACTTGAACTCTGTGAAGCATTTATTTTGGCTGCAATTTCTGAGGCTGGTGACTCCAATGAACTTATCCTCTGCAGCAGAGGTAACTCTGGGTCTTCCTTTTCTGTGGTGGTCCTCATGAGAGCCTGTTTAATCATAGCGCTTGATGGTTTTTAAGACTGCACTTCAAGAAATGTTCGGAGTTCTTGAAATTTTACGCATTGACTGACCTTCATGTCTTAAAGTAAATGCAGACTGTTGATCCTCTTTGCTTATTTGAGCTGCTATTGCCATAAAATGGACTTGGTCTTTTGTCAAATAGGAATATCTTCTGTATACCACCCCTACCATGTCACAACACAACTGATTGGCTCAAACGCATTAAGAGGGAAAGAAATTCCACAAATGTGCTTTTTACAAGGCACATTTGTTCATTGAAATGTATTCCAGCTTCCTTATGAAGCTGGTTGAGAGAATGCCAAACCTGTGAAAAGTTGTCATCAAAGCAAAGGGTGGCTACTTTGAAGAATCTCAAAGTTTTACACTTTTTTTGGTTACTACATGATTCCATGTGTGTTATTTCATAGTTTTGATGTCTTCACTATTATTCTACATTGTATCAGGAGTAAAAACAAATACTTAGCAGTACATTTCCTTACATTTCTTGGAAGGTAATAAACTTGTGCACACACACACACATACGCACATACAAAGAGCTCTTGCAGGGCCATTTCAATACAACAGCCCTTATTTTATGTAGCCTCAGTCTGCCAATTGAAGTCATATTCCACCACAATATGGACAGGATTGACAGTGTTGAGAAGCCCACCTAAATGGAACACGTTTGAAGGAACATTCTAAAGCCAAGCGTCTTCCTTATTGGCTTCTGTTTGGTGTTCCGTTTCCATGTGAACAATCAGTTTGATTGACAGCTCTGAATGATGTCCTCAGTTAATCGCTCCAGCGGTGTGAAAAGGTCATAAATCAGCCAATTACGTAGCCAGTTTATGAATAGATATTTTGGGGGAATATATAAAATGCCTTGCAGGCATATCAGCACATCCAACCACAGACAGTAACAGAGGGAGGAGGGGGGCATGAGACAACAGATAAGCTGAATGTGTTTTCAATAAAGAGCATATTTTTCATCTCACAGTGAGTTATATTGGGTATAGAAACTAACAGTGAATTCAAGGTTGGGTTTGGAATTCTCAGAGAGAGAGAGTGTGAGAGAGTGAGAGCAAGAGTGAGAGAGTGAGAGAGAGAGAGAGAGAGAGAGAGAGAGAGAGAGTACCATTTACAGTATACCTGGTTCTAACATGGAACCTTTGTCTGATCTTGTCCACATTCTGATTGTGTCCACTGACAGTGTCCTTGTTTATACCTGGGGCTAACATGCATCTTTTGTCCTGATCTTATCCACATTCTGATCGTGCACACATTTTGGACGCTGGCTGAACGTGACAGTAGCCCCCCCAAAGGTGCGGACTCCGGACGCAAAACCTGAACCTATAGGGGAGGGTCTGGGTGGGCGTCTGTCCGCGGTGGCAACTCTGGTGCGGGACATGGACCCCACTTCACCACAATTTTTCTCCACCTTCGTGGTCTCTTACGAGCGGCGACCATCGCCGCCGACCTCGGACTGGGGACCCTAGAAATGGGTCTGAATGGACGGGAGACTTCGGCATCGCCGGACAGGCGGGAGACACTGGCAGCTCCGGAGTGAAGGGCGATTCTGGCATCGCCTAGCTGACTGACGGCTCTGGCTGCTCCTGGCTGACTGGCGGCTCTGGCGGCTCCTGGCTGGCTGACGGCTCTGGCGGCTCAGGACAGACTGGCGGCTCTGGCGGCTCTGGCAGCTCAGGACAGACTTGCGGCTCAGGACAGACTCGCGGCTCTGGACAGACTAGCGGCTCTGGCAGCTCAGGACAGACTTGGCGGCTCTGGCGGCTCAGGACAGGCGGGAGACTCTGGCGGCTCAGGACAGGCGGGAGACTCTGGCGGCTCAGGACAGACGGGAGACTCTGGCGGCTCAGGACAGGTGGGAGACTCTGGCGGCTCAGGACAGGCGGGAGACTCTGGCGGCTCAGGACAGGCGGGAGATTCTTACGGCGCTGGGCAGGAGGAAGGCTCTGGCAGCGCTGGACAGGCGGGAGACTCTGGCGGCTCAGGACAGACGGGAGACTCTGGCGGCTCAGGACAGGTGGGAGACTCTGGCAGATCAGGACAGGCGGGAGACTCTGGCGGCTCAGGACAGGCGGGAGATTCTTACGGCGCTGGGCAGGAGGAAGGCTCTGGCAGCGCTGGACAGGCGGGAGCAGCTGTAGGGAGAAGACGGAGAGACAGCCTGGTGCGGGGGACTGCTGGTGCATGGAGGTGGCACCAGATAGACCGGACCGTGCAGGCTTACTGGAGCTCTTGAGCACCGAGCCTGCCCAACCTTACCTGGTTGAATGCTCCCCGTAGCCAGGCCAGTGCGGCGAGGTGGAATGGCCCGCACGGGGCTGTGCTAGTGCGGGTCTAAGTGTGTCTGCTAAACATTCATTAGCTTCATATAGTGGCGAAATCGACAATCGACTGTCTAAGCAGTTTAACCTCTCTGATCTCCCCATCCCGGATCCGGTATCAGGAATACAGACTCAAGCTCATTACCATAACGCAACGTTAACTATTCATGAAAATCGCAAATGAAATGAAATAAATATGCCATCTCTCAAGCTTAGCCTTTTGTAAACAACACTGTCATCTCAGATTTTCAAAATATGCTTCTCAACCATAGGAAAACAATAATTTGTGTAAAAGTAGCTAGCTAGCGTAGCATTTAGCGTTAGCATTAGCGTTAGCATCCAGCACGCAACATTTCAACAAAAACATAAAAGCCTTCAAATAAAATAATTTACCTTTGAAGAACTTCTGATGTTTTCAATGAGGATACTCTCAGTTAGATAGCAGATGCTCAGTTTTTCCAAAAAGATTCTTTGTGTATTAGAAATTGCTCCGTTTTATACATCACATTTGGCTACCAAAAAAAAACGAAAATTCAGTCCTCAAAACGCAAACTTTTTTCCAAATTAACTCCATAATATCGACTGAAAACATGGCAAACGTTGTTTAGAATCAATCCTCAAGGTGTTTTTCACATATCTCTTCATTGATATATCGTTCTTGGAAGCATGGTTTCTCCCCTCAATCAAATGGAAAAGTACAAGCAGCTGGCAATTGCGCACCGAATTCCACGCAGGACACCAGGCGGACACTTGGAAAATGTAGTCTCTTATGGTCAATCTTCCAATGATATGCCTACAAATACGTCACAATGCTGCTAACACCTTGGGGGAACGACAGAAAGTGTAGGCTCATTCCTTGCGCAATCACAGCCATATAAGGAGACAATGGAAAACAGAGCTTCAGAAATTCTGCTCATTTCCTGGTTGACGCATCATCTTGGTTTCGCCTGTAGAATGAGTTCTGGGGCACTTACAGACAATATCTTTGCAGATTCTGAAACTTCAGAGTGTTTTCTTTCAAAAACTGTCAAGAATATGCATAGTCGAGCATCTTTTCGTGACAAAATATCGCGCTTAAAACGGGAACGTTTTTTATCCAAAAATGAAATAGCGCCCCTAGAGATCCAGTATGTTTTTCTACATAAGAATCCACCCTCTTTCAGCTGGGTTAGGAGAAATGTTCACACTTACAGTACTACTCTTATCCCCGTTAACCACGCCATGACAGACTTCACAGAGAACGCAGGAAATTATGTTCCACGAATGTTTCACAAACAACCATCAGAACACAGTTAAATCAATATCTGCCATTTTTGCACCATAATACCCACTACATTTTTTTAAAGGTAACAACAACAACAAATCCATCAAATCTGGATCCCAATTGTTGCCAGCAATTCCCACGACAATGGATGAGAGAAATTTGTGGGATACAGCTGGGGAATTCCGGAACACCGATTTGCCAATATGGAGGCCCCTCTCCCCTGAAACAGACCCCTTCAGTTACAGTAAGCGGAGGATAGAAGTGGGATTAGTTTCACCACAGTAGATGAGAGAGCGCGAGGGGCATGACTGGGATATTACAGTGACGTGCCAACACTACATCATATAAATGACTGCCACCCTGGGTCATAAATTTGATTGTAATGATTTTGTCATTCTGTTAAAACAATAACTTTCAAGCCGAAGTCTCTTTTCTCCTCCTATAACCTTTGATTTATGCTTTAATATTTTGATGGTGAAAAATTGTCTGGATCTTGTTCCGTAATGATTCATACAGAGGGGTGAAATATTGGCACAATTAATTTTGCTTTTCAGATTTAATTATTTTTTTTTATAATGGTATCCATCAATATTGGTGCAGATTAAATGTAGAGTGTACAGGAGAAGGGGGACATCTGTGAGAGGAATGTGTTTTTCAGTTGACTTCCTGGGACATAAACGCCAGCTGAATAATTCATGAACATGTCATAGCTTTAATCGGATTCTTAATTTAATTATTCAATACTTTTCTCCCATGCCGATATTTCACTCAGCTCTCACTTCCCATTTCCTTTGAAACCTCAATTTCACCAAATATGTCGTCAGATAGAATATTTTCCCTTGTTGTTGGCAACGTCATATTTTATCTCAAACAAGGACACGTCGGGTAGGACGATACAATTACCTGACTTCTTGGTTTAGCTCTCCTTAATGTTCTGACTCATTCTCTGCAACTGTAAATAGTTAATGTAATGCTAGATATACTAATAAGATAGCAGATAGACTAATGATATTATGGTGGATAAAATAATATACATTGAGTATAAAATTACAGGGCTATTTATTGCAAAAATGTGACTTTAAAAAATGTACACCACTGTCCTTTATTTATCTTGAATATGCAGTAGAGAGCAGACCAGAAGGATATCTTCCCTGTAAGAATGTATACTTGAAATGGCATATTGTTCACTTGCCTCATTTTACAATTACATGAGAAGGAAGTGTAGGCCCAATTTACACATGTTTTGCTGCTGTGTCACAAGGCTGCAATCTTATCCACACACCAACCCCACCACCCCTATGTCAGTCAGGCCCCCCAAGCCCCCTACTTATTTAAATTCCTCTCCTACCACTTGCGTGGCACCTACATTGACCTTTTACCTATCTGTTGGATCTTTTTTGGTGTGGTCTGGTTACTAAACTTCTGTGTGTTGGCCTATGGGGGTACATCTGAAGGTCAGGGGCAAAGGTCACCATTCAAATGTTCACTTTCATGTTTGCCTGGACATCAAATGTCACTGTGAAGTGTATTTACTGAATACATGAGTTAATCTGACTGATTCAAGCGTGCAAAGAGATGGGAAGTCTAGTCTTATCTAAGTCTGTACAGACAGTATCTTGTACTTGGACTTGGTGGTTGACAATTTTTTATAACACATATTTGACAAAGTTTGGTTAAAACACCAACACTGATCTGTTTTAATGACTAAATTACTGTTTTCACTACGCCCTGTCCAGAGGGTTTGTGAGAATGAAATGATTAGTACTTAGGGTCTGGAACCAATCCCTGCTCTTTCAATATGAGTGATTAAACAGAGCAGTTCTAGCATTATTTATTTGACTAACAGTCTGCTTTGTAGAATCTGTGTTTTATTGGTACTGTTTCAAACAATATGACTTGTATAACCATTGTTTAAAGCAAATTAGAATGTTAGTACAGCAGTGTCTCTATCCCACAATGTGTTTGCGGAAATCTGTGAATAGAAACTCTTCGTTGTGTGTGTGAGTTGGCAGCAGTACGGAAGAAGCAGAGAGAAAAAGTGGACGCACAGATGAACAGATAATATCTGACAGATGCTCAGATCCAGGGCAGGTGGTGGACTGCAGGTATGTTTGTGTGTGTGTGTGTGTGTGTGTGTGTGTGTGTGTGTGTGTGTGTGTGTGTGTGTGTGTGTGTGTGTGTGTGTGTCCGTGTACAGTATGACAGGGCATTTGCATATGGTGTGAATCACAGCTAAGAGACTGTCAAATGGCTGGTCAAATCCAGGAGGACTACACATACACAGATATGTAATTGGAACAGCTGTGGGGAGGAGGAGGAGCAGGAGAAGAGAGAGAGAAAGTGACAGAGAGAGAGAGAGAGAGACAGAAGCAAAGCAGGCCTGAGGGAAAAAGGAGTAATGGGAAACTACCTGGAAAATATTAATGCTGAAAGCAATATGTTGATGTATGAGTTATGTAATTCCTTAACTGTCTTGAATATTCCCTCATATTCCCATTCTTTATTATCTAAATATTATTTTAAGGCCCATTACCACTGGTTCCCTAATCTACCCAAAGTATTTTGAGTTCTCTTTCCGACCCAACAAATAGACAAATCATGTTTCCAAACACAATACAGACTTTCACCGCCATCCAAGAACCATTGGCTAGCAGCCGCCAGTTGGTCCACCTACAAATTGGTATATTTCAAGGATTTTTAGGTCATCAACCTTTTGTGTTCGTCAGAAAACAGGTGTCTGTAATAATCTCTGGCCCTCTGTGCGGCCTTATCACGTAAAATATAGGAAAAAATGGAATGAGAAATAGAATGACAAAGCTGTTAAACACAATCCTAAATATGAACCATTAATTTAGTGAATACCATCGGTGTTGATAATGAGGGTTTCAGCATAAAATATATATATAGAGTACCACTCAAAAGCTTGGACACACCTACTCATTCAAGGGGTTTAATCTGTTTTTATTATTTTCTACATTGTATGAAATTACACATATGTAATCATGTAGCAACCAAAAAAGTGATAAACAAATCAAAATATATTTCATATTTTAGATTCTAAAAAGTAGCCACCCTTTGACTTGATGACAGCTTTACACACTCTTGGCATTCTCTCAACCAGCTTCACCTGGAATCATTTCCAACAGTCTTGAAGGAGTTATATATGCTGAAAACTTGTTGGCTGCTTTTCCTTCACTCTGCAGTCCAACTCATCCCAAACCATCTCAATTGGATTGAGGTTGGGTGATTGTGGAGGCCAGATCATCTGATGCAGCACTCCATCACTCTCCTTCTTGGTAAAATAGCCCTTACACTGCCTGGAGGTGTGTTGCGGCATTGTCCTGTTGAAAAACAAACGATAGTCCCACTAAGCGCAAACCAGATGGGGTGGTGTATCGCTGCAGAATGGTGTGGTAGCCAAGCTGGTTAAGTGTGGCTTGAATTCGAAATAAATCACTGACAGTGTCACCAGCAAAGCACCCCCACACTGTCACACCTCATCCTACATGCTTCACAGTGGGAACCACAAATGCTGAGATCATCCGTTCACCAATTTTGCTTCTCACGAAGACACAGAGGTCACAGTGGACAGATTTCCACCGGTCTAATGTCCATCGCTCGTGTTTCTTGGCCCAACCAAGTCTCATCTTCTTATTGGTCTCCTTTAGTAGTGGTTTCTTTGCAGCAATTCAACCATGAAGGCTTGATTTACGTAGTCTCCTCTTAACAGTTGATGTTGAGATTTGTCTATTACTTGAACTCTGTGAAGGATTTATTTGGGCTGCAATTTCTGAGGATGGTTAGGAATGAGTTGGACCGCAGAGTGAACTCTAGGTCTTCCTTTCCTGTGGCGGTCCTCATGAGAGTCAGTTTCATCATAGCGCTTAATGATTTTTGCGACTGCACTTGAAGAAACTTTCAAAGTTCTTGACATTTTCCTCATTGACTTACCTTCATGTCTTAAAGTAATGATGGTTAGTCATTTCTCTTTGCTTATTTGAGCTGTTTTTGCTAAAGTATGGACTTGGTGTTTTTCCAAATAGGGCTATCTTCTGTATACCACCCCTACCTTGTCACAATGCAAATGATTGTGGCATTAAGGAAAGAAATTCCATGAATTAACTTTTAACAAAGCACACCTGTTAATTGAAATCCATTACAGGTGACTACCTCATGAAGCTGGTTGAGAGAATGCCAAGAGTGTGCAAATCTGTTATCAAGGCAAAGGGTGGCTACTTTGAAGAATCTAAAATATGAAATCGATTTGATTTGTGTTAACACTTTTGGTTACTACATGATTCCATGTGTGTTATTTCATAGTTTTGATGTCTTCACTATTATTCTACAATGTAGAAATAGTAAAAAATAAATAAAAACCCTGAAATGAGTAGGTGTGTCCAAACTTTTGACTGGTAGTGTATATATCCATTGATTTTTGAAGCATAAAACTTATAAATGCCTCATGAACTTCATTCAACTATCACACTCTATCAAACCCCAAATATAAGTGTAATGCTTGTCGTCTGGGGAAAGAGAGGAGGACCAAGGTGCAGCGTGGTAAGTGTTCATATTATTTAATGAAATATGCAACACTAGAAAAAACAACAAACACGACAAACAAACAGTCCTGAAAGGTGAAACAAAAACACTAAACAGGAAACAAACACCCACCAAACACAATGGAAAACAGGCTACCTAAATATGGTTCTCAATCAGGGACAATGATTGACAGCTGCCTCTGATTGAGAACCATACCAGGCCAAACACAGAAATAGAAAATCATAGACAAACTAACATGGACAACCCACCCAACTCCCTGACCATTCTAAAACAAAAGACAAAACAAAGGAACTAAGGTCAGAACGTGACAATAAGCTTGTTTTCTCCAATGTTTGTAAACATTCTAAATGTAAACAAACGCTGTATAGCCAGCCTCATAATGTGGTTAAAACAATAATTTTGCATCCATAGCTCTGTCTAGTAATCTGAGGCCTATCCCTCATCTTTTGACCAAAACAGAGGCGGGGAGTCAATTTTGTTATTGTTTCATCTGTGCATTTGCCCTTGAAAGGAGTGCTGCCTTTATTGTCATCTCGAATCAATGATCCTAATCAGTCCTCCATAACAACAAAATCATAAACCTCAGAGTACGGCTGGCTAATAAATCCTTAGTTTTGGGGTTATGCTCAGGTAAAACAATTTGGCTAATCTATACTTGTAAGTCCTATTCTTGAAGATCAAGGTGTATAACATTTTTTGGAATGACTGGAATTCTGACAGACTTTTTAATGTAAAGATATAATTTAATTGTGTTATTATATATAGTAGAAAACGATGAGTTAGAAAAAGCCTACATAACAAACCCATAAGGTTAAAATTTAACATCCATATATGGCTATCTAAGTAAACTTTAATATTCATTTATTCTGCAATAGATGTGGTTCAATTGGTAACATACATTGTTCTCTTCATTTAATTGCCTCTTAAGGGGGAAAGTAACTGAATGTAATCCGATTACATTACTGAGTTTGGGTAATCCAAAAGTTACGTCACCGATTACAATTTTGGACTGGTAAATAGTAACTGTAACAGATTACATTGAGATAGTAACTATACCCAACTCTGCATATCAGGATGTAAGTACTGCCCTCTAAAGACAACAAATCAAATCTGGGTTGTGCCGTGGCGGAGATCTTTGTGGGCTATACTCGGCCTCAGGATGGTAAGTTGGTGGATGATGATATCCCTCTAGTGGTGTGGGGGCTGTGATTTGGTAAAGTGGGTGGGGTTATATCCTGCCTGTATAGCCCTGTCCGGGGGTAGCATTGGATGGGGCCACAGTGTCTCCTGATCCCTCCTGTCTCAGCCTCCAGTATTTATGCTGCAGTAGTTTATGTGTCGGGAGGCTAGGGTCAGTCTGTTATATCTGGAGTATTTCTCCAGTGTCCTGTGTGAATTTGAATGCTCTTTCTTTCTTTCTTTCTTTCTTTCTTTCTCTCTCTCTCTCTCTCTCTCTCTCTCTCTTTTTCTCTCTCTCTCTCTCTCTCTCTCTCTCTCTCTCTCTCTCTCTCTCTCTCTCTCTCTCTCTCTCTCTCTCTCTCTCTCTCTCTCTCTCTCTCTCTCTCTCTCTCTGGGGACCTGAGCCCTAGGACCATGCCTCAGGACTACCTGGCATGAGGACTCCTTGCTGTCTGTCCCCAGTCCACCTGGCCGTGTAGCTGCTCCAGTTTCATCTGTTCTGCCTGCGGCTATGGAACCCTGACCTGTTCACCGGACGTGCTACCTGTCCCAGACCTGCTGTTTTCAACTCTCTAGAGACAGCAGGAGCGGTAGCGATACTCTCAATGATCGGCTATGAAAAGCCAACTGACATTTGCTCTTGAGGTGCTGACCTGTTGCACCCTCAACAACTACTGTGATTATTATTATTTGACCATGCTGGTCATTTATGAACATTTGAACATCTTGGCCATGTTCTGTTATAATCTCCACCCGGCACAGCCAGAAGAGGACTGGTCACCCCTCATAGCCTGATTCCTCTCTAGGTTACTTCCTAGTTTTTGTTTGACCTTTCTAGGGAGTTTTTCCTAGCCACCGTGCTTCTACACCTGCATTGCTTGCTGTTTGGGGTTTTAGGCTGGGTTTCTGTACAGCACTGAGATATCAGCTGATGTACGAAGGGCTATATAAATAAATTTGATTTGATTTGTTCATTGACAATATATATTCTACCTGTCAAACACACATGCACTACTAAAACTCCACCTTTTAGAGTTTCTACGGAGTTTATCTACCTGTTGGAATGGACTGGGTATCACGACTTCCGCCGAAGTCGGCTCCTCTCCTTGTTCGGAAAATTTCAGCGATTTCTAGCCATCACCGCTCCATTTTTCTTAATTCCATTTGTCTTGTCTTGTTTCCATACACACCTGGTTTTCATTTCCCAATCAATATACTTGTATTTAACCCTCTGTTTTCCATCATGTTTTGTGTGATATTGTTTCATGTTATTGTGGTGTTTTATTATGTGCTTTACTTTTGTTATGTTCCGTATTTTGAGAACATTTGATTTATGTAGTGCTCTCGTTTTGGAACTAAAATAAAAGTGTGCCTGTTTACATCACTCTACTCTCCTGCACCTGACTTCGCCTCTTATACACTCGATGACACTGGGTTCACAACATAATTAAGAACACTGAGATTACACATTAAAGAATAAAAGATAATCCTTGATTGTAGTGTAACAGCTAATATACGACGAGATATCAATCTAACAAAACATCAAGATAAAGACCATTCTTTTAAGCCATATGCCATTCTGTTGTTCTGTGTCATTACAGTCAGGGTGTTTTTTTATTTATTGAACCTTTATTTAACTGGGCAAGTCAGTTAAGAACAAATTATTATTCACAATGATGGCCTACACCGGCCAAACCCAGATGACGCTGGGCCAATTGTGCGCCACCCTTTGGGACTCCCAATAACGGCTGGTTTTGATTCAGCCTGGATTCAAACCAGGGTCTGTAGTGACGCCTCTAGCACTGAGATTAAGTGCCTTAGACCACTGTGACACTCTGGAGCCACTCGAAATCCAGTTGCTTTGTGTGTGTCTGATTTTATTAATTGATTGATTAATTAAGTAAGTAATTAATAATGAACTCAGTCAGGTTCCATTGCTGACATGCCTGCTATCCTGAACGCTGTTATAAATATGTCAAGCCCCCCCGGGAAGGAGTGGTGTTTGTGTATATGTGTGTGCGTGTGCGTGTGTGCATGTGTGTGTGTGTGAGTGGATGTGTGTCTGTATGAAGGGAATAGCCACCATCAATGGGGTCAAGGACAAAAGACACCCAAGCAGATACACACAGAATATATAATAACTAACCCTCTTGGAATGCTACCACTGAGTGAAGTGTGTGTTTGTGTGTGTCTGTGTGTGTGTGTGTGTGCATATCTGTGTGTGTTTCTGTATATGACTGTTTCCATGATTTAAGACGCAGACAGCCGTTGTAAGGTGGGTTTAGGTTATAAATCCAGATAAAAGCAGAGTAAATGTGGCAGGGCTTGAAAAATATTACGGACTACAAAAGTAAACCCATCCGCGAGCTGCCCAGTACCTACCAGATGAGCTAAATGGCTTTAATAATCGCTTTGAGGCAAGCAACACTAAAGCATGCATGAGAACACTAGCTGTTCCAGATGACTGTGTGATCACGCTCTCTGTAGCCAATGTGAGCAAGACCTTTAAACAGGCCAGCATTCACAAATCCGCGAAACCAGATGGATTACTAGGATGTGTACTCAAAGAATGAGCGGACCAACTGGCAAGTGTCTTCACTGACATTTTCAACCTCTCCCTGACTGAGTCTGTAAAACCTACATGTTTCAAACAGTCAACCATGTGCCCAAGAAAGTGAAGGTAACCTGCCTAAATGATTATTGCCCCGTAGCACTCATGTCGGTAGCCGTGAACTGCTTTGAAAGGCTGGTCATGGCTCACATCAACACTATCATGCCGGAAACCCTATACCTACTCCAATTCCACCGCAACAGCCCCAACAGATCCACAGATGATGCAATCTCAATCACACTCCACACTGCCCTTTCCCACCTGGACAAAATAAACACCTATGTGAGAATGCTGTTAATTTACTACAGCTCAGCGTTCAACACCATAGTGCTTACAAAGCTCATTACTAAGCTAAGGACCCTGGGACTAAAAATTGTCAAAGACTGTTTTCTTAACACACCCGCTGTTTTGGTTCTAAACTTGCGGCTACCGAACGGCAAGGGGTACCGGAGCGCCAAGTCTAAAACCAAAAGGCTCCTTTACAGCTTCTACCGCCAAGCCATAAGACTGCTGAATAATTAATCAAATGGTCACCCAAACTATTTACATTGACCCCCCCCCCCCCTTCATAGTCACTTCACAAATGACCTCAACAAAGCTGTACCCCCACACATTGACTCGGTACCTGATTACTGTTGTGTAATTTCCATGTGTTACTTCTTGATTTTATTTCATAAAAATGTTTTCACTTTAGTTTATTTAGTAAATATTTTCTTAACTCTATCTCTTGAACTGCATTGTTGGTTAAGGGCTTGTAAGTAAGCATTTCATGGTAAGGTTGTATTCGTGCATGTGACAAATAACATTTGATTTCATGAAAAGACCAGTAATGTGCATCACCAAAATTCTGTTGAGCCTCAATTGGTAACATTCTCCTGCAAAATGTCTTGATAAATTTGGGAATACATTTTTGATGTTGGTGCGCTGTGCATTTTTTTCTCCACACATAGTGGTGTGTGTTCCTTCGAAACAACTCAACTGCCGTTTAATTTGTCCACAGAATATTTTGCCAGTAGCGCTGTGGAACATCCAGGTTTACTTTTGCAAACTTCAGACGTACAGCAATGGGTTTTTTTGGACAACAGTGGCTAATTCTGTGGTGTTCTCCCATGAACACCATTCTTGTTTAGTGTTTTACGTATCGTAGACACGTCAACAGAGATGTTGTTCCAGAGATTTCTGTAAATCTTTAGTTGACACTTTAGGATTCTTCTTAACCTCATTGAGGAGTCTGTGCTGTGCTCTTGCAGTCATCTTTGCACGTCGGCCACTCCTAGGGAGAGTAGCAACAGAGCTGAACTTTCTCCATTTATAGACAATTTGTCTTACCATGGACTGATGAACATCAAGGCTTTTAGACATACTTTTATAACCTTTTCCAGCTTTAATGCAGGTCAACAATTCTAAATCTTAGGTCTTCTGAGATATGTTTTCTTCGAGACATGGTTCACATCAGGCCATACTTCTTGTGAATAGCAAACTCAATTTTTGTGAGTGTTTTTGATAGGGCAGGGCAGCTCTAACCAACATCTAAATGCAGAAGGCTTTCACTTCTTTCCATGAAGATTGAACTGTCATGGTTCTGAAGAAATAACCGCTGTAGTCTAATGTCATCATGTGTTCGCTCATCTTTCAAACTACCCGTGAGTTCTATTGGCTGCTGTATTTAACATTCAGCAAACAAGAGCTTGTGTCCTTAGTTTATGGGTGTAAGAAGAGCAAAAACTTATGTCCAGCAAGCTATTCTAGTCTAGCTTTTCATGCATGGGACTCCAAGAGCTAAGGAGCGTTTTTTAATGGGAGAGACCAGCAGAGCACAGGTGTTTTCGTATTGCAAAAGAGACAGAGGCTATAAGTTAGAAGCTAATTATGCATAACCCATCATTATTTAGCTAAATACAAGGCAACTACTGCATTAAATATATTACCTGAAAGAGCTAGGCTAAGACATCTATATATTGGACTATATGTCATTCTAGAACAGGATTATCTATTTTGGATGCCATTTGAATGGAATTGATGGAGAGAGAGAAAGACTCAGAGAATTGTCTCACTCGTGCAATGATTTATAGCAACAATATTCAAGTGATAAGCTGTTTTAAAACTCTGCTGCAATTTAAAAATAATTATCTTTACAGTTAAAAATAAGGTGACCCCCGAAAGCCAGATGGATATGCGTAAATTAGATGTGCTTTTGTTCTTTATATTACTGTTGCATAGTCTAGGTTGCAGCAAAAATAGGCATACCTGTCACAAGAAAAAAAGTTACCATGATGAGATGATAGGTCTACATGCATTGTGAATTGTGGTCCCTACTAAGATGGGCTGTCTGTCCCCACCCTGAGCCTTGATTATTTATCGTGCAGAGGCCGTAGAGAAGCCAGATTTAGACACCACTTATAATTTTATAGTTCCATTTCATGCCATGCTGATCATATAAATAATTTATTACAATTTACCGGTTTCTCGCAGTTAATTTATTCCAGGAAAAGGGAGGGGTTTTGGGTGGTAAATCCCGGTAAATCTCGGTAACCGGATTCCCGCCATTCAAACGTGGTGCACACGCACTTGCTCCCATTGACTTTAGGCAGTCAGGTTTAACTATAGGTTATTTAACTCAAAGAATAACAGATCTACTCTGTCTGGAAGTTTTTTTGTTAACTTTTCAAATCATACACTAAAAGCAATCTATCTTTTGTCATTCTATCTCAATAGTGTAGCTTAGCAATAGCGTGGTTTTGTGGTTTAGCAATACATGAATAGTGTATTCATCAAATTCTCAGCACAGTGTCAAGGCCTGTTTCACACAGTGATTTATCTTTCACCATAGTTGCTGAAATGCAGCACTAACAAATCCAATAAGGTCTGTTATGTAACAGTAGTGTTAGAGTGCGAGGCTGTGCACTGTACTGGAGTGTAATCGAGTCAATTTGACCCTCGGTTTCCAGGGATATTGAACAATGCTTTTGTGGTTTATGTTGAGTGGTTACTGTAGAGAGACTGAATGTCATGTCTGGTATTTGTTGGTTGACAGACACCCTGAGAGGTTGCGTACACTATTACATCAACAATGAGCTGTATAACACATAGGCTGTTGTCAGGGTATGTAAAGTATATTTACATTCTGCAATATCAGTGATTAAAACTGAGAAAGATGGTAAGAGATAGTTAGAGAATTAGGGATTACCACAAGGCAGTGTATTCTGAGCTACCTTGTCAAATCAAATCAAATTTTATTTGTCACATACACATGGTTAGCAGATGTTAATGCGAGTGTAGCGAAATGCTTGTGCTTCTAGTTCCGACAATGCAGTAATAACAAGTAATCTAACTAACAATTCCAAAACTACTGTCTTGTACACAGTGTAAGGGGATAAAGAATATGTACATAAGGATATATGAATGAGTGATGGTACAGAGCAGCATAGGCAAGATACAGTAGATGGTATCGAGTACAGTATGTACAAATGAGATGAGTATGTAAACAAAGTGGCATAGTTTAAAGTGGCTAGTGATACATGTATTACATAAGGATACAGTCGATGATATAGAGTACAGTATATACGTATGCATATGAGATGAATAATGTAGGGTAAGTAACATTATATAAGTTGAGTCAGTGTCAGTGTGTTGGCAGCAGCCACTCAGTGTTAGTGGTGGCTGTTTAACAGTCTGATGGCCTTGAGATAGAAGCTGTTTTTCAGTCTCTCGGTCCCAGCTTTGATGCACCTGTACTGACCTCGCCTTCTGGATGATAGCGGGGTGAACAGGCAGTGGCTCGGGTGGTTGATGTCCTTGATGATCTTTATGGCCTTCCTGTGACATCGGGTGGTGTAGGTGTCCTGGAGGGCAGGTAGTTTGCCCCCGGTGATGCGTTGTGCAGACCTCACTACCCTCTGGAGAGCCTTACGGTTGAGGGCGGTGCAGTTACCGTACCAGAAGGTGATACAGCCCGCCAGGATGCTCTCGATTGTGCATCTGTAGAAGTTTGTGAGTGCTTTTGGTGACAAGCCAAATTTCTTCAGCCTCCTGAGGTTGAAGAGGCGCTGCTGCGCCTTCTTCACGATGCTGTCTGTGTGAGTGGACCAATTCAGTTTGTCTGTGATGTGTATGCCGAGGAACTTAAAACTTGCTACCCTCTCCACTACTGTTCCATCGATGTGGATAGGGGGGTGTTCCCTCTGCTGTTTCCTGAAGTCCACAATCATCTCCTTAGTTTTGTTGACGTTGAGTGTGAGGTTATTTTCCTGACACCACACTCCGAGGGCCCTCACCTCCTCCCTGTAGGCCGTCTCGTCGTTGTTGGTAATCAAGCCTACCACTGTTGTGTCGTCCGCAAACTTGATGATTGAGTTGGAGGCGTGCGTGGCCACGCAGTCGTGGGTGAACAGGGAGTACAGGAGAGGGCTCAGAACGCACCCTTGTGGGCCCCCAGTGTTGAGGATCAGCGGGGAGGAGATGTTGTTGCCTACCCTCACCACCTGGGGGCGGCCCGTCAGGAAGTCCAGTACCCAGTTGCACAGGGCGGGGTCGAGACCCAGGGTCTCGAGCTTGATGACGAGCTTGGAGGGTACTATGGTGTTGAATGCCGAGCTGTAGTCGATGAACAGCATTCTCACATAGGTATTCCTCTTGTCCAGATGGGTTAGGGCAGTGTGCAGTGTGGTTGAGATTGCATCGTCTGTGGACCTATTTGGGCGGTAAGCAAATTGGAGTGGGTCTAGGGTGTCAGGTAGGGTGGAGGTGATATGGTCCTTGACTAGTCTCTCAAAGCACTTCATGATGACGGATGTGAGTGCTACGGGGCGGTAGTCGTTTAGCTCAGTTACCTTAGCTTTCTTGGGAACAGGAACAATGGTGGCCCTCTTGAAGCATGTGGGAACAGCAGACTGGTATAGGGATTGATTGAATATGTCCGTAAACACACCGGCCAGCTGGTCTGCGCATGCTCTGAGGGCGCGGCTGGGGATGCCGTCTGGGCCTGCAGCCTTGCGAGGGTTAACACGTTTAAATGTCTTACTCACCTCGGCTGCAGTGAAGGAGAGACCGCATGTTTTCGTTGCAGGCCGTGTCAGTGGCACTGTATTGTCCTCAAAGCGGGCAAAAAAGTTATTTAGTCTGCCTGGGAGCAAGACATCCTGGTCCGTGACTGGGCTGGATTTCTTCCTGTAGTCCGTGATTGACTGTAGACCCTGCCACATGCCTCTTGTGTCTGAGCCGTTGAATTGAGATTCTACTTTGTCTCTGTACTGGCGCTTAGCTTGTTTGATAGCCTTGCGGAGGGAATAGCTGCACTGTTTGTATTCGGTCATGTTACCAGACACCTTGCCCTGATTAAAAGCAGTGGTTCGCGCTTTCAGTTTCACACGAATGCTGCCATCAATCCACGGTTTCTGGTTAGGGAATGTTTTAATCGTTGCTATGGGAACGACATCTTCAACGCACGTTCTAATGAACTCGCACACCGAATCAGCGTATTCGTCAATGTTGTTATCTGACGCAATACGAAACATCTCACCTGTTTATATTGTATACAGTGACTCAATAGAAGCACACAAATACAGCCAGGTAGTTAATCAGTGTCGAGGCCAGGGCTTACTGTTTGATAAAGTCAATAGGCTTTCTGTGGTAATATCTGGCATCAGCCCCTGAGCTTGGATAAAACACATCCTCTTTTCCCCTAATAATACAACTATTGATTTTATTCCTTATTCTACCTCCGATAGACATATTAAATTACCAAGTTATTCCTAAAAGGGAAAAAAGGAAACAGTTTCATTACATTACTTTATTAACTGATCAAATTACAGAGACAGTGAACTTTTCCTCTAAGGGAGTGAACATGATTTATAGTAAGGGTTAGACTGAGAAAATCGGATCTCTTAATTTTGTAAAACATTTTACCTAAACCCTCCCTGAATGTTTGAAAAAAAAAACTAGTGACCCTCCACTATATTCCCAAAATAAAAAACTAAGTGGATAGTAGAGAACATTTCTACCGTTTACCCTCACTTCTTGGACAGACAAGTGCCTTCAATATACAGTTTTAGAAACAGTTTTTTATCCTGTAAGCATTACATGGCAACGCTGGAGTTTTGATTGCGCACAAGGTGTCAGGCCTGCTCCTGCGTTCCCCCCCCCCCCCCCCCCCCCCCCCTGGCGCTCAAGGGCCCCAGCATTGCGCACTACTGCCACCATAATTGCGCACATCTGCCTTCCCCCGTCAAACGCATCAGCGTATTATTGGACTCACCTGGACTCAGTCACCTGTTTATTACCTCCCCTATATTTGTCAGTTCCCCATCTCTGTTCCCCACTGCTGCATTGCTTGTCGTTTCTCATTGTGTATCCATGTGCTGACGTTTTTTCTGTTCCTAATTAAATGTCAACTCCCCGTACCTGCTTCTCGTCTCCGGTGTCGGTCCTTACACAAGTGTGGCGGGCCAGAAGGTAGTGGGTTCACAGACCACCGTGGACGAGAGTAGGGGTGGAAAAATCTTCTTTATAGTAAAAGCATTGATTGCATGAATCTATCATTGTATTTGCAGGTCTTAGAAAAAAATTGCCTTTTAAAAACATTTCATGCAATTCTAAATAATTTTACCAAGTATGTTGATTGAGAACACATTCTCATTTACAGGGGTGAGGAGGTGGGACCCATTGTAAGATGGGATGATTAGGTGACCATGATGACATGAGGGCCAGATTGGGAATTCAACCAGGACACCAGGGTTTACACCTCTACTCTTACGATAAGCGCCATGGGATCTTTAGTGACCACAGAGAGTCAGAACACACATTTAACATCCCATCCAGATGCCTGTACCCTACACAGGGAAATGTCCCCAATCACTGCCATAGCGCACTGGGATATTTTTTTTAGACCAGAGAAAAGAGTGCCTCCCACTGGCCATCCAAGACCACTTCCAGCAGAATCTGGTCTCCCATCTCGGGACCAACCAAGACCAACCCTGCTTAGCTTAAGAAGCAAGCAGGGTTGATTGTGGACTACAAGAAAATGAGGGCAGAGCACGCCCCCATTCTCATCGACGGGGCTGCAGTGGAGCAGGTTGAGAGCTTCAAGTTCCTTTGTGTCCACATCACCAACAAACTAACATGTCCATTACACCAAGACACCAAGTCATGGTGGTCCAAGCACACCATGACAGTCATGAAGCGGGCACGACAAAACCTATTCCCCCTCGGGAGACTGAAAAGATTTGGCATGTGTCCCCAGATCCTCAAAAGGTTCCACAGCTGCACCATCGAGAGCATCACTGCATGGTATGGCAACGGCTCAGTACATCAGTGGGGCCAAGCTTCCTGTCATCCAGGACCTCTATACCAGGCGGTGTCAATGGAAGGCCCTAAAAATGGTCAAAGACTCCAGCCACCCTAATCAGACTGTTCTCTCTGCTACCGCACGCAATTGGTACTGGAGCGCCAAGTCTAGGTCCAAGAGGCTTCTAAACAGCTTCTACCCCATAAGTCATAAGATTCCTGAACATCTAGTCAAATGGCTACCCCCCCCCCCTGCCCCCCCTCCACACCACTGCCACTCTCTGTTGTCATCTATGCACAATAATTTTAATTAACTCTCCCTACATGTACATACTACCTCAACTAACCGGTGCCCCCCCACATTGACTCTGCACTGACACCCCCTTATATATATTGATATTTTTTACTGCTGCTTTTAACTGCTACTTTTATCTCTAATTCTTATCTGTATTTTTTTTAACTGCACTGTTGGTTAGGGGCTCATAAGTAAGCATTTCACTGTAATGTCTACACTGGTTGTTTTCGGCGCATGTGACTAACAAAATTAGATTTGATTTGAAGCCAGCAGTGAGATGCAGGGGGGTATGCTGCTTGTGTACTTTTGTTTGAAAGTAGATGTGTTTAAGACTACCAAGAAACACTATGTGTGACCCTTATTTAGCCCACTACAGTAAAAGATGAACTGCTAGCTACTCTTCTTCCATGGCTTAACCCAATGAGAGAGGTCACAAATGTTTCCCTAAAAGCTGTCTGGGTTTAAACATCTTCAATTGAACAGAAAGTGAATAGCTTATTCAATTGATAGTGACAGAATTAGATTACTTCCCAAGCAAAGTCTATTTTTTGTCTCCTCAGCCTCTGAATGTCAAAGAAATTAAACAATGATATTCCCATATGCATCGGAGTCACGTCTTTCTCGGGTATTTTAAATCAAATCAAATGTATTTATATAGCCCTTCGTACATCAGCTGATATCTCAAAGTGCTGTACAGAAACCCAGCCTAAAACCACAAACAGCAAGCAATGCAGGTGTAGAAGCATGGTGGCTAGGAAAAACTCCCTAGAAAGGCCAAAACCTAGGAAGAAACCTAGAGAGGAACCAGACTATGTGGGGTGGCCAGTCCTCTTCTGGCTGTGCCGGGTGGAGATTATAACAGAACATGGCCAAGATGTTCAAATGTTCATAAATTACCAGCATGGTCAAATAATAATAATCACAGGCAGAACAGTTGAAACTGGAGCAGCAGCACGGCCAGGTGGACTGGGGACAGCAAGGAGTCATCATGCCAGGTAGTCCTGAGGCATGGTCCTAGGGCTCAGGTCCTCCGAGAGAGAGAAAGAAAGAGAGAAAGAGAGAATTAGAGAGAGCATACTTAAATTCACACAGGACACCGGATAGGACAGGAGAAGTACTCCAGATATAACAAACTGACCCAGCCCCCCGACACATAAACTACTGCAGCATAAATACTGGAGGCTGAGACAGGAGTTTACAGTTTGTTTCTAGCATAAAGCATTAAAGCGTTGTTATAGACCAAAGCGCTGTTATAGAAAACTTTATATAATCTGATCAATTTTATTTTCTTCAGAATCTTAAACTAACAAGGGTTAGGTAGACCTGTGCTTTTTGGCCTATGGCATACCAACTCAATCCCCTTCAATTCGAGTCTGACACAGAGGTACACAAAAAAAAAAATAGGGGTTCAAAAAGGGTTCGTCTAAGATCCTCAAAGTTCTTCAAAGAACATTAGTGTTCTTGGCACTGGAAATGTACCCAAAAGGTTCTTCCAAGAACCCATAGGAGGTGGGGTTCATCGAGGAACCTCCTTAGTTGGTGGGGGTTCTTACAGGAACATAACTGCCCAACTGAAACATTTGGATTTGAAAAGCACAGCAGGTGCAGGCACTTAATTGAAACATTTTAAGATCTCAGTCTAAGGAACAAAGTCATGTTTGTTCCTTATATGTGTGCGCTGGGAGTTGGGAAGCAGGTTCAGGGAGTGACTGTTAATAATAAATAACACAAGGAACAAAACAAGAAATGTACAGACATGAAGCAAGGGAACAGAAACAATAATGCCTGGGGAAGGAACCAAAGGGAGTGACAGATATAGGGAAGGTAATCAAGAAGGTAATGAAGTTCAGGTGAGTCTGATGAGGCGTTGGCGCGTGTACCGATGGTGACAGATGTGTGTAATAATGAGCAGCCTGGTGACCTAGAGAGCCGCAGAGGGAGTATGTGTGAGCATGATCTAAATATATATTGTTTTATCTTTTCACATTTGTGCAAATCTTTCTGAAACAGAAAATTAACACAATTCAATAACAATAAACAAATAGGTAGGCTATAAGAATATGTTAAAGGCTAGCTGTATTGGGTGTAGATGACTGAACTGCTCACTTTTGTTTCTGTGTCTGCAGGTATACAGATAAGGAGTTATACTAATAATATAAAAATATTGATTTAAATCATTCATATGTCAATTGGCATTGGTATGTAACATGTACTATCCTCCTCCCTTACCTCTTCAATGAAAATCCCAAAAGCCTCCACATTATGGACTGTATGTGTATTACTGTATGTGTACGAAAACCATTATCCAAACTGTTTTTTTTTTCATTCACATTTACTACAAAAACCAAGATATGATACTGTCGACTGTCGTGTGTTTTGTTAAACATCTGTATAATTAAAACATTTTGGGATTCACACCCTCCCTTCACCTCTAAATATAACAAGGAAACCGGTTTGATCACCATGTTCTGCACAATCTTTCTGGCTATGGACATGGAGAACATCAACACATTAAAATCAACACGCCAAAAGGATATACCCATTGGACTTGGGGCTCTGCTGGGAGCTACTCATATTTAGATTTTTTTATTCAGCTTTGCCACTAAGGTTCTTCGAATAACCTTTTTCAAGTATTCTTCAAATAAATTATAGGGGTTCCCTCACAGTTTCAATTTGAAGAACCCATAAAGGATACTCCAGGAACCTTTTCACTTCTTAGAGTACATTTACGAGTACATTTACTTGAAGAACCCTTGAAAAAGGTTACTCGAAGAACCCGTTAGAATGACCACCGTTAGTCTTTTTAATCCCTGTCCACTCCTCCCCCCATTATATACATTTTTTATAATAATATTGATTTAAATAATTCATTATTTATTTAGCGGCACCACAAACGTGAACTAATATTTACAGAACTATTAAACAAACACATAACAAAAATGGCAACATTTCTGCGGACATGTCAGACCATAATAAATAATACATTGACTTTGTATGGTGCTTTTCATTACATTTAAAAAAATAAAATGTACACCTAATTTTTAATGTATCATAGGTATCATAGGTAAACTAACAATATTGTAGACTTGATGCTAAATACAGATAGCATTTTTTTGCTGACAAACTGGGCAGCACCAACCTGGTCAACACAATCTTCCATCGTGGGAGTGATTAACAGTCAGGTTGTCACACTATTAACCTTCCGGTAGTCAGTGCAAAAATCTAAGAGAACCATCTGGCTTGCTCTCCAAGAGACATGAGGAGGCCCAACTGGAGAATGATGGTACAGAGACATCATTAACTAGCATGTACTCAATCTCTGAGTCCAAGTGACGTAGCTTCTCCAATGAGACAAGATAAAATTGTTGTTTAATAGGGACAGGATCCCCAACATCAATATCGTGCACTGCCAAATGTGTACGAGAAGGTGTGTCCTCAAACTAAGACTGAAAATCAGTGATCAAATCAGTTAACTCTGCTTGACAATCATCAACAGGTGACCCAACAAACTCTCCAAGTTTGCAAGTGACTTGGAATTCATCAACCTACCGTGCAAAATATCATCAGGGCCCAGCCCCCCCTCTTCATCACACTCCGCCACTGTATGTGAAGGTGGAGTGGCTGACCTCAGATCACAGGACTAAGCACAGTTTTAGCACATTTCTGATTTAGCCAATTCAGAAGACAAACAAGCATAATAGGGCTTTAACAAATTGACATGGCAGAGCTGATTCGCCTTTCTGTGCTCAGGGGTAGCAATCAGATCGTTCGGACAATTGGCAAACCAATGTATGGGCCGCTGAATTTGGCCTGAAAAGGAGAATCGACAGTGGGCAGCAGGGCCAGAACCTGGTCCCCTAGACTAAATTGTTGCGGCTCAGCTCACTGGTCAAACAATATTTTCATCCTCACCTGAGAGGATGCTAGTTTTCACAAGCTACATACAACTTTTGTCAGAAACCACTAACATATTTGGGGTGGGCTCAACCACCTTCCAATCCTCCTTTAATACAGCAAGGGGACCACACAATATGACCAAAAACAAGGTCATTAGGACTGAACCCAGTGCTCACTTGTGATACTACTTTAACAGCGAACAGCAACCAGGCTAACCCCTCTTCTCAGTCACGTTCTAATTCAGTGCAGTACGCACGTAACAGTGACTTCAAAGTCTGATAAACGCTCAAGAGCCCCTTGACTCTGCACATAAGCACTGGTCTGATTATGTTTTATACACAATTGTCACAAGACTTGTGCAAATATGTGCGAACTGAAGTTTGAACCCTGATCACATTGAATCCCCTTAGGTATTCCAAAAATGTATAATCAAATCAAAGATTATTTGTCACGTGCGCCGAATACAACAGGTGCTTACATGCTTACTTACAGGCTCTAACCAATAGTGTGAAAAAAAGGTGTGTGTGTGTAAGTAAAGAAAAAAAACATTTGAAAATAACAGTAGCAAGGCTATATACAGACACCGGTTAGTCAGGATTATTGAGGTAGTAGGTACATGTAGGTATGGTTAAAGTGCCTATGCATATATGATGAATAGAGGAGTAGCAGTAGCGTAAAAAGAAGGGTTGGCGGGTGGTGGGACAATGCAGATAGCCTGGTTAGCCAATGTGCGGGAGCACTGGTTGGTCGAACCAATTGAGGTAGTATGTACATGAATGTATAGTTAAAGTGACTATGAATATATGATAAACAGGCTGTTGAGAAGAGTTTTTGTCCTGGACTTGGCACTCTGGCACCATTTTCCATGTGGTATTAGAGAGAACAGACTATGACTGGGGTGGCTGGGGTCTTTGACAATTTTTAGGGCATTCCTCTGACACCGCCTGGTGTAAAGGTCCTGGATGGCAGGTAGCTTAGCCCCAGTGATGTACAGGGCCGTACGCCCTAGCTACATAAGGGACGCATTTGGCATTTGCAGTATGATTGAGAAACTCCACATTGCAAATGTACGGTCCCTTACTAGACGTCCGCGAACGTCGCCGACAGCAGCGGGCCGTGCACCGGGGCCATATCTTCCGGGAAGTCATCAAATGAAGTCTCTCAGACATTCGGTTTCTGTTTTATAAAAAAAAAATCCGCTGTCGCGTTAAATTCCACCAGATGGCGAATGGATTCTTATTGCAAATGTACAAAACTTCACCAATTTGACATTGCCATTTCTCCTAAACGGAAAAGACTATGAAGATGAAACTCGGTGGGCACAGATTTGGCCTAATGGGCTGTTAGCCCAGAAACAAGATGGCGTCGAGGCCTCAGCGCTTTTTTAGTTCAGGCCATTTTTATGGGATTAAAAGGTCAAAAACGAAAATAGAGCGCTAATTTGACCGCTTCACGTCATAGTACATGAACCTACGGTATCAGGAAAAAAATAACTAGCCATTTATCTATCGTAATTTATGAGAAAGCGCCCAATGTACAATTGGCTATGGTGAATTTTTTTTTCTTTTTTTCCTCAAAATTAGATCCAGTTGCAGCATGTTTAGACGATCAGATCTTTCCAAAACTTTGCGTGATTAGGAAACCCTCATGAACTGTAAATCAATAATTTCTCCCAACAGATGTCAAAGAAAAAAACACACACAGCAAGGATGGAGTGACAGTGCGGGGCTTAACTTCTTGGTGACAGGGGGCAGTATTTTCACATTCGGATGAAATGCATGCCCAAATTCAACTGCCTGCTACTCATCCCCAGAAGATAAGATATGCATATTATTAGTAGATTTGGATATAAATCACTGAAGTTTCTAAAACTGTTTGAATCATGTCTGATTATAACAGAATTCCATTTAGATTTTGTTTTGTTTTGAGGTCACTCTCTATTCAATGTTTTTCATTGGGAATCCTGATTTCTAAGGGAGCTTCTTGCAGTTCCTATCGCTTCCACTGGATGTCACCAGTCTTTAGAAATTGGTTGAGGTTATTCCTTTGTGTAAAGAAGAAGTACAGCCATCTTGCACGAGGGTCACTTGAAGTGCACTGTTAGATAGAGGCGCGTTACCAGAAAGCATGCTTCAGTTTTTTTTTTTTTTTCAATTTACAGAAATACTCATTATAAATGTTGATGAAAATTCAACTGTTATGCAAGGAATTAAAGATATGATTCTCTTAATACAACCGCTGTGTCAGATTTTAAAAAAGCTTTACGGAAAAAGCACACCATGGAATAATCTGAGTACCGTGCTCAGAGACAAACAAGCAATACGGATACCCGCCATGTTATGGAGTCAACAAAAGTCTGAAATAGCATTATAAATATTCACTTAACTTTGATCTTCATCAGAATGAACTCCTAGTAATCCCAGTTCCACGATAATGTTAGTTTTGTTCGATGAAGTCCATCATTTATGTCCAAATACCTCCAAAGTCAAAGAAGTTATATTACAGTTCGTAGAAACATGTCAAACGATGTGTATATAATCAATCTTTTAGATGTTTTTATCATACATCTTCAATAATTTTTCATGGAGAATTCCTTTGTCTTTAGAAATGAAAGGGAACAGAGCTAACTCTCACGGGCGTGCGCCTGACTGAGCACATGTCCTTCTGGCAGACCCTTGACTCAATCAGCTCTCATTCTCTCCCACTTCACAGTAGAAGCCTGCAACAATGTTCTAAAGACTTTTGACATCTAGTGGTAGCCTTAGGAAGTGCAAAATGACCCCACATACACTGTGTATTGGATAGGCTAAGACTTGAAAACCTACAAACCTCAGATTTCCCACTTCCTGGTTGGATTTTTTTCTCAGGTTTTTGCCTGCCGAATTAGTTCTGTTATACTCACAGCCATCATTCAAACAGTTTTAGAAACTTCAGAGTGTTTTCCGAATCTACTAATAGTATGCATATCCTAGCATCTGGGCCTGAGTAGTGGGCAGTTTACTCTGGGCATGCTTTTCATCCGGACGTGAAAATACTGCCCCCTACCTCTAGAAGTTTTAAATTGGGGTTATAGGGGCTGTTTCGAAGGGTTAAAAAAGTCAAATCTTTCCAAATCTTCATGTGTGTGATTAGGCAACCCTCATGAAATGTAAATCAGTCATTTCTCCCATCAGATGTCCAAGAAAAACTCTTAGACACAGAGCCTGCAATAGTTACCTTTGTTCGAACTATCAAAGAACCGTCAGACCTAGAGCTCTGAAACTTTAGAAACCTGTTCTAGAGCTCAGACCGAGAAACAGCCTCGTACATTTGCATTAACAAGTCATTTTGACCATCGAGAAAAGGACGACATTTAGAAAAGTCCCAGAGTCACAAGACTGTGTGGATTGAAACCGCCTCGGCCCATAGAGACAGACCCTAACGTTTGTCCGTAGAAACGCCCAGAAAAAGTGGATTTTCAGCATCAATTAAGGTCACTGCTCAAGCACCGAATGACCTATCGAGCCAAAACTCAGGATTCGGGGTCGCCTCACATAGGCAGGACCCACAGCAAGAACGTAACTATGTGTTTATTATGGTTTAAACAGAAGGTTGCTGTGAATTTTGGGCCTGCTCTGAAATATGCGATAGTTGGCTTCTAACCGAGTCGGACAAAGTAGGTTTGGTGTCAGTTTGGTTTCAGAATGATATCTTATTGACAGACAGATGCTGACTTGCTGGCTGACTTTTGTACATTTGCAATAAGTTTAAACAGTGAAGAAACGTCACCAAACGGACATGATGAAATCAACACAACGAGCGATGGAGAGGAACCACTATCATCGGGCCAGTAAATTTCGCATTTCTGCAGTATTTTTGAGCATGTCAAATTCGTGATGGTAAATGCCCATTGAAATATATTGCAAATGGACAGCCGTGCGCCTGGTGATTGGAATGGGTTACCAGGAGCACATTTTTAAAATGGTTTTAATGCCTTTAGGGGGGTGCAAGGGGTCTTCGGTTGGATAGGGGGCCAATCCAATAGGGGGCTCCCCTGTTCATTTTGTATGTTTCTCAAAAAATCATTAAACTGTAGTCCCACTTCTCTCGCTCTTCTCTCTCTCTTTCATATTGCATTTGAACTTTTCTTATGGAATTGTGCCAGTGGTTCACTGACTTGACATCCTAAGATATCATATTGCAAATGGACAAATCATACTGTATGATTATGGACAAGTAAAAAAAAAAATGACAATAAAATGACAAAGGTATGTTCATAGAGTTCTTATATAAATGACAAAAAAATGACAAAAACATTTATTTGAAAAACTAATTTTGAAAAACGGTCCAGAAAGCACTTCTTTGGAGGGTGATAATTTTGATTTTTTTTTTTTTCAAAATTTGAGACTTGGGTCTTGCCTTTATGTCCATTTGCAATATGAACATTTACAGTGGAGCACACTTGCCATCTTTGTAATTTTTGCTGTATGCCACTTGACATTTGCCACATGCCATTTGCAATATGGTTTGCATGAACTGCAGTCCAATTGAGAGGTATTTGCGATTGTGTATATGTTTCGTCCAATGGCAATATGTTCCCATTCATTTTTGTCCATTTCAGGGGGGTAATCCCTTACCCTCTGAAGTGCCTTGCGGACGGAGGCTGAGCAATTGCCGTACCAGGCTGTGATGCAACCGGTCAGGATGCTCTCGATGTTGCAGCTGTAGAACCTTTTTGAGGATCTCAGGACCCATGCCAAATCTTTTTAGTTTCCTGAGGGGGGAATAGGCTTTGTCGTGCCCTCTTCACGACTGTCTTGGTGTGTTTGGGCCATTCTAGTTTGTTGTTGATGTGGACACCAAGGAACTTGAAGCTCTCAACCTGCTGAAGCTCTCAACCTGGCACGTTACATTCACTAATTCCAAAAATATCCAGTGATTTTGAATAGCCACATCGATTCAACAGAAATACTCATCATAAATGTAGATGATAATACAAGTTATACACATGGAATTATATATATACCTCTCCTTAATTAATGGCCATTATTCAAAGACTAACGGGTTACAGCCTCTCTAAGTTCCCAAGATAGAAATAAAATAATTGAAAACGCCATTATTCCTCCCATGTAACAATACTGTTCATCGACAACAGCTCAGCCTTTAACACCATAGTGCCCTCTGAGCTCATCACTAAGCTTGGGCCATGGGTCTGAACCCCATCCTGTGCAACTGGGTCCAGGACTTCTTGAAGGGCTGACCGCAGGTGGTGAAGGTAGGCAACAACACCTCTGCCATGCTGATCCTCAACACGGGGGCCCCACAAGGGTGCATGCTCAGCCCCCTCCTGTACTCCGTGTTCAGCCATGACTGCACATCTCTAACTGAATTATCAAGTTTGCTGATGACAAAACAATGATAGGGCTGATTACCAACAACAACAAGACAGCCTACAGGGAGGAGTTGAGAGTCCTGGGAGAGAGGTGCCAGAAAAATAACCTCTCCCTTAACGTGTACAAAATTAAGGAGCTGATCGTGGACTTCAGGAGACAGCAGAGAGAGCATGCCCCCACACTGACAGTGCTGAAGTTGAAAGGGTTAAAAGCTTCAAGGTCCTCTGCATGCATATCACTGATGTCCTGAAATGGTCCATTCACACAGAGAGTGTGTTGAAGAAGTCACAACAGCACCTCTTCAACCTCAGGAGGCTGATAAATGTGGCTTGGCTCCTAAGCCGCTCGCAAACTTCAACAGATTCACCACTGAATGCATCTTGTCGGGCTGTATCACCGCCTGGTATGGCAATTGCACCGTCCACAACTGCAGGGCTATCCAGAGGGTGGTGCGGTCAGCCCAACACTTCACCGGAGGCACACTGCTTGCCCTCCAGGACATCTACAACACCCGGTGTCACAGGAAAGTCCAAGAAGATCATCAAGGACCTCAGCCAACCGAGCCACTGCCTCTTCACCCCGCTACCATCTAGAAGGAAGAGACAATACAGATGCATCAATGCTAGAAACGAGAGACTGAGAAACAGCCTCTATCTCCAGGCCATCAGACTGTTAAATAGACACCACTAGTTGACCTCTGCCCAGTACCCTGCGCTGAACTTTAGTCACTGTTACTAGCCAAATACCACCCGGTACTCCACCTTAGAAACTGCTGCCCTATTTACGTAGCCATTGAACACTGGTCACTTTAATAATGTTGTAAACTATTTAACCCACTTCATATGTATTCTAGTGTTAATGGAATTTATATGTTAGAATATTCCACCCTGAAACCATATAATTGCATGAAATTGATTAGAATAATACAATTATTATTAATGTTGTGTGTAGTTTTAGTCAGTAAAAGTGTAATTAATGGTGTGTGTAGTTTTAGTCAGAATTAGGGTAAAACAATATATCTGTACAATATGTCTTTATAGTATCTTAAACACAGACTGTCTGAGCAAATTTCGGTGCCGGCCTTGGCTAGGGGCCACTGATAGATTTGGGAGAGGGCAGGGAGTACTTCTCACGGCCTCCCTAATCTTGGTGGAGGACAGGGAGTGCTTCTCACGGTCTCCATAATCTTTGTCGGCTGGGTAGTGATACAGTATGTGTGTAGGATACCTACTGTTTGTGTGTGAATGTAAGTGTGTGAGGAGCCAGTATAAAATGAATGGTTTTGTACAATGGGGGAGTGCTCTCGTGAATAAACAATTTGACTCTCATAGCTGGGCCTCCGTCTGTTTCATTCAACCAGAATCTTACAAATTCTGGGTTGCAGATTGAGTAGTATAATTGAAGTGGTTTATGAACATTGAGAACATAATTCTCGTAACATCTAGTCATGGTTCATCCTATATAACTACTGCTGTACACACCTTTTCTATTCATACACTACCGTTCAAAAGTGTGGGGTCACTTAGAAATGTCCTTGTTTTTGAAAGAAAAGCTACTTTTTGTCCATTAAAATAACATCAAAATCATCAGAAATACAGTTTAGACATGTTGTAAATGACTATTGTAACTGGAAACGGTAGATTTTTTATGGAATATCTATGTAGGCATTATCAGCAACCATCACTGCTGTGTTTCAATGGCACGTTAGCTACTCCAAGTTTATCATTTTAAAAGGCTTATTGATCTTTAGAAAACCCTTTTGCAATGATGTTAGCACAGCTGAAAACTGTTGTCCTGATTAAAGAAGCAATAAAACTGTAATTCTTTAGCATAAGCATTTGTCAGTCTATTCTTGTTCTGAGAAATGAAGGCTATTCCATGCGAGAAATTGCCAAGAAACTGAAGATCTCGTACAACGCTATGTACTACTCCGTTCACAGGACAGCGCAAACTGTCTCTACCCAGAATAGATAGAGGAGTGGGAGGCCCCGGTGCACAACTGAGCAAGAGGACAAGTACATTAGAGTGTCTAGTTTGAGAAACAGATGACTTACAAGTCCTCAGCTGGCAGCTTCATTAAATTGTACCTGCAAAACACCAGTCTCAACGTCAACACTGAGGAGGAGAGTCCGAGATGCTGGCCTTCTAGGCAGAGTTGCAAAGATAAAGCCATATCTCAGACTGGCCAATACAAATAAAAGATTAAGATGGGCAAAAGAACACAGACACTGGACAGAGGAACACTGCCTAGAAGGCCAGCATCACAGTTTCCTCTTCACTGTTGACATTGAGACTGGTGTTTTGCGAACTTCTTTAAAATAACTTCTTTACAGTTGTGTATACTATCCATACTGTTTATACACACCATTTGATATATTCCGGAATTTGACATTGCTCATCCTCATATTTCTTAATTTCTATTTTTTTTTTTTGGGTGGGGGGGGGGGTTGTATTGCTAGTTATTTTGCTGCACCTGCGATAACATCTGCAAATATGTGTAAGCAACCAAAGGATTTGAGTTGATGTACCTTTATTTCAAGATGTACAATTTTGGTAATGGCTCACAAACAGATTATTTCTCTGTAATCCTGTAAGGATTAGATTTTTTTTTTTTCAGGCTCGACTGATGTGATTATGGCCCACGCAGTTGCTCCCATCTGACTCAGACGAGAACATGTGTATGACCTTTCCTCACAGAAGAAGCAGTGCAAGTCCTAATCCAGGCACTTGTCAAATCAAATCAAATTGATTTCGTACATCAGCTGATATCTCAGTGCTGTACAGAAACCCATCCTAAAACCCCAATCAGCAAGCAATGCAGGTGTAGAAGCACCTCATATCCCATCTGGACTACCTCAACCCTCTGACTGGGCTCCCCCCTTGAACCATCAAACCCCTGCAAGTGATCTTGAACGCCGTGGCTTGCCATGTGTTCAACCTTCATAAGTTATCCTATGTCACCCCACTCCTCCACACACTGGATTCCAGTCGAAGCTCACATTCACTACAATACCATGGTTTTTGCTTACAGAGTAGCAAGGGGAACTGCCCCTCCCTACCTTCAGGCTGTACTAAAACTCTTCACCCCAACCTGAGCATTCTGGTTTCTTGGCCATCCCACCCCTTCTCTGTCCTGACATCCAAATGGTGGAACCAGCTTCACCCTGATGCTAGGACAGCAGAGTGCTTACCTATCTTCCAAAATTGTCTGAAACCCTACCTCTTCAAAGAGTATCCGAAATAAAACTTCTCAGTCAGTCTTATCCACCCCTCCCAAACAAAAAAAAAGCACTTGCACTTGTTTTTTCCTTACAGCACTAATAGCTTCTTTAAAACTTATTTGGGATCAGTGTCCCTACCATGCGACGGTTGTGCTAACATAGTCTAATGCGATTAGCATGAGGTTGTAAGTAACAAGAACATTTCAAAGGACGTATATCTGATATTGGCTAAGCTTAACTTCTCTAGGGTAGGGGGCTGCATTTGGAATTTTAGATGAAAAGCGTGCCCAAATTAAACTGCCTTCTACTCAGGCCCAGAAGATTGGATATGCATTTGATTGGATACACCCTAAAGTTTCCAAAACAAAATAGTGTCTGTGAGTATAACAGAACTGATGTGGCAGGCGAAAACCTGAGAAAAAATCCATCCAGGAAGTAGGATTTTGTGTTGTTGTTGTAGTTTTCTGTTCAATACCATTACAGTATCCATTGACTTAGGACTCAAATTACAGTTCCTATGCCTTCCACTAGATGTCAACAGTCCTTAGAAATTGTTTCAGGCTTGTATTCTGAAAAATGAGGGAGTAAGAGCAGTCTGAATGAGTGGACCCTGCCATGTCACAGAGCTTTTTAATGCGCGTGACCGAGAGAGAGCCTTTCTTGTTTACCTTTTATATTGACAACATTATTGTCTGGTTGAAATATTATCGATTATTTAGGCTGAAAACAACCTGAGGATTGAATATAAACATCGTTTGACATGTTTCTGTGAACTTTACAGATACAATTTTGATTTTTTTTGTCTGCCTGTTGTGACTACGTTTGAGCCTGTGGATTACTGAAGAAAACACACAAACAAAACTGAGGTTTTCGGATATAAAGAGACTTATCGAACAAAAGGAACATTTATTGAATAAATGAATATCTTCTGAGTGCAAAGATATGAAAATCATAAAAGGTAAGTGATTCATTTTCTCTATTTCTGACTTGTGTAACTCTTCTACTTGGCTGGTTACTGTTAGTAATGATTTGTCTGCTGAGCTATGTTCTCAAATAATTGTAAGGTATGCTTTCGCCGTAAAGCATTTTTAAAATCTGACACCGTGGTTGGATTCATTCACAAGAAGTTAATCTTTAAACCTATGTAAAATAGTTGTATATTTTCTGAATTTTTACAATGACTATTTCTGTATTTTGAATTTGGCGCTCTGCAATCTCACTGGATGTTGGCCAGGCGGGATGCTAGCGTCCCACATACCACAGAGAGGTTAAATTCTTGTTAATCTAACTGCACTGTCCAATTTACAGTAGCTATTGCAGTGAAAGAATACCATGCTATTGTTTGAGAGTGCACAATTTTTAACATGAAAGTTATTAACCTCTATTGACTCCCCATCCCGCGTGTGGGAGCGTAATCATCGACTGACACAAATTAGCATAACGCAACGGACATAAATATTACTAGAAAATAGTCCTATTCATGAAAATCACAAGTGAAATATATTGAGACACAGCTTAGCCTTTTGTTAATCACCCTGTCATCTCAGATTTTCAAAATATGCTTTACAGCCAAAGCTAGACAAGCATTTGTGTAAGTTTATCGATAGCCTAGCATAGCAAATTGCAGTCACGAAAACGGCGAAAAATATTCCAAATTAGCTCCATAATATCGACAGAAACATGGCAAACGTTTATAATCAATCCTCAAGGTGTTTTTCAGATATCTATTCTATAATATATCCATCGGGACACTTAGTTTTTCAGTAGGACCGATTGGAGTAATGGCTACCTCTGTATTTTACGCGAGAATCTCTCTGGGAGCATCAGCTGACCACTTGCGCAATGTTGTCGCCTATGGGTATTCTTCAACATAAATGCGTAAAACTACGTCACAATGCTGTAGACACCTTCGGGAATACGGAGAAAGAGTAATCTGGTTGATATCTCATTCACTGCTCAATAGGGACGCATTGGAATGCAACGCTTTCAAAACATGAGGCACTTCCGGATTGGATTTTTCTCAGGCTTTCACCTGCAACATCAGTTCTGTTATACTCACAGACAATATTTTTACAGTTTTGGAAACGTTAGAGTGTTTTCTATCCTAAGCTGTCAATTATATGCATATTCTAGCATCTTGTCCTGACAAAATATCCCATTTACCACGGGATCATTTTTTTTCCAAAAATGAAAATACTGCCCCCTAGTCACAAAAGGTTAAACTGGTGTGAAATACTTGTATATTTGAGGACTTTTAATTATGGGTTATCTGTTGTTTTGAATTTGGAGACCTGCACTTTCACTGGCTGTTGTCATATCAATCCCGTTAGCGGGATCTCAGCCATAAGAAGTAAAGTAAAACCCTCGAATGAGTAGGTGAGTTCAAACTTTTGACGGGTACTGTATGTAGAACTTGATTGTAGTCAACCTGTGGTAAATTCAATGAATTGGACATGACTTGGATAGTTACACACCTGTCTATATAAGGTCCTACATTTGACAGTGCATGTCAGAGCAAAAACCAAGCCATGAGGTCGAAGGAATTGTCCATAGAGCTCCGAGACAGAATTGTGTTGAGACACAGATCTGGGGAAGGGTGCCAAAAAATGTCTGCAGCATTGATGGTCCCGAAGAACACAGTGACCTCCAACATAAGTGGAAGAAGTTTGGAACAACCAACACTCTTCCTAGAGCTGGATGCCTGGCCAAACCGAGCAATTGTGGGAGAAGTTCCTTGGTCAGGGAGGTGACCAAGAACCCGATGGTCACTCTGACAGCGCTCCAGAGTTACTCTGTGGAGATGGGAGAACCTTCCAGAAGGACAACCATCTCTGCAGCACTCCTTCAAATCAGGCCTTTATGGTGGAGTGGTCAGACGTAAGCCTCTCCTCAGTAAATGGCAAATGACAGCCCATTTGGAGTTTTTCAGAAGACTCTGAGACCATGAGAAACAAGATTCTTTGGACTGATGAAACCAAGATTGAACTGTTTGGCCTGAATGTCAAGTGTCACGTCTGGAGCAAACCTGGCACCATCTCTACGGCGAAGCATGGTAGTGGCAGCATCATGCTGTGGGGATGTTCTTCAGCGGCAGGGACTGGAAGACTAGTCAGTTATTGAGAGAAAGATGAACGGAGCAAAGTACAGAGAGATCCTTGATGAAAACCTGCTCCAGAGCTCTTAGGACCTCAGGCTGTGGCAAAGGTTCACCTTCCAACAGGACAATGACCCTAAGCTCACAGCCAAGACAAAGCAGGAGTGGCTTCGGGACTGGTCTCTGAATGTCCTTGAGTGTCCTAGCCAGAGCCCGGACTTGAAACCGATCTCTGGATAGACCTGAAAATAGTTGCGCAGCAACGCTCCCCATCCAACCTGACAGAGCTTGAGAGGTTCTGCAGAGAAGAATGGGAGAAACTCCCCAAATACAGGTGTGCCAAGCTTATAGTGTCATACCCAAGAAGACTCAAGGCTGTAATCGCTGCCAAAGGTGCTTCAACAATGTACTGAGTAAATGGTCTGAGTACCATAAAATATAATTCATGCCTTACCTTTGACGAACTTCTTTTGTTGGCACTCCTATATGTCCCATAAACATCACAAATGGTCATTTTGTTCGATTAATTCCGTCGATATATATCCAAAATGTCAATTTATTTGGCGCGTTTGTTCCAGAAAAACACAGCTTCCAACTTACGCAATGTCGCTACAAAATATCTCAAAAGTTACCTGTAAACTTTGCCAAAACATTTCAAACTACTTTTGTAATACAACTTTAGGTATTTCTAAACGTATAATCGATCAAATTGAAGAAGGGATGATCTGTGTTCAATACAGGAGCAAAACAAACTGACACTACTTTTCTGGTTACGCGCCTCTATCAAAAGGTACACATGAAGTGATGTTCGTTCTGAGCTATGGTACTTCTTCATTACACAAACGAAAAACCTCAACCAATTTCCAGAAACTGGTGACATCCAGTGGAAGCGGTAGTGACTGCAGGAAAGTCGAGAATTCTGGATTCCCCATGAAAACTTATTGAAAATACAGTGACTACAGTGAAAATACAGTGATACATTTGTAAACATTTCTGTTTTAAGATTGATGTGGGGAATATATATATATAATCCATAATCCATTTTAGAATAAGGCTGTAATGTAACAAAATGTGGAAAAAGTCAAGGATTCTGAATACTTTCTGAATGCACTGTATGTAAGGCTATCAACTGGAGTCATTAATAATTCTCTGAAGGGCTATAGACTGTAGACATTTACAGAATGGTTACCTGGAGGAAAGTCGGGGAGGTTTCAATTTAAGACTGGGGGAGAGTTTAGTATTTTATTTTTAATCAGTCCAGGGGAGGATCATGTAATTTGTAATTGATTACAGTTCAATATTTCTCAGTGTATTGGAATTAGTTGCTTATTAGGCTATATATCAATCAATATGTTCCTGATGCCACCAGTCATCTCTGATTCTCAGTCGGGCGCGCAATATCAAGTGGACTATTTAGTGTGGTCTCTATCAAATGATCCATAGCCTTTGGGCTTCGAAGTGCATGCTCGAGAAGCACAGAGAAAAGTTATATTTCTAAGATAGCTGCTGGAATGGTGTAAACACAACTAGGCAGCATTACAGACTGCAATGGATATTCCAACCCTGAGCCCTGGCCTACTCTGTTCATGCTGAATAAATACGTTTTTCTGTGCTGCCAAACCAATGGCTGTTTGTATAGGCCTATGGTGGCAGTTCAGGAGACAAAGGCTTCTTCTTAAAATAATTGTTTATTAGGCCTAGTCCAAATAATGCACTATATTGCACGGGAACTAACCTATAGTCTATGTTCTGTTCAGTGTGAGAAGGAGAGTGCAAAGATGAGGCCTGAAGGACGACTTTGGTAGCTTGCTACAATAATTTATTTTCTTAAAAACAATATGTTTCTTGCACATTATCTATTTATCAGAGTTATTGACCTCACAATAAGCCAGATTTGGGTAAATTACATTGTGGTGCTGAAACTTGAAGCAGCAGACGTGGCACAACCAATTGGAAATAGACAACTCATGGTGGTGAAATCATGGAGCTGAAGTAGGCAAATTCAAGTAAGCATGATTCAAATGCATATCGGTGTTAATACAGTGACTAGACTACCTCTTTTGTATAAATGCATGCCCAGTATTACCACGCAGCAAAATGTTGCATATAATCTTTCAGCCTGATAAAATATTGAACACTTTGTGTACAAAAATAGCTTTAAATTTGATATTTGGCCTGTATGGCAGTACATTTACTGTTTGGCAATACTGAATTGGCTAGTGATTTCTTCTATATGTTCTTCTATTTTGCATTCAATTAAATGTCGATGTAATTTATCTTTCAGTAATTATTTAATATATTTTTTACTAATAACTAAATCTCCATTCTCCTTTACTAAGGAATCATGGCATGGGATGAAAAAATATACATTTAAAAAATAAAGACAACCAAGTTTTCAATCATCAGAGCTAAGTTCACAGAAAATGGGAATGCAGGCCCAGCATTAAAGACAGCCAAGGTTTGTGGCTAACCTTACCCCTACTCCTAAACCTAACCTTAGTTCCAGCAAGTGTTTGTGTTCAATTTATGCGACTATCCAATGAAGTGGGACATTCTTAAAAATCAAAAGCTTTACTTGTATGTGTGTTTGTGTCATGGGTGACTAATGGCACGCATGATGTGGAGCTACTTGGGGGCATGTCTGCTACATCATTTTTTAACCAAGTAAATAAGTCATAATTGTCAACATATTCTCATTGGTTCATTAATTTCAAACAAACTCTCACTTGTCTTATTCTGACAAAATTGACTGGTATGGTACTAATCTTTAACTGAAGTCGTGAGTGCGACTCCCCATAGTATGTTTACTGAAGTTGACTGACTGAAATTGAACTTGCGATATGCCTTGAGCAAGGCACTTAACCCTAAATAGCTCCTGCAATTCGCTCTGTATAAGATCATCTGCTAAATGACTAAAATGTTTCCAAAGTGAAATTAAATGGCAGTACTTTGTGCCTCTCCATGATAGCCAAATAATGACAACTGTGATTGTGTTTGGTGCCAAAATACTTAAGACCTCTGTGCATAAGGTCACACATCAGAACAGCATTTCCAGAACACATTAACACTCCCAGATCAACATTCCAACGGAAGCTAACTGTTTGAGGCTAATTTGAAACCTTTCACTAAAACTTCAAAAAAGGTATTCTGTGGGGTGAGAAAGTCAGGCAATTATTTGATGGATCCACACACACACACACACACACACACACACACACACACACACACACACACACACACACACACACACACACACACACACACACACACACACACACACACACACACACACGGTGTCTGACAGAAGACGTAGAGAAAGTTTCCATGTTTGACCACCCTCAGATGAAGTGTTGGTTTTCTTCTGGTGTGTGTGTGTGTCCTATTCAAACCATTAATCTGTCATTCAGTAGGGAAGTGATGTGTCTATATGTGGATAATAAGCCCCTGTTGGATTAAGAGCGCTCCTTCCACGGACCAGAAACTAGTATTCACCGTCTGATAATACACAGTTCAATCACAGTTCATTGTCTTGATTTCCTTTCCTCTTGATGAGATTGTCCTCATTTTTTTTATTTATCATGTAGTGTATTTTAATTTGGTTCCTCAGTTGACATGGCAGTAACATGGGTTTGATTATGGAACTCCTGTTCTTACAATGGAATCTGCTTCCTGTGCCATTGGAAAAGCTTTCAGAGCCCTCATCAAGGCTTAAAACAAGCATCCTAGCCTTCCAATTACAACCTGGTTCCCCCATTTCAAAGGCCTTTACACTACCTCATGTTTCACCATTTAAATGTCTTTAAGTTGCCAATTTCTCTTCACATGAAGCACTTCAGCTGCTTTCAGGCGCTCTCTCTCTCTCTCTTTTTCTCTCTCTCACTCAGTGTTTCCTCCCTTCTCCACAAAGTGCTCAGCTAATTGAGGTCTGTTGAGTTTTTATTAGGGGGAACATTTAGCATTTTCAGTGCCTCCCTTTTCAGTCCCCCCCCCCTCTTGTCTCTCTCTCTCTCTCTCTCTGCACAGATAACTAACAGTCTGACTTCAGGCTTTGGTTCATTCCTCTGGCTTTGTCATTATATCGTTCGTTTTCTGTGCCCCTGGTTTGCAAAATGACAGAAGCAGCCCAAGGTCGAACTGGAAGGCCCTCCCCTCATTATGTTGGCAGTCATGACATTGTTGCTCTCTCTATCAATACAATATCACTATTTTCTATCCCTCTGTGGAGGATTGCTAGAGGACTGAATATATGCATTATGTTTTCCCCATTGCGCTTGTCATTGAGTCCCTTGTTCTGATAACCCACAGGCTATATTCATAGAATTACATTGCCACCATTCTAGAACATGTCTGTATTCTATCCTCATTGTCAGAACCAAGCTGTTGAATCCCTGAGATCTGAATGTGATCACACTTACACACACAGTCTTTCTGGGCCATTCACTGGCTGTGCTGCACTCAAGGCCATTGCTCTATATCTGTATTGCCGCCGACACACAGCCTTTTTATGGGGTCTGGAGGGGAGGACGAGATGGGGTTTTACAATCACATCCCTGCACTGAATATATCACCAGGAAACAGTCACAGGACTACCAAGCAGGGGAACGGATAAATTGCTTTTTTATTGTCTTTATTGCTAGAAGTTGATGTTCCCTCTTTTTTGAACTTTGTTTCAAATAATGCCAAACAAGTTCGTTTTTTTTAAAGTGAAGATAAATCTATTATTGTATTTGGTGGCTTTACTAGATAATTTGTCCTGAATCAGTCAATTAGAAATATGCTAACGAAATGTATTGACAACAAACGTGGTTTGCATAAGATAAGACAGGTGTGTGTAGAAGTGACATTTAATCCATTGATGTTAGATTTCAAATCTTTGGTGTTCAAATATTGAATTATGCTGTAGGTTAACTCCAGAATACCGCCAGTACAAACGTCCCTACATACACACACATGCATGTACATTACTACCATGGAGAAGTCACTAACGAACTGCTCGTGTTTATAATAAGGGATACCTGGAGAAAATCAGACCTCTCTGAAATGAAAATGGATGGCTCTCCATTCAGTAAAATATATGTTTACCCGACCTTCAAACGCTAGATAAAGAAAACAAGTGACCCTCCCCTATTCCCAAAATAATAATTTAAATATAGTGGATAGCAGAGTACATGCTTACCGTTTACCCTCACTCCTAGGATAGACAGAGCCTTAGATATGCAGTTTTAGAAACTGTTCTTTCTTTGTAAGCATTCCATGGCAAAGTAGCCAGAAGGTTGTGGATTCGCAGACCACCACAGACAAGGGTAGGGGTGAAAAGATCTCAAATTAATGCAGTGTTTTTATTATAATTATCTTATTTGCGATCTGATCTGATCTGATCTGATCTGCACTTGTAACTATCATTTTCTGATTCCTTTATTCCATGATATTTTTGTGACAAAATAGATTGTTGTTGACTGTGATTGGGGCACGGGAGTATAGCAGCATCTGCTAGGCTAAATTAACAAACTAAGCATACATGAATCAACACATGATCTTCAAAACAAAGACGGGCCAGAAGTTAATTCAAAGGCACTGTAGAATTACTGTAGTCATGTTGTTAATGTCCTGTGGTTGATGTTTTGTTGATAGTGACAATCGCACATTACTTCTCAAACAAAGTACATGTTTGTTCTCCTCGGCTATAGAAGGTCGGAGCACATTCTCTGAATGTCAGAGAGAAACCAAAGATATCCCATATAAGTCGATGTCACGTCTTTCACCAAATATTGTACAGCTTGTTTCTAACATAAACCATTGTGGACTAAAGCATAGTTATATATCTCTTTATATAATCAGGTCTGTTTGAATTTTTTTGTGTAAATCTTAATCTAACAAGGTAGGCCTACGCTTTTAGCCATTTTCTTGAACAAAAGACACAATACCCTCACATACCCGCTCAAATCGAGCCAGGATTTGAACTTAATTCACCAAGCCATTTTCATACTGCTTTACTTTACATGCTGCTTTACTCATTTCTTATGCTTATACTGTATTATATTCTACTGTATTTTAGTCAATGCCACTCCGACATTTCTTATGCTTATACTGTATTATATTCTACTGTATTTTAGTCAATGCCACTCCGACATTGCTCATTTTAATATTTATATATTTCTTAATTCCATTTAACGTTTTGATTTGTGTGTATTGTTGTGAATTGTTAGATATTATTGCACTGTTGGAGCTAGAAACACAAGCATTTCACTACACCCGCAATAACATCTGCTAAATATGTGTATGGGACCAATACCATTTGATTTGACTTGACACTGAGAAATTGAAGGAGTGCATGGTGACTGAAGGAATTGGCTGACAAAATCTATGGACACTAAACTATGGGCTCTATTTTTAACAAACCTAAAACAATGGTAAATATAAGCACTGGCAGTAGCGCTATAGGTTTGATAGGTGCAATGCTGCCGGTCATGGGAAAGGGCTGGGTTTAGATAAATAAACAAATTGTGTATGGATCAGGGCTTGGCCACTCACTGGCTCCTTCACTCCTTGGTGTTTGGCATGAAATGTACATTTCGTCACTGGTGGTTTTATACTCTGGAGTAGAAAAGGACGGTTCCATGACACCCTATGTACTGTCTGGCTCACACGGGTGTGGTCACTGTCTAGTTAAACTTTATATGAAAATCCATACTCTCATTTAGAAGGCTAACATTACATCTTTTCACAAATTGTTTAATATTTACCCATTCATTTTATCCAACATCCAACAAAAGTGTACACAAACAGAGATACAGTAATGTGGGTTTCCTGTCTTTCATGCGGTCACCAAATGAAACAACTTCCTCATGACTGTCCCTTGTGTCCACGGACCACTCCCAAATTCTCAAAAATAGAAAGATTGTTTAATTATTAAAACTTTTGATGTCCAAGGGTCTCTCTGTGTTCCACAGTTTACATTCCAAACTCGAACACTACATAGCATAGAGGCAGCATATTTTATTTCCGTCTCTACGAGAGGTGGGCACATTGTGGAGCGGAACCACTGTAACATGATCCTTCAGATCGTCACAGGAATGTTATGACGCTAGCTCATACTGATGTATTTTGATGGGGATTTTTTTTAATTGTTACTTAGAGTGCTTCAATAGACTCTTAATTAAATGAATTAGGCCTTCTCAAGTTAGCCAAACTACAGCACCCCTGTGCTGTAAGTTATGTACATTACTAGAATACGGCTTATTGTGAGGTCAATAACTCAGATAAATAGCTTCATTAAGGGCACATTTTTTAAATTAAAATCAATTATAGCAGCAGCAAGTTTACCTCCGGTCCTTCTTCTCATCTTTGCTCTCCCTCTCAAACTGAACAGGACATCAGTAGGCCTAGTCTGTGTGCACAGATATTGCATTTCTTGGACAAATAAAAAAAAAAATTCAGAAGAAGCCATTGACTCGCCTCCTTAGGCTGCACAAAATGGTTTACATCAGCTATAGCAAGGCAGGCCAGGGCTCATGATTGGGATAGCCTATCCATTGCAGTGTGTAGTGCAGTAAGCTAGTTTTATGAACACCATCACAGAAGCTCAGAAACTCAGGAAGGAAGTACATTTTCTTAGAAATGTAACTTTTCCCCGTGCTTCTCTGAGCATGCTCTTCATATAGCCTATGCGTACAGCGTATAATATTATATGATACTCCCCTGTAAAAAATAAAATATTAAACCCTCCCCATGACTGAAGTTGAAAAAGCATGACCGTCCCCCATTTTTCTCTGCGTAACAATTGTGTACATTTCGTCAACCTAATCTCCGAGGGTCTAAATTAATCAATTGACTTCAAAGAATTATCATCACTGCAATCGAACATGATTGAGCTCAGCTCTCTCTCTCGCTCTGTCTGTTTCTGTCTCTCTCACCTTTCTACCCCACCTAATCAGTCTTTCTGTGCCACGCATTGTTGAAGGTTATCACGCCTCGCCACATTTCTCCACGTCTCCCCATATAGCGAACACCCAGGCCCAAACGAGGCCTTCTGCATCTGTCACCACCACAAAGGCTGACAACCCCGTGTTAATTGATGCAGTTGACTTGACATAATTCACATGATCCATTTTTATAATTTTCTCCTGCTAGATCTTCAACAGATTAGAAGAGAATTCCATTCATATATCTATTAGCGGGTTAAGTACACTGAACAAAAATATAAACTCAACAAAATGTCAAAGGTTTTACTGAGTTACAGTTCCTATAAGGAAATCAGTCAATTGAAATAAATACATTTGGCATTTATCCACATTACTGGGAATACACATGTGCATCTGTTGGTCACATATACCTTAAAAAAAAGTTGTATCAAGAATCAGAAACCCATACAGTATCTGGTGTGACCACCAGTTGCCTCATGCAGCACAACACATCTGCTTCGTATAGAGTTGATCAGACTGTTGATTGTCGCCTGAGGAATGTTGTCCCACACCTCTTCAATGGCTGTGAAAGGTTTCTGGATATTGGCGGGAACTGGAACACGCTGCCGTGCAAGTCAATCCAGAGCATCCCAAATGTGCTCAATAGGTGACAGGATCTCGTCACAGTATCTCTGTGAATTCAATTTGCCATTGATGAAATGCAATTGTGTTCATTGTCTGTAGCTTATGCCTGCCCATACCATAACCCCGCCACCACCATGGGGCACTCGGTTCACAACGTTGACATCAGCAAACCGCTCGCCATATATGTTGTCTGCCATCTGCCCGGTACAGTTGAAACCGCGATTAATCCGTGAAGAGCACACTTCTCCATCTTGCCAGTGGCCATCGAAGGTGAGCATTTGCCCACTGAAGTCGGTTAAGATGCCAAACTGTACTCATGTCAAGACCCTGGTGAGTACGACGAGACCGTTTCCCTGAGATGGTTTCTGGCAGTTTGTGCACAAATTCTTTGGTTGTGCAAACCCCCAGTTTCATCAGCGGGTGGCCGGTATTAGACGTTCCCGCAGGTGAAGAAGCCGGAAGCGGAGGTCCTGGGCTGGTTACAAGTGGTCTGTGGTTGTAATGCCAGTTGGACGTACTACCAAATTATCTAAAAGTAAGGTTGCTTATGGTAGAGAAATTCATATTCAATTATCTGGCAACACCTGTGGTGGACATTCCTGCAGTCAGCATGCCAATTGCACACTCCCTCAAGACTTGAGACATCTGTGGCATTGTTTTGTGCGACAGAACTGCACATGTTAGTGTGGCCTTTTATTGTCACAAAGCACAAGGTACACCTGTGTAATGACAATGCTGTTTAACTTGTTATGGCTGCAATCCCAATACCGGGATCGATATGACAACTACCAGTGAAAATAGAGGGCGCCAAATTCAAACCACAGAAATCTCATAATTACAATTCCTAAAACATACATGTGTCTTATATCATTTTAAAGCTATTCTCGTTGTTAATCCCACCAAAGTATCCGATTTCAAATAGGCTTTTAAGCGAAAGCACTACAAACGATTATGTTAGGTCTCCACCAAAACCACAATAAGCACAGCCATTTTCCAGCGAAATATAGCATTCACAAAAAACAGAAATAAAGATAAAATTCATCACTAACCTTGAATTAGCTTCATCAGATGACACTCATAGGACTTCATGTTACACACTGCATGCATGTTTTGTTTTATAAAATTCATATTTATATTAAAAAATCTGAGTTAACATTGGCTATTTAGATTCACTAGTTCCAAAAACATCAAGTGATTTTGCATAGCCACATCGTTTCAACAAAAATACTCATCATAAATGTAGATGATAATACAAGTTATACACATGGAATTATAGATATACCTCTCCTTAATGCAACCGCTGTGTCAGATTTTTTTTTTGAATGTACCAAAAAAGCAACACATGCAATTATCTGAGACGGCGCTCAGAACAGAAGCCAAATTAGCCGCCATGTTGGAGTCAACAGAAACCAGAAAATACATGATAAATGTTTCCTTACCTTTGATAAACTTCATCAGAATGCAGTTCTAGGAATCCCAGGTCCACAATAAATTCTTGATTTGTTCGAAAATGTCTGTTATTTATGTCCAATTAGCTACTTTGGTTAGCGCGTTTGGTAAACAATTCCAAAGTCAAAAAGCGCGTCCACTATAACGTGAAGAAATGTCCAAAAGTTCCGTAACAGTCAGTAGAAACATGTCAAACGACGTACTGAATCAATCTTTAGAATGCAGTTTACATATATCTTGAATAACGTTCCAACCGGAGAATTAGAATGACTTCAAATGAGCGGTGGAACGCAGATGCTTCAGCCGTATAGTGAATGCATGGTCAACTCGTGGCAGTGGTGACTATATTCTGTGTCATTCGACCCCCCTTCACATTAGAGTAATCAGACAAAGTTCTATTGACTGTTGACATCGAGTGGAAGGCGTAGGAAGTGAAAACTCATCCATATCTCGCTGTAATTTCAATGAGAGCTTGGTTGAAGATCTGCCACCCCCAGAAAAAAAACAGGAAGTGGAATTTCTCAGGTTTTTGCCTGCTATATGAGTTCTGTTATACTCACAGACATAATTCAAACAGTTTTAGAAACTTCAGAGTGTTTTGTATCCAATACTAATAATAATATGCATATATTAGCAACTGAGACTGAGGAGCTGGCCGTTTACAATGGGCACCTTTTCATCCAAGCTACTCAATACTGCCCCTGCAGCCATAAAAAGTTAATCAACTTCTTGATATGACTTGTCAGGTATATCGATTATCTTGGCAAAGGAGAACTGCTGACTAACAGGGATATAAACAAATGTGCATCTCTGGGGTATGTGTCCAGTGCTCTCTCTCCCTCTCTCCCTCTCCCGTCTGTCTGGCCGTGCTTAGACTTGACAGTTCATGCAGCTTTAATATTCTAATCATATAGTTCTGATCATGGAATTCCAAATGCGTCATGCATCTACACCTACATTTAAATGTCTCTACCGTGTCCACAGTGTGTCTGGATCCCCTTTTCCCGTGCTATATTCAAATGCCACTATGCCTTCTACAAATGGTGGAATAGGCAAAATTTGATAACAACATAACTGATGTCTGAAGCTAACTAGCCAGCTAACCTCTGTATCTAGCCAGCAAGCAATGTTAAGCACAGCCGTGACTTTGCCTTCATCCATGTTGACCCCTCCTGGTGTCAATACGTAGTAATGTGAAAGGCGCTCTCCTCAGCCTTGACATAAAGATGGTGGTCCTGTAGCCGTAGGAGGACCTGTTACACATGCTGTACGTGTTCTACAATGGAGTGAGAGTAGATCAAGAGATCGTCAATGTACACGATGAGGAACTGGTTGATCATGTCCTGGAAAACTTCCACTCATCTCCACTTCGGATACAGAACAGGTTTTAAGCAGTATGTATTTTTTTTAAGCAGTATTTGGAGTAGATGGTAGCCAGTCCAACTTTTTCTAGTGCGGCCGGAATCAGAGGAAGAGGGAAGTAATTCATGATGGTAAGGTCATTGAAGGGTTCAGTAATCTATGCAGGGACGGAGACTGACCATTCTTTTTTTCACAAATAAGTAACTGGATGCAGCCAGAGATGTGGATGGACGGATGAATCCCGTGTCGAGGGCTTCTTCTATATAGGTGTCCATAGCCTCATTCTCTGGGATGGACAAGGGGTAGATCCGACCCTTAGGGGGCGATGCCCCAGGAAGGAGGTTGATCACGCAGTCCTCCTGGCGATGAGGGGGCAGAATGTACGCCTTTTTCTTGCTAAAGACACTCTGGAACTGGACATATACAGGTGGGATGTGGGTTGGAATGACAGACTCTGATCCTTCTATAGTATCATATTTATTAGGCATGGATATGGGTGGAGATGAACGAGAGGAGGCTGTGGCACCTGATATCGAGGAAGCAATAATGGACTGGCAAAGGAGGTCGCAGAGTTCATCGATTTGTTCCTCCTGTCAGGCTAGACGTAGCTGCAGCGCTGCTGAATCCATCTGTCGTTTTTGGTGAGGTATTCTGTAATGAACACAATGGGAGACAGAGAGCTGGTTTGAAGAGCAGGGCGCAGCAGGTGTTCATTTGTAAAGGACCACATAAGGAGGCAGGTAGCTGGGTCAAGGGGCAGGAAGAAGGGCATACACAGGGGGTCCAAAAGGGCAACAGTACAGACAGGGGAAAGGCAAAAGGCATTGTTAGTGAGGCAGGCCAAAACTATCATTACGGGAAAAACAGAGCTCCGAATAGAAGTGCGTTACAAAACAAACAATACCTCACAATGATGGGGTGCAAAGAACTGAACTAAATAGTGTGTGATAATGACATGCAGGTGTGTGAACAGGTGATCAGAATTCAGGGGATTGGGATCTGGTGAGTGAGCTGCGTTCAGGGGATCTATGTGTTTGAGAGTGTGAGTTGGAAGCAGACGTTACATATATCAGGATCTGTGCCAGGCCCAGGTCTGTTGTCTCATCCAGCGTTAACACATATAATTCACTGGCTTGTAGGTGAAGCATTAATTGTTCCGAAACATCTCCTGCCATGTCACTGATGTGTTCTGAAACAGTGTTGTTCCATTATGGCATTGTCTGTTTTTGGGCCTTTTCCCCCAGCATTGTCCCAGCCATATGCGAAGGCAGCAGGAAGAATTAAGTCCTCCGCAATGGTATGAGGCTTGCCTGTCCTAGCCACTCGGTAGCTCACCATATAAGACACTTCTAGCCCCTTCTTATTGATGGTACCTATTGCTTTTATACATGTCTTACTACTCGAAAGTCGTCTTTATTCTCGCTCAAAACACTCGTGTGGCTTATTTTTCTAATTGTCATGTTTTGTTTCTAAATGTCTATGCAAGAGGTTTCCCACTAGAGAGTAACGGTTAATGTGATTGAATGTTAATTATTTGACTAGGCTACCTGTATTTGACATTGTGTTGTTATTTCGCTGATCATTAGATCGTTTAATTTTATTTTTGGTAGTGAAGCGAGGCTACCCAGGGGAGAAAAAAAAGTCACCCAAATGTATAGCCCGTTTGCAAAATATAAATGTACCGTTTGAAAATGTGAATTAAATTATTTTATATATATATAGTGGGGCAAAAAAGTATTTAGTCAGCCAATAATTGTGCAAGTTCTCCCAATTAAAAAGATGAGAGAGGCCTGTAATTTTAATCATAGGTACACTTCAACAATGACAGTCAAAATGAGGAAAAAAAATCCAGAAAATCACTTTGTAGGATTTTTAATGAATTTATTTGCAAATTACGGTGGAAAATAAGTATTTGGTCAATAACAAAAGTTTATCTCAATACTTTGTTATATACTCTTTGTTGCCAATGACAGAGGTCAAACGTTTTCTGTAAGTCTTCACAAGGTTTTCACACATTGTTGCTGGTATTTTGGCCCATTCCTCCATGCAGATCTCCTCTAGAGCAGTGATGTTTTGGGGCTGTTGCTGGGCAACACGGACTTTCAACTCCCTCCAAAGATCTTCTATGGGGTTGAGATCTGGTGACTGGCTAGGCCACTCCAGTACCTTGAAATGCTTCTTACGAAGCCACTCCTTCATTGCCTGGGCGGTGTGTTTGGGATCATTGTCATGCTGAAAGACCCAGCCACGTTTCATCTTCAATGCCCTTGTTGATGGAAGGAGGTTTTCACTCAAAATCTCACGACACATGGTCCCATTCATTATTTCCTTTACACGGAGTAGTCGTCCTGGTCCCTTTGCAGAAAAACAGCCCCAAAGCATGATGTTTCCACCCCCATGCTTCACAGTAGGTATGGTGTTCACTGCAGGATTTGAGCCCCTGGCGGCTTAGTGTGTTACTGATGGTAGGCTTTGTTACTTTTGTCCCAGCTCTCTGCAGGTCATTCACTAGGTCCCCCCGTGTGGTTCTGGGATTTTTGCTCACCGTTCTTGTGATCATTTTGACCCCACGGGGTGAGATCTTGCATGGAGCCCCAGATCGAGGGAGATTATCAGTGGTCTTGTATGCCTTCCATTTCCTAATAATTGCTCCCACAGTTGATTTCTTCAAACCAAGCTGCTTACCTATTGTAGATTCAGTCTTCCCATTCTGGTGCAGGTCTACAATTTTGTTTCTGGTGTCCTTTGACAGCTCTTTGGTCTTGGCCATAGTGGAGTTTGGAATGTGACTGTTTGAGGTTGTGGACAGGGGTCTTTTATACTGATAAAAAGTTCAAACAGGTGCCATTAATACAGGTAACGAGTGGAGGACAGAGGAGCCTCTTAAAAAAGAAGTTACAGATCTGTGAGAGCCAGAAATCTTGCTTGTTTGTAGGTGACCAAATACTTATTTTCCACCATAATTTGCAAATAAATTTATTAAAAATCCTACAATGTGATTTTCTGGATTTGTTTTTCTCATTTTGTCTGTCATAGTTGAAGTGCAACTATGATGAAAATTACAGGCCTCTCTCATCTTTTTAAGTGGGAGAACTTGCACAATTGGTGGCTGACTAAATACTTTTTCCCCCACTGTATATATATATATATATATATATATTTTTTTTAAAAATGTGAATCACATTTTTATTTGGAGTACCCCCGACGGCATTGCATGAAACCCTGGTGGTAGGCGTACCCCAGTTTGGGAATAACTGCATCAGACCGAATGACAGATTTCCACCAGTCTAATGTCCATTGCTCGTGCTTCTTTTTTCTTTTTTTCTTTATCCTTTATTTAACAAGGCAAGTCAGTTAAAACTTGTTAGCGGAACCCATCGACAACATCTGCTGAAAAGGCAGAGCGCGAAATTCAAAAATATTTTTTTAGAAATTTTTAACTTTCATACATTCACAAGTGCAATACACCAAATTAAAGCTTAACTTCTTGTTAATCTACCCATCATGTCCGATTTCAAAAAGGCTTTACAGCAAAAGCACACCATATGATTATGTTAGGTCAGAGCCTAGTCACAAAAACACATGCAGCCATTTTCCAGCCAAAGAGAGGAGTCACAACAATCAGAAATAGAGATACAATTAATCACTAACCTTTGATGATCTTCATCAGATGGCACTCATAGGACTTCATGTTACACAATACATGTATGTTTTGTTTGATAAAGTTCATATTTATATCCAACAATCTCAGTTTACATTGGAGCGTTATGTTCAGCAATGTTGTGCCTCGAAAACATCCGGCGAATTTGCAGAGAGCCACATCAATTTACAGAAATACTCATCATAACCTTTGATAAAAGATACAAGTATTATGCACAGAATTATAGATATACTTCTCCTTTATGCAACTGCTATGTCAGATTTCCTAAAAGCTTTATGGAAAAAGCAAACCATGCAATATTCTGAGTACGGCGCTCAGACACAAAAACAAGCCATACAAGATACCCGCAATGTTGTAGAGTCAGTTAAAGTCAGAAATAGCGTTATAAATATTCACTTACCTTTGATGATCTTCATCAGAATGCACTCCCAGGGATCCCAGTTCCACAATAAATGTTTGTTTTGTTCGATAAAGTCCATCATTTATGTCCAAATACCTCCTTTTGTTAGCGCATTTAGTAAACAAATCCAAACTCACAGGTGAAAGTTCAGACGAAAAGTTCAAAACGTTATATTACAGTTCGTAGAAACATGTCAAACGATGTATAGAATCAATCTTAATCATGTTTTTAACCTCTTGCGCTGAGCCATGCCGGATCCGGTAGCGTAATGATAGCCTCAAGCTCAATACCATAACGCAACGTTAACTATTCATGAAAATCGCAAATGAAATGAAATTAATATACTAACTCTCAAGCTTAGCCTTTTGTTAACAACACTGTCATCTCAGATTTTCAAAAATATGCTTCTCAAGCATAGCAAACTAGCATTTGTGTAACAGTACTGATAACTAGCGTAGCATTTAGCATTAGCATCAGCAGGAAACATTTTCACAAAAACTAGCAAAAACATTCAAATAAATCTTTTACCTTTGAAGAACTTCTGATGTTTTCAATGAGGAGACTCTCAGTTAGATAGCAGATGCTCAGTTTTTCCAAAAAGATTCTTTGTGTATTAGAAATAGCTCCGTTTTGTACATCACATTTGGCTACCAAACAAAAAAAAAAAAAACGAAAATTCAGCCCTCAAAACGCGAACTTTTTTCCAAATTAACTCCATAATATCGACTGAAACATGGCAAACGTGGTTTAGAATCAATCCTCAAGGTGTTTTTCCACATATCTCTTCAATGATATATCCTTCGTGGAAGCCTGGTTTCTCCTTGCTCTCAAATGGAAAAATAATTGGACCTGGCTTTGCGCTCCAATTTCGACGCAGGGACACCAGGCGGACACTTGGAAAATGTAGTCTCTTATGGTCAATCTTCCAATGATATGCCTACAAATACGTCACAATGCTGCAAACACCTTGGGGAAACGACAGAAAGTGTAGGCTCAATCCTTGCGCAATCACAGCCATATAAGGAGACAATGGAAAACAGAGCTTCAGAGATTCTGCTCATTTCCTGGTTGATGTATCATGAGTTCTGGGGCACTTACAGACAATATCTTTGCAGATTCTGAAACTTCAGAGTGTTTTCTTTCCAAAACGGTCAATAATATGCCTAGTCGAGCATATTTTCGTGACAAAATATTGCGCTTAAAACGGGAACGTTTTTTATCCAAAAATGAAATAGCGCCCCTAGAGATCCAAGAGGTTAACATAAATCTTCAATAATGTTCCAACCGAATAATTCCTTTGTCTTTAGAAATGCAATGGAACGCATTTCGCTCTCACGGGTGCGCGTGTGATCAGCTCATGTTCTTCTGCCAGACCTCTGGTTGAAACAGCTCTCATTTGCCCCCACTTCACAGTAGAAGCCTGAAACAACGTTCTAAAGACTGTTGACATCTAGTGGAAGCCTTAGGAAGTGCAATATGACCCCATAGACACTGTATATTTGATAGGCAATGAGTTGAAAAACTACAAACCTCAGATTTCACACTTCCTGGCTGGATTTTTCTCAGGTTTTCGCCTGCCATATGAGTTTTGTTATATTCACAGACATCATTCAAACAGTTTTAGAAATGTCAGAGTGTTGTCTATCCAAATCTACTAATACTATAGATATATTAGCTTTACTAAAAGCTGCCCCCTATCCCAAACAGATTTTAAGGGCAAATTCTTATTTACAATGACGGCCTTCACCGGCCAAACTCAGACGACGCTGGGCCAACCGGACGGTTGCTGGATCAAATCCCTGAGCTGACAACGTAAACTTCTGTCTTTATGTTCCTGAGCAAGGCAATTAACCCACTGTTCCCCGGACGTGGATGTCAATTAAGGCAGCCCCCCACACCTCTCTGATTCAGAGGGGTTGGGTTAAAAGCGGAAGATGCATTTCAGTTGAATAGGTTCAGTTGGACAACTGACTAGGTATCCCCCTTTCCTTTTCCAATTGTACGCCGCCCTATGGGACACTCAATCACGGTCAGATGTGATACAGCCTGGATTCAAACCAGGGACTGTAGTGAAACTCCTTTTACTGAGATGCAGTGCCTTAGACTGCTGCGCAACTTGGGAGCCCATAATTCTAGGCCCATGCAAGTCTCTTCTTGTTGGTGTCCTTTAGTAGTGGTTTCTTTACAGCAATTCAACCATAAAGGCCTGATTCAAACATTCTCCTCTGAACAGTTGATGTTGAGATGTGTCTGTTACTTGAACTGTGAAGCATTTATTTGGGCTGTGATTTCTGAGGCTGGTAACTCCAATGAACTTATCCTCTGCAGCAGAGGTACCTCTGGGTCTTCCTTTCCTGTGGCGGTCCTCATGAGAGCCAGTTTCATCATGGCTCTTGATGGTTTTTGCGACAGCCCTTGAAGAAACTTAAAAAGTTCTTCATGTTCTGCATTGACTCACCTTCATGTCTTAAATAAATGATAGACTGTCATTTATCCTTGCTTATTTGACCTGTGCTTGCCAAAAGATGGACTTGGTCTTTTTCTCAAATAGGGCTATCTTCTGTATACCAACCCTACCTTGTCACAACACAACTGATTGGCTCATACACATTCATTTCACAAATGAACTTTTAACACCTTTTAATTTAAATGCATTCCAGGTGACTACCTCAAGAAGCTGGTTGACAGAATTGCAAGAGTGTGCAATGCTGTCATCAAGGCAAAGGGTCGCAACTTTGATTTGATTAACACTTTTTTGGTTACTACAGGATTCCATATGTGTTATTTCATCGTTTTTTACAATGTAGAAAATATTAAAATAAAGAAAAAATGTTGCATGAATAGGTGTGTCCAAACTTTTGACTGGTATTATGTTGATATCATTATGTGGTGTTGCATTGTGTTTTCTTTCCCTGGGGTATGTGTAATGCTGTGTGTTGATGTTGTGTTGCGTTGTCCTGGTGTGTGATGGGGTCCCCGAGAGGTTTGGCAAACTACCATTGAATCTTATCAGAAGAACAGCATGAGATTCATCAGATTCATCATGCAGTCACACACACAGATACACACAGACCCCCCCCCCCTCCCCCCGCCAGTATTTCTTCCAGGAAGGAACAGCCTTACCACAACCACATGTTCTGCATGAACATGACTTCATTGGGTATATGCAATCGACACTCTTTTGCATTGCTAAATTCTTTATCCTCACCCTCTGTGAATGCACCGTTGGATGCTTTATTCTTATCGCGTTTGGAAGCAAATACAGGGTAACAAATGGAAATGGTCTGCAAAACGCGAAACGCATCAACTTACATACTGTTGACAAGGCAGCCTATTCTAATCATCCAACTAACATGGGGTCTTACATTTCACTTGTTTTATTGTATCACCTGTGGTTAAATTCAAATATGTCAACCAATACTGACCTATAACTTTAAATGATCCCAGAGGCACTTGGCCTCATCCTTTACTGTTGCGCTCGCTAGAAAAGCGTCTCTCAGTGTCTCTCTCCTTAGGTTCTGTTTGCATTTTAATCTTTGTTTCTGTACTATTTATATTGTCTTATTCTCTAGCCATGGCTTGAGCTTGATGAGGGAGTCTGGTATTTACTCCAGCTTAAAATGGCATAATCTCTTTCATTGTGCCTTGGTGCTCAGCTGGAATAAGATTGGCTGAGACAGGCAGGCCTCACATGATGTGCGTGTGTGTGTGTGTGTGTGTGTGTGTGTGTGTGTGTGTGTGTGTGTGTGTGTGTGTGTGTGTGTTGTGCTACCCACATCCACCCAGCTCTTTTTTTGCACAGATGGCACAAATATGGACGCCAGCGACATGATTCTTTCAACCCAACAGGCGGAAGAGGCTGGAAGACAAAGCGATTAAACAAATTAGACCTCTTAACGAAGGACAATGAGCATGAGACATCTGTCTAAACCCATCTCCCTAAAGCATGTGTAATACAGAGATGCAGCGGAGATACATGTTCAACAGAGGAGGCTGGTCAGAGGAGCTACAAGAGGACGGGCTCAATGTAATAGCTCTAATCAGTGTAACGAAGTCAAACACGTTGTTTCCATGTGTTTGATGTGTTTGGTACCGTTCCATTGATGCCATTCCAGCCATTATAATGAGCCCATCCTCCTATAGCTCCTCCCACCAGCTTCCTCTGATATACAGATCCAACCATGACCATGTGGAAATGTACACCTCCAATGTGCACCTGCCCTAAGCTTGCTATGCCAAGATACGTAGTCAGGTACTCAGCGGAATTCATATGTTTGTGTATAGAGCAATAGCATACTCTGTACTGACAAAATAAATAATTCTGAAAGTTGTTCTAGTGAATCGAAAGACCTGTGCTGGTGTTTATCATGTAATGGCTGCACTTAACTCTGTTTTATCTGGCCCATAGACACCTTCACATTTGATTAATGTCGCTGAATGTGTTGGCTCTTCTATGATAGTCGCCTGCCAAAGCTACCAGCCACAGCCATATCACTTTGCATATCTCTCACACACACACACACACACACACACACACACACACACACACACACACACACACACACACACACACACAAACACAAACACACACACACACACACACACACACACAAACACAAACACACACACACACACACACACACACACACACACACACATACACACACACACACACAATAACAGTTAGAACAATGGCCCGCTCCATGACAGCTCTGCCATGGCCAAAGCCATATCACTAAGCTTTTTCAGCTTTTTTTGTTGCTGCCCCTACCATACTGCTGACACGTCCCTCTCGCTTGGTGTCAGCAGTACGGCAGGGCCAGCAAATCAGGCAAATAGGGAGGAAATCTAATGTTATTTTTCAGATGAAAACGTTTTTTAAATTGTATGAATTATAGTATGTTCCTGAATTATGTTCCCAAGATAAGCTGTTAGAACCTTTTTTTTTAAATGTTGTCAATCATATGAGTTACATCCCACTCACCCTTTGCTCCTCGGGGGAATCCACCCACCACTGATGTGGTTGATACTTGTGGTTTGATGAATCTGGACGAGTTTGTTTCGTCTAATACAGAAATTCAAAGAGCATAAAGTCTGAATGAAAGGAAAAGCCTAATAATGAATGGGAGGGCTAATGAGTTGCTACACATTGCATTTGATTGTCTTCCCTGCATTGGTTCATTAGCCCAAGTCCCACATCGTTTTACACCATTGGTAGCTTCATTATGGCTAAAAATACAAGTCAAGCACATTTTAGGGCTCATTTGAACAGTACGTGAAGGTTCTGAACCAAATGTTAGCATTTTAATGATGCACGCCTGGCTCCGTTTTATTCTCTATGGCTGTGGATAACTTAAACATAATCCCATTTATATGTTCATAAATATCTTTATATTGTAGCTATCTTTTCTCAAGTGCTGGTTGTCTTTGATATTCTAAGTCTCGGATTTCACACTCACACACAAACACACACTCATGCATGCATGCACACACACGCCATTCAAACAATTGCCATTGTTTATTTTTTAGAGAGGAGCCTGGGACTGAGTATCGCCTGGTTTTAGAAAGGTGCAAATTGAAGCAGCAGTCTCTTCCTGCTCCGGTGAAGCAATCAGTTTGTTCTAATGAGGGAGAGGAGAGACAGAACTGTGGTGAGCCTGCTCAAGTCTGGCCCTGGGATCAGAGCTGACCCCACAGTCTCCTGTCACATTTAATTAAAGCTGTGATTCAGCAAGCTAGACAACCTGGCTGCCTCACTGGGCCAGTGGTTTGCCGTTTACTATAGAGTTAGCAAGGAGCACTAGGTTTTGGACCAACTCGGTTTTGGACCAACTGTCCAACTGTCTTTCTTGGCCCGTGTGATGGAGGCCCATAATATTCAGCACATTTTCTACACGGCTAATATCTGCTGGACAGTCTCGGAGCCAGGAAAAAATACATGAGTTTCCAGCCCTCAGTGCTGCTTAGCATCCAGCTCTCACTGACAATTTATGGAAAATTATAGGAGGAGGGAAGGGAAAAGATTTCATTCCTTTACTAAGTCTGACGTTCATTTGAATCCCGCATCAAGACACCATAAAGCTTTTCAGTGTCATAAATCACAGGGAAGATGAGGAAAATGTCCAGACTCAAATATATGTATTTTCCCAACATCTTAGAGTCTGCTACCACTTAGAGACCCATATCAATCATAGATAAAGTCTTTAGAAGAAAGAAAACAAGCACATTTATTGTCTTTGTGAGAAAAACTGGCTCTACTGAGCAATACGTGCTGAAATATATAAAATATATCAAACCTTTTGGTATGTTGGCTGGATGTTCTGTTTTTCCAGTTTCTCATCCCAGACCTAGATATGAATACAATAACACCAATGTAGATACTCTTCTTTCACAAAATATGTATACAACTGTAACCATGTTGGTTTTGTGGTTATATGTCATGTGTATCTGGTAGTTACCATATGTGTTGAACTCTTTAAAGTAATTACAAGAAACTATATTTCATTTTGAATCAATTTTATTTCATGTAACCAGGTAGGCCAGTTGAGAACAAGTTCTCATTTAAAAACTGCGACTTGGCCAAGATAAAGCAAAGCAGTGCGACAAAATCAACAACAGAGTTATACAAACAAATGTACAGTTAATAACACAAAATAAAAATATAAAAATCCAAGTACAGTGTGCAAATGTAGAAGATTTGGGAGGTAGGCAATAAATAGGCCCTAGAGACAAAAATGATTACAATTTAGCATTAATACTGGAGTGATGGATGTGCAAGTAGAGATACTGGGGTGCAAAAGAGCAAGAAGATAAATAACAATACGGGGATGAGGTAGTCGGGTGTGCTATTTACAGATTGGCTGTGTACAGGTACAGTGATCGGTAAGCTGCTCAGACAGCTGATGCTTAAAGTTAGAGAGGGAGATTTTAGACTCCAGCTTCAGAGATTTTTGCAATTCGTTCCAGTCATTGGCAGCAGAGAACTGGAAGGAAAGGCGGACAAAGGAATCAAATCAAAATCAAATCAAATCAAATCAAATCAAATTTATTTATATAGCCCTTCGTACATCAGCTGATATCTCAAAGTGCTGAGAGAAACCCAGCCTAAAATCCCAAACAGCAAGCAATGCAGGTGTAGAAGCACGGTGGCTAGGAAAAACTCCCTAGAAAGGCCAAAACCTAGGAAGAAACCTAGAGAGGAACCAGGCTATGTGGGGTGGCCAGTCCTCTTCTGGCTGTGCCGGGTGGAGATTATAACAGAACGTGGCCAAGATGTTCAAATGTTCATAAATGACCAGCATGGTCGAATAATGATAAGGCAGAACAGTTGAAACTGAGCAGCAGCACGGTCAGGTGTACGTACTGGGGACAGCAAGGAGTCATCATGTCAGGTAGTCCTGGGGCATGGTCCTAGGGCTCAGGTCAGTTGAAACTGGAGCAGCAGCACGGCCAGGTGGACTGGGGACAGCAAGGAGTCATCATGTCAGGTAGTCCTGGGGCATGGTCCTAGGGCTCAGGTCCTCCGAGAGAGAGAAAAAAAGAGAGAAGGAGAGAATTAGAGAACGCACACTTAGATTCACACAGGACACCGAATAGGACAGGAGAAGTACTCCAGATATAACAAACTGACCCCAGCCCCCCGACACATAAACTACTGCAGCATAAATACTGGAGGCTGAGACAGGAGGGGTCAGGAGACACTGTGGCCCCATCCGAGGACACCCCCGGACAGGGCCAAACAGGAAGGATATAACCCCACCCACTTTGCCAAAGCACAGCCCCCACACCACTAGAGGGATATCTTCAACCACCAACTTACCATCCTGAGACAAGGCTGAGTATAGCCCACAAAGATTTGATTTGATTTGAATTTGACAAAGGAAGCGTTGGCTTTGGGGATGACCAGTGCAATATATCTGCTGGAGCGCGTGCTACGGGTGGGTGTTGCTATGGTGACCAGTGAGCTGAGATAAGGCAGGGCTTTACCTAGCAAAGACTTATAGATGACCTGGAGCTAGTGGGTTTGGCAACAGATAAGTAGTGAGGGCCAGCCAACGAGAGCATACAGGTTGCAGTGGTGGGTAGTATATGGGCTTTGGTGATAAAACGGATGGCACTGTGATAGACTACATCCAGTTTGCTGAGTAGAGTGTTGGGGGCTATTTTTTAAATGATATCGCCTAAGTGAAGGATCGGGTAGGATCGTCAGTTTTACGAGGGTATGTTTGGCGGCATGAGTGAAGGAGGCTTTGTTGCATAATAGGAAGCCGATTCTAGATTTAATTTTGGATTGGAGATGCTCAATGTGAGCACACAATGACTGGGAAATATTTGCCTGATAAATCCCTGATGAAGCTGAAACAGGTATGTATAATAAACCGGTACCTATAATTTTCCTTCTTTTCATCAGATGGATGTGTTCTGAGGCATGGCCTGACTCCCAGGCCCATTGGTAGGCCTGCTCTGTCTCAGTATCCATTTTACCTCAAGTTGCTGGAAATCCCCCATCTTGCTGAAAGTCATCCTTCACTGGCACTCAGCAGCCATTTCACAGAGACTTGTAATTCACCCGAGACTGAACACAAAAGAGGTTTCAATCTTTCAGGTGCTGTAAAATGACTACAGATTTTTTTCTGGGAAGGAATACTCAGACAGGAAAAAGAAATGATGACGAGACTCAGGAAAGTGTAGTTGTGGATTAGAGCCATTGGGTTGTCAATATTTGTCCAAGCTGGAGTCAACGGGGCTATAGCCCTAATCATAAACCTTATCATCACCTCACTACTCTAAAACACTGTAAAGAATAAACAAGTGCACAATACAATCTCCATGAATCCTCTTCCGTCAACTTGTACTTCGGGACATACTGCCAGATTACTTTAGTTCTTGAGACATACACAGAGAAGGCATTGTACAGTAGTTTTCCTCATAATGATATCGACCTACTTGATAGTGTGATGGAGTATGTAATAATGTGCTTGTGGGTTTTGGAATAATTCATTGGTAATACATCTCTTCGAGCCCTTTACACTCATACTCGTAAATGGATTGAAAATGGAAGATTTGGGCACTGATAAGCACCTAAATTGGAACACAATGGCTGTACAGTAACAGGCTATAAATTAACGTCAGAGCTCAGGGTCTCCGCTTCATGTATGGGTATGTATCGATTTTGGGTTTTGACTGCAGCCGTTCTGAACTTGAGCACTGCGCGCGACAAGAATTTACCCCCATCCCTCCTCTAATTGGGCAACTTCTGCCAATTTTTTGTTGTCTGACTGACGGAAATGCTGTAAATTATGAGCACTTGATGTATTTTGAAAGATAAAACACTGAGGATTATAATAAATACCACTTACATGATGTCATATAAGCAAGTCAAACACCGTGAGTCCAAATATGCACTTCCATATCATTAAATTTGTCATATACAGAGTCAATGTTTATGTTCACTATGATTGACATACAGTTACAAGATTACATGGAATTATACCCTGGGTTGTCCTGAACAGAATGAGTATTGTTTGTTCTATTGTGAAGAAAATTTGCAGCTGACCACACATCTGAATGAACTCATAACAACATTTTATGTGCACCGAAATGACGATGTACTTCTCTGAATAGTCTTGTAATTTTATAGTTTAGTTGGTCATGTTGAACAGGCTTTCAAATGATGCCCACCTGACCTAGATTGCTATTTATAATTTATCGTATTTAGATTGCATAAACAACAATTCTTGTGTAAAGGCAGGATGCAGGGGTGTGTTCCAAAGAAAACAACTGCAAGTGTGTTTGCTCTAGTTCCTCAACTGCACAGCTAGGAGAGCTCAAAAAAGCACTTCATAGTAGACTTTTCTAAGAGTCATAAAAGTGCATTGAAGTTACTTAGGAAACTGTGCACACTTTGGAGAGGTGTGTGGCCACTTGGAAACACCAGTTAGACCTCTCACTCAAACCCTTGTCATTTATATGTCTTACGTTGCACCTACCCAAAATGTTTGAAGAATATTCTCCATGTTACTGAATGTTTCCAGAGTGTTTTCAGATTTTCTTATCAGCAAATGCAGCAAATAGTTCAGTAAATGTAAAATGCACATAAAATCAACAGTGTAATGTTAGGATTCACTCATGTCAGCTGAACTGTTGTGTCCTCACCTTTTGTCTAATAATAATGTCCCCTTTAAATTGCTACCATTGGTTATACATACAGAAGAAATATGGAAAAAGTGTAAGAACCATATCAATTTAGCCCTATCCAAATAGGCCAATTCCCATGATTGTAAGGGGTTAACATTTGGAAATGTCATTGCTACCTGTTGGTGATGGGCTATCATAAATAGTATTGCATGGTGATAATACATTTTTCTGTCTCCCTCCCCTTTCACAGTTGCCCTCACTGCACAACTATCCAAAAGTGACAGGATCAGATTTGCTGATATAGGAAACATGTTGATTAACCTTAGCGGATTAAAGATACAAATATGTACTTAGTTATTCTTACATCTTAGTCATCTTTCCACTCTTAAAAACATGGTTGTGATTCATGCATACTTTCACACCCCACAATGTGTCTATCACTGTTTCACTTCTTACCACAGCATGTCAGGAGTGGGATGCAATATAAACTTGGTGGTTTGAGCCCTGAATGCTGAATGGCTGACAGACATGGTATATCAGACCGTGTACTATGAGTATGAAAAAACATTTATTTTTCACTGCTCTAATTACTTTGGTAACCAGTTTATAATAGCAATTAGGCACGAGGGGGTGTGGCATATGGCCTATATACCACAGCTAAGTGCTGTTCTTAGGCACAACGCATTGCGGAGTGCCTGGACACAGCCCTTAGCCGTGGTATATTGGCTATACACCACAATCCCCCGAGGTGTCTTATTGCTATTATAAACTGGTTACCAATGTAATTAGAGCAGTGAAAAATAAATGCTTTTTCATACTCATAGTACACGGTCTGATATACCATGTCTGTCAGCCATTCAGCATTCAGGGCTCAAACCACCAAGTTCATAATATTTTCTAAATCAGTCCTGAAAGCTAACTTCCTGTGGCTAGCTGACAGAGTTTAAAACCACTCAAACACACAAGCACACGCACCCCTCTGCTCACTATCAGAGATATCATGTGACAGCGCTACAGCTCCGTGTCACACACTGAAACTGTGAAATGTTATTATTTAGTTCCTTCCAGTGGGCTGTGACAGTATGAAGGCCGATGGGGAAAAACTTACACTGGGTTTCTATTACTGTTGTGTTGACCAATGCTAAAAAGCACTTTCATTGTATACACACGCCAGTAAAATTCTGTTTTTCAAACAATGCCATGGCATTAATGCCACTTGAAAATCTTTAACATATTTTGGTTTATATTTTCTGAGTGATTTTCCAAATGGCAGCCACATTAGCATTAGCATTAGCATTACATGGCTATGAGCAACATCTGTTTTGAAATAGTTACATGTCCCTGACTCACCGTGTCTATCTGAAGTTATGGAGTGTATGCCCTGAGGATAGGCCCTGTGTAATGTCTGTGGAAGTCAAAACACACTGGCACAATTACTTAAAGTGCAGTCCCAAAAAAATCCTGTGGTTTATATCATATTGTAGAACAGCTGATGAAATGAACATTGGTTAATAAATTGGTAAATTGGTTAATAGACCAATAACAAAGAGAGTTCCAAACCTCTCGGCCTATAACAGCTAACTTTCAGTTGTCCCCTCCCCACTCCCAGACAGTCGTAACAAAATTCTTGCTTGAGATATAGGTTTTAATGTTTTAATGTAAATCTGTTACAGTAATGGACTTGATTGTTACCCAGAAATGATTTGATATTGTTATAAAAATGTCTTCATTGGGCTTTTAAACGATTAAGGTTGGTTTCATCTTACACTCCAACAGTGATTGAATGAATGGGCAGGAAAGGCGGAGAGGTGGGGTTAAAGGGCTAACAGGCAGTTACACTAACCCCAAACCACCGTCCAACATTACCTAATGACTAGTTGCAAATTAGGGAACAAAGAGGGGACACATCAATGCTATTACATTTTGTATGGAAAAAAATGTGCATTCTGAAAATGCAAATTGATACCTGTTGGGAATTTTATGGCATTCCTTTAGGAAATTGCTCCCAATGACATGTGGACAACACACACACACAATATGGTGTTCATTATACATACTTCTTAACCGCACGCACCGTATGAAGCAGCAAGATGGCCTCACCTTGTGCTCTGGTACTCACACGGATATGGCTTCGCATTCACAGTAATGGAAACAGGGTGCTAGTTGCAGGAGACATTTTAAGAGCACAATTTGAACCTATGTAACTGGATCCAGCAAAATGTACAGCGAGGAACTACCACGCTTAAGCATCTCCTGCAGAGCCTACTGCAATAGAACCGTGAAAACTTCTCATTTATATTAGCACAAGTCATTTGTCAAACTTGTTTTTGCTTTGTTTAGGGCTTTGAGAATGACTTGTAAACTTGTGATCAGTTGGCGGAAAGAAGAACAGGTGAGTATTTTTTCACTACATCATTATAAGTAATGAGGAAAGAAAGATCACAATACCATACAACAGCAAACAACCATGCTTTTCTCACAGTAGGTAATTGCCCTGTGATTAAATATAGCTCTAACTGTTTCTCTTACAGTCGACTTCCCACCTTCCCTTTGACTCTGTGGATGTGCGGAGCTCAGGTTTGATTTTGGGGGGGAAGGAGGCACAGTGAAATTCATTAAGCGGTCACCGTCTCTTGTTACAGTTAGCAGCTCTGGAATTAGAGAGCAGTTAGTGATCTGCTAACCAGGCCTACTGTAATCTGCTATCTGCTGTCTGCTGTATGCCTGCCCTAGCAAACTGCAGCCATAGGCACTATCAAAGCCAATGGCTGCTGAGACCAGGAGGGAGAGAGAGGGGAAGATAAATAGAATGAGACCGAGAATGAGATAGAGAATGGCAGTTGAAATGTGGCAATAGGAAAGCATGCATTCTATCTACTTCTACCCTAGATTCATGAGGGCATAACAGACCAAATTGACTATCCCACACGAAGGGTTCACATTTGGGTGCGTGCAACCAGAAGTATCCAATGTAAATCAATCCATGTTTTCCCACAAAAGTCTGAGATGTGTATGTATCTCAAGAAGAACACAGGGGTGAAACAGAATATTTTTTATATTTTTTAAGTTGCAAAACATTGACAAATATGTATTTAAACGCCAAAGCGTATCTGTTTCTAGTTGCAACACGTGGCAAAATCAAGTTAGGATTTGGCCCATAACCCGTAAGGGTGGAAACCTCTACATGAGCCATAACTAAGGGTAAAATACATTGTCATGCCTCCACAGAACAGATGTGTAACACAATGTTAATCAACGAGAAATAGAGAGAGACAGAGGTTGTGTCTACACTTGACACTTACATGCGACTTCTGCTATCAGAATACGAAGATCGAATTAAAAAGACAGGTCTAGATGCACAAAAGTCGCTTCGTGGTCTGATTGTGTTCAAATCTGGCTGACCACTTTAGGAGGTGGTCAGGGATGCATTGTGTTTGGATTTCACCTCAGTCTGGACGTAATCAGGCTACCGAAAGCGCACACAGTGGTATGGCAACTGCTCGCTGCAAGGCACTACAGAGGGTAATGCATATGGCCCAGTACATCACTGGGGACAAGCTTCCTGCCTTCCAGGACCTCTATACCAGGCTGTGTCAGATGAAGGCCTAAAATTGTTCAAGATTTCAGCCACCCTAGTCATGGACTGTTCTCTCCACTACCGAATGGCAAGTGGTACCAGAGCGCTAAGTCTAGGTCCAAAATGCTTCTTAAAAGCTTCTACCCCCAAGCAATTAGACTCCTGAACAGCTAATCAAAGGGCTACCCAGATTCCTCTTTTACGCTGCTGCTACTCTGTTTATTATCTATGCATAGTCACTTTAACTCTACCTACTTGTACATATTTCCTCAATTACCTTGACTAACTATAGCCCCGCTATTGCTATTTTACTGCTGCTCTTTAATTATTTGTTACTTTTCACTTTTTTTTCCTTAAATCTTCTTAATAAATTGATGGTTAAAACCTCTTGAAGCTAGGGGGCACTATTTTTATGCTTGGAAAAATAACGTTCCCAAAGTAAACGGCCTATTTCTCAGGACCAGATGCTATAATATGCATATAATTGACAGATTAGGATAGAAAACACTATAAAGTTTCCAAAACTGTCAAAATATTGTCTGTGAGTATAACAGAACTGATATTGCAGGCGAAACCCTGAGAAAAATCAAACCAGGAAGTGGCTTCTATTTTGAAAACTCCATGTTCCATAGCCTCCCATTGCTCCATTTAAAGGGATATCAACCAGATTCCTTTTCCTATCGCTTCCTCAATGTGTCAACATTCTTCAGACAGTTTCAGGCTTTTATTTTGAAAAATGAGCCAGAACGATAACATCGCGTCAAGTGGTCACATGAGTTTTGCCTGCGCAACAGAATTTGGACAGCTATTGTTTTTCCCTCTCCCTCTCTGTGAAAGACATTTGCGGTTCATATATTATCGATTATATATTCTAAAAACCACCTGAGGAATGATTATAAAAAACGTTTGACATGTTTCTGTGAACATTATGGAACCTATTTGGAATTTTCGACTTTGTTGTCATGACCGCTCTTTCCTGTGGATTTCTGAACATAACGCGACAAACAAACGGAGGTATTTTGGATATAAAAATAATCTTTATGCAACAAAAGGAACAATTTGTTGTGTAACTGGGAGTCTCGTGAGTGAAAACATCTGAAGATCATCAAAGGTAAACGTTTAATTTGATTGCTTTTCTGATTTTCGTGACCAAACTTCCTGATGCTAAGTGTACTTAATGTTTTGTCGTGCGATCAATAAACTTACACAAACACTTGGATTGCTTTCGCTGTGAAGCAAAATTTCAAAATCTGACACGACAGGTGGATTAACCTCTAGCGTCGAGCAATCCCGTATCCGGGAGCGTAATCATAGCCTCAAGCTCATTACCATAACGCAACGTTTCGTATTCATGAAAATCGCAAACGAAATGAAGTAAATATATTGACACACAAGCTTAGCCTTTTGTTAACAACACTGTCATCTCCGATTTTCAAAATATGCTTTTCAACCAAAGCTACACAAGCATTTGTGTAAGAGTATTGATAGCCTAGCATAGCATTAAGCCTAGCATTCAGCAGGCAACATTTTCACAAAAACAAGAAAAGCATTCAAATAAAATAATTTACCTTTGAAGAACTTCGGATGTTTTCAATGACGAGACTCTCAGTTAGATAGCAAATGTTCATTTTTTCCCAAAATATTATTTGTGTAGGAGAAATAGCTCCGTTTTGTTCATCATGGCTAAGAAAAAAAAACGAAAATGCAGTCACTACAACGCCAAACTTTTTTCCAAATTAGCTCCATAATATCGACAGAAACATGGCAAACGTTGTTTGGAATCAACCCTCAATGTGTTTTTCACATATCTATTTGATGATAAATCATTCGTGGCAGTTGGTTTCTCATCAGGAGTAAACGGAAAAATACTACAGCTGGAGATTACGCAATAATTGCGACGGAGGGCACCAAGCGATCACCTGGTAGATGTAGTCTCTTATGGTCAATCTTCCAATGATATGCCTACAAATATGTCACAATGCTGCAGACACCTTGGGGAAAACGTGGAAAACGTAAGCTGACTCCTAGCTCCTCCACAGCCATATAAGGAGTCATTGCCATGAGGCGGTTTCAGAAAATGCAGCACTTCCTGATTGGATTTTAATCTAGGTTTTTTCTGTAACATCAGTTCTGTGGCACTCACAGACAATATCTTTGCAGTTTTGGAAACGTTAGAGTGTTTTCTTTCCAAAGCTGTCAATTATATGCATAGTCAAGCATCTTTTCGTGACAAAATATCTTGTTTAAAACGGGAACGTTTTTCATCCAAAAATGAAATACTGCCCCTAGAGTTTCAACAGGTTAATTGACGCCCCATAAACATAACGGACATATACCGTAATGAACACGATGGGAGACAGAGAGCTGGTACCAAGCGTAGGGCACAGCAGGAGGCAGGTAGCTGGGTCCAGGGGCAGGCAGAAGATCATACACAGGGGGTCCAAAAGGGCAACAGTACAGACAGAGAAAAGGCTAGTAATGTAGTCCGGGAGATCAGGCAATAGGTTGACAACAGGTTATCCGACAGGCTAAAGTACAGGCAGGGAATAGGCCAGTGAGGCAGGCCAAAACTATCATACACTAGAGGATTAAATTACGGGAAAAACAGAGCTCCAAATAGAAGTGTGTCACAAGGTGCAAAGATCTGAACTAAATAGTGTGTGATAATGACATACAGATGTGTGAACAAGTGATCAGAATTCAGGTGATTGGGATTAAGGTCTGGAGAGTTTCCTGGCCATGGACCAAAATATCAATGTTTTGTTCCCCGAACCACTTAGCTATCACTTTTGCCTTATGGCAAAGTGCTCCATCATGCTGGTAAAGGCATTGTTCGTCATCAATCTGTTCCTGGATCGTTGGGAGAAGTTGCTCTCAGAGGATGTGTTGGTACCATTCTTTATTCATGGCTGTGTTCTAAGGCAATATTGTGAGTAAGCCCACTCCCTTGGCTGAGAAGCAACCCCACACATGAATGGTCTCAGGATGCTTTACTGTTGGCATGGCACAGGACTGATGGTAGCGCTCACCTTGGCTTCTTCAGACAAGCTTTTTTCCGGATGCCCCAAACAATCGGAAAGGGGAATCATCAGAGAAAATGACTTTACCCCAGTCCTTAGCAGTCCAATCCCTGTACCTTTTGCAGAATATCAGTCTGTCCCTGATGTTTTTCCTGGAGATAAGTGGCTTCTTTGCTGCCCTTCTTGACACCAGGCCATCCTCCAAAAGTCTTCGCCTCACTGTGCGTGCAGATGCACTCACACCTGCCTGCTGCCATTCCTGAGCAAGCTCTGTACTGGTGGTGCCCCGATCCCGCAGCTGAATCAACTTTAGGAGACGGTCCTGGCGCTTGCTGGACTTTCTTGAGGGCCCTGAAGCTTTCTTCACAACAATTGAACCGCTCTCCTTGAAGTTCTCGATGATCCGATAAATGGTTGATTTAGGTTCAATCTTACTGGCAGCAATATCCTTGCCTGTGAACCCCTTTTTGTGTAAAGCAATGATGACGGCACATGTTTCCTTGCAGGTAACCATGGTTGACAGAGGAAGAACAATGATTCCACACACCACCCTCCTTTTGAAGCTTCCAGGCTGTTATTTGAACTCAATCAGCATGACAGAGTGATCTCCAGCCTTGTCCTCATCAACACTCACACCTGTGTTAACGAGATAATCACTGACATGATGTCAGCTGGTCCAACTGTGGTAGGGCTGAAATGCAGTGGAAATGTTTTTTGGAGATTCAGTTAATTTGCATGGCAAAGCGGGACTTTGCAATTAATTGCAATTCATTTGATCACTCTTCATAACATTCTGGAGTATATGCAAATTGCCATCATACTAACTGAGGCAGCAGACTTTGTGAAATGTAATATTTGTGTCATTCCCAAAACTTTGACTATGACTGTACTGTGAAAATGGTTAACTTTGTTTTAGCAATGCCCCTGATCTCTCGTGTATTTTCTACATTATGCAAAGATATGGGCAGCGACAATGTAACGATTTTACAACATACAGACGTGCGCTGGTTTTCAAGGGGCAAAGTATTGAAACAATTTTTTTAATTGAGAGACAAGTTTAAGTTTTCTTTACTGACCATAATTTTCACTTGTCTGACCGCTTGAATCAGAGTTTCTCACACAACTGGCCTCTCTGGGTGATGTTTTTTCTCGCCTGAATGATCTGAATCTAGAAATACAGGAACTCTCCGCAACTATATTCAATGTGAGGGACAAAACTGAGGTTATGATTAAGAAGTTGGAGCTCTTTTCTGTCTGCATTAACAAGAACAACACACGTTTTTCCATCATTGTATGATTTTTTGTGTGCAAATAAACTCAAGCTTACAGACAATGTCAAATGTTATACAGCGAAGCACCTGTGTGAGTTGGGTGTGCAATTACGCAGGTACTTTCCCGAAGTGAGAGCCTCATCGAAATTTCAAGAGGTTCTGTGAAAATTTAATTTAATCAGAAGCCACTACCATATTTCTGGATAGGGATGCACTCAGAGTTTCTTGCCTTGGAAAATCACGCTGTTAAGACAATGATGCCCTTTGCAATCATGTACATATGTGAGAGTGGATTCTTGGCCACCACTTGCATGAAAACTGCCACCCATTCTTAAGTTTAATAAATGTATCGTATAGCTCATCCGTGGCAGGCTTACGATGATGGCAAAAAACAACATTTGAGAGTGCGCTGATCCTAGTGCTAGAAAGGGTACGCAGCTGGAGGTTGAATGTTTGAAGGAGTACGGGAAAATAAAACGTTTAGGAAACAAATCGAGATTTTGGGTTCCAACCGTCGTGTCTTTGTGAGACGCAGAGTAGGTGAACGGATGATCGCCGTATGTGTGGTTCCCACCGTGAGGCATGGAGGAGGAGGTGTGATGGTGCTTTGCTGGTGACGATCATTTGTTTTTCAACAGGACAATGACCCAACACTCCTCCAGGCTGTGTAAGGGCTATTTGACCAAGAGGGAGAGTGAATGAGTGCTGCATCTCATGACCTGGCATCCACAATCTCCTGACCTCAACCCATTTGAGATGGTTTGGGATGAGTTGGAGTGAAGGAAAATCAGCAAATGCTCAGCATATGTGGGAACTCCTTTAAGAATGTAGGAAAATAATTACTGGTGAAGCTGGTTGAGAGAATGCTGAGAGTGTGCAACGTTGTCATCAAGGCAAAGGGTGGCTACTTTGAAGAATATATAATATAAAATAACCCTTTTTGGTAACTACATGATATCATGTGTTATTTCATAGGTTTGATGTTTTGACTATTATTCTACAATGTAGAAAATAGTCAAAATAAAGAAAAACTATTTTTCAACCACTCCACAAATTTTTTGTTAACAAACTATGGTTTGGCAAGTTGGTTAGCACATCTACTTTGTGCATGACACAAGTAATTTTTCCAACAATTGTTAAAGACACAGTCAACTTAGTGTATGTAAACTTCTGACCCACTGGAATTGTGATGCAGTGAATTATACGTGAAACAATCTGTCTGTTAACTCTTAAGTCTACCCCCTCCTTTTTCGAACATTCTGTTAAAAATCGCGCAACTTTTCAGCGTCCTGCTACTCATGCCAGGAATATAGTATATGCATATGATTAGTGTGTGTGGATAGAAACCACTCTGAAGTTTCTAAAACTGGTTAAATCACGGCTGTGACTATAACAGATCGTGTGTTTCATCGAAAAGCGCAAGAAAAACTGCTCTCTGAAAGCTAAAAATAATTTCCATGCGTCACTTTCATGAGTTGTTAAAAGGGCACAAAATTAATTATGGACCTGCATGCAATTCCTACAGATTCCACACGATGTCGCCATTGTCGTCATTTTCCAGGGACTTTTTTCTTGGTAAATCCAACTAACTGGATTCAATTTCTTCCGGTCTCCGCCAGGATGTTGTGAGGTGCACATTTTCAGCCATTGATTTGAAGACGAGGAGCTATTGAATACACATTGCCCTGTAATCATTTTGATAGATTATAAACGTTTACTAATACCTAAAGTTGGATTACAAAAGGATTTCGAAGTGTTTTGTGAAAGTTTATCGTCGACTTTTTTAATTTTAAAAAATGACGCTGCGTTTTAAAACTATGTTTTTTTCTGAATTACACAGCTTCCATAGAAAGCTATTTTGGGTATATATTGACCGATTTAAACGAAAAAAAGACCCAATAGTGATGTTTATGGGGCATATAGGAGTGCCAAGAAAGAAGCTCGTCAAAGGTAATGAATGTTTTATATTTTATTTCTGCGTTTTGTGTAGCGCCGGCTATGCTAAATCTTTGTTTACGTCGCATTCAGGCATTTTGGGGTGTTGCATGCTATCAGATAATAGCTTCTCATGCTTTCGCCGAAAAGCATTTTAAAAATCTGACTTGTTGGCTAGGTTCACAACGAGTGTAGCTTTAATTCAATACCCTGCATGTGCATTTTGATGAACGTTTGAGTTTTAACGAGTACATTTAGCATTTAGCGTAGCGCATTTGCATTTCCAGGTGTCTACTTGAGACATCTGCGTCTCAAGTAGGAGCAAGAAGTTAAACTTATCTTATAAAAAACAACCAATCATAATCACTAGTTATAACTACTAATCCAGTTTAGCAGGCAATATTAACCAGGTGAAATTGTGTAATTTCTCATGTGTTCATTGCACGCAGAGTCAGGGTATATGCAACAGTTTGGGCTGTCTGGCTCATTGCGAACTAATTTGCCAGAATTTTACATAATTATTTCATAACATTGAAGGTTGTGCAATGTAACAAGAATATTTAGACTTAGGGATGCCACCCGTTAGATAAAATACCGAACGGTTCCGTATTTCACTGAAATAATAAACGTTGTAATAAACGTTGTTTTCTAAATGATAGTTTCCGGATTCGACCATATTAATGATCAAAGGCTCGTATTTCTGTGTGTTATTAAGTTTTAATTAAGTCTGATTTGATTGAGCAGTCTGACTGAGCAGCAGCAGGCTCGTAATCATTCATTCAAACCGCACTTTCATGCATTTTGCCAGCAGCTCTTCACAAGCACAGCGCTGTTTATGACTTCAAGCCTATCAGCCTAATGGCTGGTGTAACCAATGTGAAATGGCTAGCAAGTTAGCTGGGTGTGCGCTAATACCGTTTCAAACGTCACTCGCTTTTAGATTTGGAGTAGTTATTCCCCTTGCGCTCCAAGGGCCGTGGCTTTTGTGGAGCGATGGGTAACGCTTCTTCGAGTGTGGCTGTTGTCGATGTGTTCCTGGTTCGAGCCCAGGTAGGGGAGAGGCGACGGACGGAAGCTATACTGTTACACTGGCAATACTATAGTGCCTATAAGAACATCCAATAGTCAAAGGTATATGAAATACAAATGGTATAGAGACAAATAGTCCTATAAATACTATATTAACTACAACCTTAAACCTCTTACCTTGGAATATTGAAGTATCATGTTAAAAGGAACCACCAACTTTCATATGTTCTCATGTTCTGAGCAAGGAACTTAAACGTTAGCTTTTTTACAAGGCACATATTTTACATGGCACACATTTTTACATGGCACACATTTTTACATGACACATACATGGCACATATTGCATATTGGCACATATTACTTTCTTCTCCAACACTTTGTTTTTGCATTATTTGAACCAAATTGAACATGTTTCATTATTTATTTGAGGCTAAATTTATTTTATTGATGTATTATATTAAGTTAAAATAAGTGTTCATTCAGTATTGTTGTACTTGTCATAAAAAAAAATCGGCTGATTAATCGGTATTGGCTTTTTTGGTCCTCCAATAATCGGTTTCGTATCAGCGTTCTAAAATCATAATCGGTCGACCTCTAATGAAAATATGTAGGCAAGCATTTCACTGTACTGTTTACACCTTCTGCTTATGCATGTGACAAATAAAGTTTGATTTTCTATAGTGTGTTTGTTTACCAAAAACAGTAATGTGAAGAACAACATGACCTGCACCAAAATCAGATTAAGATATAGGCCAAGGACTAGATAAAGTATATTTTTACCTGGATTTCTTTCCTTATTGTTTCACTGCTTTTAGTCTTAAAATATTTGGTTGTTTAGTGCACTACTTTACTCACTGTTTAGCACATGGCCTCACATGTGAATCCTTAAAGAGATGAGTGGAGCTAAGGCTTAACAGGGTGTTAATGATGCTGAATAGGTGTAGACAAAGAAGTGTTAATTAAAAACTGAACCCAAACTGTCAAGGCCGGTTTCTTAAAAATGCAGTTACAAGTTTATCAACTTTCAAAGCAGCATTACTTTTCCATTGTTCCTCCGATTGCAGTGTATGATATAACATTTTGAAGTTCTGAGTTGGTAAGTTTATTCAATGTCAGAAACACAATTTCAAATTTTAGAACATAAGACCGAAAAGACATGGGGGTCACATTTTATGCTACTCGGAGTTTGCTGCACGCACAAAACAATTATTGGACATCAAGGCTCTTGATCCAAGAGGGGATTCTCTGCTGTTACCGAGATAAGCTTTTGCACAAAGCTAACCATTTTGCAAAATAACTAGCTACTAAGTTAGCAAACCAAATGCACAACAGCTGAGAGTTTAGCACATTTTAGATACTTAGTTAAAACATATTTAGCTGGCAAACATTTACTGTAGTTGTGAAAATGATCATAATGTAACTAGATCCCTGACGTGTGCTGTACAACAGTGAGTAACTCACAAGGCTCCGGTCTCATCATAGTGTTCTTGTAAGCAAACATGTGACTGGGGACTATCGGTAAGCTTCGTAATGTCAAATAATGTAACAGGTGAAATTAAGAACGTGATATGCTAACGATTTGCACAAGTTGACTGCAGGTATTTACTTAAGTAGCTAGAAATATTCCAATTTAATAAAAAAAAATCAAAGAAATAGTTTCAGGGCTATTGACGTATATTGAAAAAACATCCCGTGGCTATTTCCAAATACCCTGGTATATGGTATATATGGTCTACCGCCCAAGCCTATAGTGCATATTGATGTGTATTAGTGTATGCAGGGCTCATCTGTCACGGGCGTCGTCGTGGAAATGACCGGACCAAGGTGCAGCGTGGTGAGCGTACATTTTCCTTTATTTATGTAAATGTCACCAACAAAACAAGAAACAAAGAAATGACCGTGAAGCTTACTAGGGCTATAGTGCCTCTAACAAAGATAACTAACCACAAAATACAAAGGAAAAAAAGGCTGCCTAAGTATGATTCCCAATCAGAGACAACGATAGACAGCTGTCCCTGAATGAGAACCATACCCGGCCAAAACATAGAAACAGAAAACATAGAAATAAAGAAACTAGAATGCCCACCCTAGTCGCACCCTGGCCTACCCAAAATAGAGAATAAAAGCCTCTCTATGGCCAGGGCGTGACAACATCTGTAAAATACATCCTCTATATTGATGTGGCAACTCAGGGAGTCCAAGTCCAACTCACAGGATCTGACCACAAGATAGATTCAGACTATAACATGTAATGAAATACAACGTAGATGTAAAATAACATTCCAGCTCAGCGCAGGCTCTAACTAAATGATGGCCCTTGTGAGTTACTTTTGATACACTAAACCCAAACTATTAACACAAGGCCCTGGACTTAAATACACCTATCTCTGTTTCTCACTTTAAGACCCTCTAACAGCCTGTGGTTGTCAGTGGTTACGTGGTTGTCAGTGGTACACTATATCCGTTGGTTACCAGACGGGAGCCCCCCCACCCAGAAATATGACGTTGCAGAAATATGACGTCTGGCATTCTATTGAGTTGCAGACCATAAGTGGAAATGGCCGCCATGAATCATGAAAATGCATTTTACCATTTCCATTATGGAAGAGAGTACACACTCACACAGAGATTTATGCGGTCTCCTCCATTTCTTCTTTCTTTCTCACCCCCTCTTAATCGCCATGTTCTCTCTCCCTCCTTTCCATTCTAACAGTACATCGGGCAATGCTTCCATTGGTAAAAGCCAGCCCTGCCTGATAACAAGAAAAACATTTTAGTTCCTGTTAGACATTTTTGAACATGACTTAAACTTAAGCCTATGCGACATTAACTTATTAAAAATAGCACTGTAGCAATGAGGTTTGTGCAGTAGGCTACAGGCCAATACATTATCACCACAATTTAGCTTTGCTTGAATTGCCTTTTTGTTCAAACCATTTAAATGGCCCCACACACTGCGGCCCCAGCTTCCAACAGGGCAGGCGGAGGGGCAGGTTTCGGGTCGAGAGCCAGTCCCTGTCCCTCGGGGGAAACATGGGGGCCTCACTGCGGTGCTGGTCAGCGCTCCTCTTCTGCCGTTCTCCCGCTAACCTTAGCGATTCCCGGATGGCTTTCCAGGTGTCCTTGGAGCGCTGTACCCATTCCTCTACCGCAGGAGCCTCTGTCTGGCTCTGATGCCATGGGGCCAGGACCGGCTGGTAACCCAACACACACTCAAAAGGGGACATGTTCGTTGAGGAGTGGAGGAGGGAGTTCTGAGCGAGCTCAGCCCAAGGAACATACCTCGCCCACTCACCAGGCTGGTCCCGGCAATATGACCGCAGAAACCTGCCCACATCCTGGTTTACGCGCTCCACCTTCCCATTACTCTCAGGGTGAAAACCTGAGGTCAAGCTGACCGAGACCCCCAGTCTCTCCATAAACGCCCTCCAAACTCTGGACGTGAATTGGGGGCCCCGATCAGAAACGATGTCCTCAGGCACCCAATAGTGCCGGAAGACATGGGTAAACAAGGCCTCCGCAGTCTGCAGGGCCGTAGGGAGACCGGGCAATGGGATGAGATGGCAGGACTTAGAAAACCGAGCCACAACAACCAGGATCGTAGTCCTTCCCTGGGAAAGGGGGAAGGTCGGTAAGAAAGTCCACCGATGGGCATCCCGGGTGGCGCAGTGGTTAAGTGCGCTGTACTGCAGCGCCAGCTGTGCCATCAGAGTCCCTGGGTTCGCGCCCAGGCTCTGTCGTAACCGGCCGCGACCGGGAGGTCCGTGGGGCGACGCACAATTGGCCTAGCGTCGTCCGGGTTAGGGAGGGATTGGTCGGTAGGGATCTCCTTGTCTCATCGCCCACCAGCGACTCCTGTGGCGGGCCGGGCGCAGTGCGCGCTAGCCAAGGTTGCCAGGTGCACGGTGTAGCCTCCGACACATTGGTGCGGCTGGCTTCCGGGTTGGATGCGCGCTGTGTTATTAAGAAGCAGTACGGCTGGTTGGGTTGTGTATGGACGCATGACATTCAGCCTTCGTCTCTCCCGAGCCCGTACGGGAGTTGAAGCAATGAGACAAGATAGTAGCTACTACAACAATTGGATACCACGAAATTGGGGAGAAAAAGGGGTAAAAAAAAAATAAATACATAGAAAGTCCACCGATAAGTGTGTCCACGGGGAGGAACGGGGAGGGGCTGACCAATGCAAGCGCACCGGTCCTCCCTTCAGCAGTGAGGTAATGGGAGCAGCCACCTCTAGGCAAGTGCCGAGGAGCCTTGCTCTGAGCGCACACCAAGCAGGAGGAGAAATAAAATCTCACGTCCTTAGCCAACGCGGGCCACCAATATCTCCCTCTAAGACTCCGCACTGTCCTCTCGATGCCAGGATGACCCGAGGAGGGGAGACTATGAGCCCAATGGATTAGCTTATCCCGGACCCCCCTCGGCACGTACTGAGCCCCCGCTGGACAGTTAGGGGGGGGCGGGCTGTCCACCTCCCATACTACCGGTGCCACGAGACATGAAGGTGGAATGATGGGAGTTGACTCAACGGACCGCTCCTCGGTATCATAGAGGTCGGCTTTGGTTTTTGGGAGCCTGGCCGGTATGAGATGGTGAACCGAAACTGCGTGAAAAACATGGCCCATCTAGCTTGACGCGGATTTTGTCTCCTCGCTTCCCGCCAATGTCTCCACACCTTCAGAGCCTTGACTACAGCTAACGAAAAGAAGGCACAAGGGCGGAGCTTGGGTGGCATGCCCAGGCACTGGGACAGCACAGCCCCGACCCCCGCTTCGGACGCGTCCACCTCCACTATGAACGCTAAAGAGGGGTCCGGATGCGCCAACAACGGGCGCATTGGTGAAAAGCTCCTTCACTGAAAGCTCTGCCCGCCTCTGCTGACCAACTCAAGCGCACCGGTCCTCCCTTCAGCAGTGAGGTAATGGGAGCAGCCACCTGACCAAAACCCCGGATAAACCTCCGGTAGTAATTGGCAAACCCTAAAAACCACTGCACCTCTTTCACCGTAGTCGGAGTCGGCCAATTACGCACGGCTGTAACGCGTTCATCCTCCATCACCATCCCGGAGGTTGAAATACTATAACCCAGGAAGGAAACGGCCTGTTTGAAGAACACACATTTCTCTGCCTTGCAGGTCATGCTCCAGCAGTTGCCCAAGTACCTTACACACCAGAGACACATGCGCCGCGCGTGTGGCAGAATAGATCAAGATGTCATCGATGTACACTACCACTTCGTTCCCGAGCAGGTCTCGGAGAATCTCATCTACGAAGGATTGGAAGACGGCTGGAGCATTTTTCAACCCATATGGCATGACGCGGTACTCATAATGGCCAGATGTAGTACTAAATGCGATTTTCACTCATCTCCTCCCCGGATACGCACCAGATTATACGCACTCCTCAGGTCCAGTTTTGTGAAGAAGAGCGCCCCGTGAAATGATTCCACCGCCATAGCGACTAGAGGTAGTGGGTAACTAAACCCCACTGTGATGGAATTTAGACCTCGATAATCAATGCACGGACTCAGACCTCCCTCCTTCTTCTTCACAAAAAAAAAGCTTGAGGAGATGGGTGATGCGGAGGGCCAAATGTACCCCTTTCCCAGCGATTCAGCAACATATAGCTACTGTCTCCTCCTGGGACAATGGATACATGTGACTCCTAGGAAGTTTAGCGTTCTCCAGGAGGTCTATCGCGCAGTCCCCTCGACGATGGGGTGGTAATTGGGTCGCCTTCTTTTTACTGAAGGCGATAGCCAAATCAGCATATTCAGAGGGAATGCGCACGGTGGAAACCTGGTCTGGACTCTCCACCGTAGTCGCACCAACGGCAACTCCTATACACCTTCCTGAACACTCCTCTGACAACCCCTTAAGAGCCCCCTGTCGCTAGGAAATCACCGGGTTGTGCTGAGCTAGCCAGGGAATTCCCAACACCACTGAAAACGCAGGTGAATCGATAAGGAACAGACTAATCTACCCCTTATGACTCCCCTGCGTTATCATGTCCAGAAGCACCGTGGCCTCCCTGACCACTCCTGAACCTAATGGTTGGCTATCTAAGGAGTGCATGGGGAAAGGTAGGTCTAACGACAAAAGGGGAATCCCTAGCCTTAACGCGAGCCCCCGATCCATGAAATTCCCAGCTGCGCCTGAATCGACTAGTGCCTTATGCTGTAGATAGGGAGAAAACTCAGGGAAAGAGGTTACCACATACATATGACCGACAGGAAGCTCTGGGTGAGTCTGGTGCTGACTCACCTGGGGTGATCGAGTAGTGCTCCACCTGCCCTTCCGGCTCCAAGACGAGTTCCTCCAGCACCGGTCGGCCGTGTGTCCTCTCCGGTCCCCCTCGAAGCCGCCCCTCCTAACTCCATAGGGATAGGAGCAGGAGGACTGGGAGGTGGAAACGACAGGACCTGTTCCGAATGCCCGCGGGCAGCCTGCAGGTTGTCGAGACGGAAGGCCATGTCGATGAGCTCCTCCAGCATGAGGGTTGTGTCCCGACACACTAGCTCCCAGCGGACGTCCTCCCTGAGGCTGCATCGGAAATGGTCTATCAAGGCCCTGTCGTTCCACCCTGCTCCTGCGGCCAAGGTCCTGAACTCCAGGGCAAAGTCCTGCGCGCTCCTCGTCTCCTGACGCAGATGGAACAGCCGTTCACCCGCCGCACGACCCTCTGATGGGTGATCAAATACAGCTCAGGATCGGCGGGTGAACTCGGGGTAATGATCCCTCGCCGAGTCTGGACCATTCCACACTGCGTTGGCCCACTCTAGGGCTCGTCCAGTCAGACAGGAGACGAGGGCGCTCAGCCTCTGCTCTCCGGAGGGAGTAGGACGAACGGTCGCCAGGTAAAGTTCCAGTTGTAGGAGGAAACCCTGACACCCGGCTGCCGTTCCATCATACTCCCGTGTGAGCGCCAGCCGAAGAGCCCCGGAGCCGGATGCGGTAGCAGGAACAGGAGGTGCTGGATGAGGGGGTGCTGGAGATGAGGTGGGAAGGCCACTCCTCTCCCATCGATCCATCCTCTCCATCATTTGATCCATTGCAGAACCAATCCTGTGGAGAACACTGGTATGATGGAGGACCCTTTCCTCCATCGATGGGAGAGGAGGTGCGGCTGCTCTTGCTGATTCCATATGTTTGTGCAGGATTCTGTCATGCGGGACTAGGTGGGTGAAGGAATCAGATGCAGAGAGTTCCATTGGGGAAAAGTGCTCTTTACTTCGGCACACAAAACGATAAGCCCAACAATACAGGGCGCGGACAGACATCGTTGACAACCGTAAAAACACAGGGTGCCAAGTTAAGAAAATAAATCCACCTCTACCTAAAATGCACACACGTAACATAAAGACAATCCCGCACAAAACAATGGCGGGTCTACCTACTAAATACAGGGAAGCTCATTAAGCCAAACAACAGAAACACAGGTGAAACTAATAAGACAAAACAAACAGACGAACGAAAAAGCTATCGGTGGCGGCTAGTAGGACGGTGACGACGACCGCCGAGGACCGCCCGGACAGGCAGGGGAGCCAACTTCGGCGGATGTTGTGACAGCTCTTTGGCTTGCAAGCCTCCCCTTTTTTCCTCCAAACCAAACGATGGTCATTATGGCCAAACAGTTCCATTTTTGTTTAATCAGACCAGAGGACATTTCTCCAAAAAGTACAATCTTTGTCCCCATGTGCAGTTGCAAACCGTAGTCTGGCATTTTTATGGTGGTTTTGGAGCAGTGGCTTCTTCCTTGCTGAGCTGCCTATCAGGTTATGTCGATATAGGACTCATTTTACTGTGGATATAGATACTTTTGTACCTGTTTCCTCCAGCATCTTCACAAGGTACTTTGCTGTTGTTCTAAGATTGATTTGCATTTTTCGCACCAAAGTACGTTCATCACTAGGAGACAGAACGCGTCTCCTTCCTGAGTGGTATGACAGCTGTGTGGTCCCATGGTTTTTATACTTGCATACTATTGTTTGTACAGATGAACGTGGTACTTTCAGGCGTTTGGAAATTGCTCCCAAGGATGAACCAGACATGAGGAGGTCTACAATTTTTTTCTGTGGTCTTCGCTGATTTCTTTTGATTTTCCCATGATGTCAAACAAGGAGGCACTGAGTAAGGTAGGCCTTGAAATTAATTCACAGGTACACTTCCAATTGTCTAAAATGATATCAATTAGCCTATCAGAAGCTTCTAATGCTATAACATTGTTTTCTGGAATTTTCTAAGTTGCTTAATGCTAGCTAGCAATTTACCTTGGCTTCTACTGCATTCGCGTAACAGGCAGGCTCCTCGTGGAGTGCAATGGTTAGAGCGTTGGACTAGTTAACTGTACAAGATTGGATCCCTGAGCTGACAAGGTGAAAATCTGTCGTTCTGCCCCTGAACAAGGCAGTTAACCCACCGTTCCTAGGCCGTCATTAAAAATAAGAATGTGTTTTAACTGACTTCCCTAGTTAAATAAAGGTATATATATATATATATATATATATATATATATATATATATATATAAAAACATAAATAAAATCGGAAATCGGCGCCCAATAATACCGATTTCCGATTGTCATGAAAACTTGATATCGGCCCTAATTAAACGGCCATTCCGATTAATCGGTCGACCTCTAATTTTCATAAAAGATATGTTGTTATTTCTATACATATCAAGTACTGTATGTATCATCTATTCCTTGTAGAGAAGCCACACCATGTGCTTTTGTCACGAGATGGCAGCAGCTTTCCACCAAAGTTTTTTTTGTCTTGGGTGGCTTCCTGGTAATACTATTGCATTATCCTTTGCATAGTTGTTGATGATGTTCACAACTCGGCTGTAAGTCCTCATGCTTCAGGTGTAACCTGTGCTTGCTTGGGCCGGCTCTCTTTTTGATGCGAGGCATTCAACCATTTTCCTTGAATGAATGTTGGAAGAAAGACAGTCATATTCTGCCGATGCTGAAAGACAAATTCCAGGAAAAGATATTTGAACATTATTAGATTGTCAAGGCTTCCGCCGAAGTTGGTCCCTCTCCTTGTTCGGGCGGCGTTCGGCGGTCGACGTCACCGGCTTTCTAGTCACCACCGATCCATGTTCCATTTTCGTTTTGTTTTGTCTTAATTGTACTCACCTGGTTTCCATTCCATAATCAGTGTTACTTATTTAACTCTCTGGCTTCCCCTTTTGTTTTGTGCGTGATTGTTTTTGTCAAGTGGTTCTGTGTACGTGATCAGGATTGTTTATGTTTATCCTTGTTGGATTATTGTTGAATTTGAGTAAATATCGTGGCTTTAGTCATACCTGTGTCCTGCGCCTGATTCCGCCTTATTCCATTCACCTAGAACATTGACATAGATGAGGTTTACCCAGACACACTTGTCTAAATTGATGGGTCATGTGAAAGATGCTATAACCATCCCCAGCCACATTGTCACATCTACTCCCGCTCCTCCCTTCCAGCGCTCGACATCGCTGGATTTCTAAGCACCGGTCCTGGGAAACATCATTACGTGCACCTGGCATTCATCATTACGTGCATCTGCACTTCGTCATTAGGCACACCTGGACTCCATTACCTCCCCTTTATCCGGCACTCCTTTAGGTTCTTTCCCCAGGCAGTATTGTTTCTGTTTTACATGTCTAGACACTCCTACGTTGTATCGGTCCTTGTTATTTGTTATATTAAACTTACCACCTGCCACTCGACTCCCAGCATCTACGTTACAGAATATTGCCTCACAAAATGGAAGCAGCAGGAAATCAGAACATCTCCCAGATGGTCGGTGATCAGGGATACCTACTTCGTCAACACCACGACCAGCTGGCTCAACTGGAGACAGCTATGGAAGAGGTTCTTTGCAGTGTTCAACGTCTCGAACATACCTGAGAGGTATTGCCTTCAACTAGCGGAGGATACTCTACCACTAGTCGACCCAGCGAGCCAGCGCACCAGCCCTTTCAGCAACCTGCCCAGGTCAGCAATGCCCATTTGTACCTCCCGGATAAATGTGACGGCACCCCATCAAAATGCCATGGCTTCTTACTACAGTTCTCCCTCTGCATACCAGATGGGAGGTCCTACCGTCGAGAAGTACAAGGTTGCCATGGTTATTTCTCTGCTGACTGGGCGGGAGTTGGAATGGGCCACGGCCGTCTGCGTGTGAGGAGAGGAAGAGATAGATTCGAATGAGGGGTTCATGACTCTGTTCAGAGGAATCTTCGTTCATCCACTGGAGGGCAGAGAGGGGGGTGAGCGCCTACTCCAACTACTGCAGGTGGACCAGACTGCTGTAGAGTATGTGATCACCTTCCGGACAGTAGCAGTGTCTAGTGGATGGAATGAGCTGGCGCTTCGTACGCTATTCAGAAGAGGAATGCTGTTACGTTTCCCAGTTTCTGTGTTGTAATTTGTGTATTTGTGAAATCCCTCAGGCAGCTGATTGGTTGACTCCATGGCTAATTGGAGAGCTGAACCCGCCCCCTCGTCAAGACGCAGCTGTCTCCAATTACCCATTCCTTCTGAAGTTATATAAAAACCTGTGTTCTGTTCAGAAGAGAGATCATTGCTGGGAGGTCATTGCAGAAAGATGGCTGAGGGTTGTATTATGTTGGTTGTTGCTGAGAGTGAGACAGGCAGTTGGTATGTACAATGTTAGTTGTTGATGGGAGCAGCTTTGGTATGTTCTGTGTTAGTTTGTTGCTCAGTCAGATTGAGCTTATTTGATGTCCTGTGTTTCGGTTTGTTTGTGAAATGTATTATGTTTCATTTATTCCCAGGGGGGAAGGGGAAGGCACCTAGGGAGTGCTTAGGCAAGAGGCCCGCGGGCATACATATAGCCATAGTATATTCACTGTCTAGGCACACTAGGTAAGACCTAGGCGGACCACTCCCTGTATTTTGGTTAGTGCACCAGGTGGTGCTAAGTTATACAAGTAGTGGGTAGGCAGGTTAGATAGGAGAGGGTAAGTTAGATAAGTAGTGGGTAGGCAGGTTAGATAGGAGAGGGTAAGTTAGATAAGTAGTGGGTAGGCAGGTTAGATAGGAGAGGGTAGGTTAGATAAGTAGTGGGTAGGCAGGTTAGATAGGAGAGGGTAGGTTAGGTAAGTAGTGGGTAGGCAGGTTAGATAGGAGAGGGGCTTTGACATTTACTTTCTTTGCTTTGGTTCCATCCAGACCCTTTTTCCCCATATTACCGTATGACGGAATAAATTCCTTGTAATCGGTACCACTCTCTCTGCCTTTGTCATTCTTACTCGCACCTACAGTCCATACTACTTTCACTTCACAGAGAGTGAGTTGTAGCAGGGTGCTGTGTTCCCTCTTCATAGAGGCGTGCGTAACAAATGCGTGAGGAGGTTCAGACAGAACTGGCCTGTCAAAGACAACCTCTCCTTGGACGCACTCATCGCAATCGATATCCGTTTGGATAACCTTCTTCAGGATAATTTATCTCTGTCCCTCTGTGAACACTTTGGATCAGAGCCTGAACCCATGGGGGTAGGGGTCACATGCCTCCCTGCGGCGGAGCGACGCAGATGGTGATAGCTTGGGCTTTCTCTATTGTGGTCAAAGAGGGCATCAGCTCCAGCAGTGTCTGGTACGTCCCAACTTGGGATCCATGAGAGCAGAGGGACAGTCACTTGTTCTTCCACCTCCTAGGGCAGGTGTGAGTATCCCACCATTACTTTCTGCCAAACCCTTTTTGGTATTGTTTGCACTAGTTGACTGTCCATCATGGACTGTATCTACAGCATTAGTGGATTCCGGTGCCGTGGGGAACTTTATTGACCAGACCCTTGCCTCCTCTCTCAAAATCACCTCATTCCCGCTTCCTCTCCTTTCCCGGTTCAAGCCCTCGATAATCGTCCATTAAGTTCCGGGACCATCACACACATCACCAAACCACTCACCCTTACCGTGGAGTCCATCCATCCAGTCCATGGAGGATTACAGGTTTCAACCACACATCCACTTCTCCTGCGTCGGCAGGTGTCTTCTTCGGGGCCAAGAAGGAAGGAGTGTTACGCCCCTGATTTGATAACAGAGGACTCAATGAAATAACCACCAATGAAGTACCGTTACCCGTTCCCGTTGGTGCCAGGAACCATCAAACAACTCCGCAGGGCCTGGTTCTTTACCAAAGTGCATACAATGTCATCTGCATTCGGGAGGGGGATTAATGGAAGACAGCTTTTAGCACGATGTCTGGTCACTACGATTACTTGTTTATGCCATTTTGCTTAGCCAATGCTCCATCAGTGTTCCAGGCATTCGTCAACGAGGTGTTTCAGGACATGCTCGGATGCCAGGTGGTTGTGTATAGTGACGCCATCCTGGTCTACTCGGCTACCTTGGAGGATCACGTCCAAGTAGTCTGGAACTCCTCCTGGCTAACCATCTGTTTGTCAAGGCAGAGAAGTGCCAGTTTCATCAGGAGGCTGTCTCCTTCCTTGGCTACCAAGTCAGCCCGCAAGGAGTAAAGATGGTCATCAAGAAGATAGATGCGGTCTGGACATGACCAATCCCAACCACCATAAAGGGGTTCCAACGTTTTTTGGGGTTTGCCAACTTCTAGCGCCGTTTCATCAGGAACTTCAGCTCCATCTCCACTTCTCACCTCAAGGGTGGTCCCCGTAGGTTGGTATGGAGTCTTTGTAGGTTGGTGTGGAGTAAAATTTTTACACCTGGGATTTTACATTTAATTGTTAGCATTGCTAACCTTTTGGATTAAAGATGCTAAATTGCACCCCTTGTGTTCAAGCCGGTAGTATTACCAAATATCCCAGGATGGCACAAGGTCGGTATGAAGGTATGACAATCAATATACACATCAATAGGCTACATGGGCGCATGCACACACAGACAGGCACGCACACATAAACACAGACAGGCACACACAAAATGTTTGCCTCTCCTTATTATCCTTCTCTGAAAACATTTCAAATGTTCTTCTGCAGGTCCTGCGCCATGGTCCTGAATACGTTGAAATATAAGGTTAATTACTAGTGTAATGCAATCACCGGTTTGATGATGATCATTTGCATATTTCATCAAAGTTTACTGACTCTCATTAGACGGTATAATGAGGCTTGCATGACACTTTCGAAAACTTCTGTGTTTAAGTTGTGATAGATGCCTATTAAAATCAAACCAAGGGGTTCCAGTGGTCTCCAGCCATTAGTATGTGTGTCTGCTTGGTTGGTGTCTAATTGAGCCATGATTGGTCCTGCAGGGCAGAGAGTACAGGGTAGGTTAGCCTTAAATTTGCTCATTCCATCAAATGTAGAGGAACATAAATCATAGTTAAGTCTAAAAGTGTTAAATCTGTGATGACTTGTCTAAATCGGGGAGAGGTTCTGAGTGGAGACTGTCATTTAATATGGTCAAATCTCATTATTTTCGATTATTCAACTCTTTCTCTCTTTTCTTTCTCTCTTTTCTCTCTGGTGCCAGTCTTGTACGATGAGCTCTAGAATGTCCGCCAAAAATGTATTTTTTTACATTAATGTTGCATTTACAAATGGCTAAATGTAACATTACTTTCGATTCCTATGGACCATGCATTCTGCATTCTTTATGTGAACCAGCTAGTGGTACTCTACTAGTTGAGGGTGCAGATATAAGTTGTGCATCTTATCATTCAAACATTTCATTCTCTCAATTACCAATGTCATTCCTGTATATGAAACGTGTCTCTGTTTTTTTTTTTATACCTTCTCACTCTCTTTTCCCCTCTATACCTCTGTCGTCTCCTCCCTTTCAACTCTCAACATTTCTACGAGTTTTTAACCCTGCCCTTTCTTTTGCCTGTCTTCATGAGAACTCTCCAAAGCCTGACATAACTTTTGGTCCGTCACTGGAAAGTTCCTGGGCCTTGACTGTGAAAAGGCAATTAATTCTCAGTTTCTCAGTTGTGTGATCAGAACCATAGACAATCACACAGGAGGTAAAAGAGACAAAGGCAACCATTTTAATTGCTGTTCCAAGGTTGTTGATGAAAAGAAGAAGTCAGACCAGTCTTCTCATATACACTACATGACCAAAAGTATGTAGACACCTGCTCGTCGAACATCTCATTCCAAAATCATAGCCATTACAATGAAGTTGGTCTACTCTTCTGGGAAGGCTTTCCACTAGATGTTGGAACATTGCTGTGGGGTCTTGCTTCCATTCAGCCAAAAAGGCATTAATGAGGTTGGGCACTGATGTTGAGCGATTAGCCTGGTTCGCAGTCGGCATTCCAATTCATCGCAAAGGTTTTTCGATGGGGTTGAAGTCTGGGATCTTTGCAGGCCAGTCAAGTTCTTCCACACCAATCTCAACAAACCATTTCTGTATGGACCTCGCTTTTTGCACGGGGGCACTGTCATGCTGAAACATCAGTCCCCACCCCTTTCCTTTGTCTACCAAACCATCATATCAGCTTTGTCCAGGGAGTTTTTTATTTTTATCATGTAGTAACCCAAATATCTACTGTTTGTTTGTTATGTAATTGTGTGATTATTTAGTTAGTTAGTAAATAAATATTTAAGCCAATTTGTATATGAATGATTCATGATTTAGGCTAGGGTTCGTGCAGATATCCTAGGGTTTGCGACGTTCAGTAATGAGAACTGATGAGGTAATAATAATAATAATACATCAATGAGAATGACTAATCGATAAGATATGAAAATATCTGAAGAGTTATATTCGGGAAATTGACACTCTATCAACTACATTTTTCCGTGGTACCCCAACTTCCTTAATTAATTAAAGTTACATGATTAGTTTAATCGCATAATTAAATTACAGAGAGAATTGATTTGATAAATAAGTCTTCAAATTTAATGATAGTCACAGACACGACAGTAGCGTTCTCCAGGCATCCACCAAACTCAGATTTGTCCATCAGACTGCCAGATGGTGAAGCGTGATTCTTCATGCCAGAGATCGCATATCCACTGCTACAATGGCGACGAGCTTTACACCACTCTATCCAATGCTTGGCATTGTGCATGGTGATTCTAGGCTTGTGTACTGCTGCTCGGCCATGGTAACCAATTTCATGAAGCTCCCTACGAACAGTGTTTGTGCCGACATACCCTAGAGAGGTAAAAAAATCTATATATTTCATAGTTTGAGGTAAACTATATGATCACACCTGTAATAGATCGGTTGTTATATTACTTGTGAGGCACAGCTGAGTGAGCATACATTTAAATAATTTTCTTTTTCTTTTACTGGGCTGATGGTGCCTGCATCTGATGGACAGTCTTAGCAGCCTCTCAACGGCCCTCCTCTCTCCCTTCCCTCCGCTGTCAAAAAAGAAACACCATCTTCAAGCTGATGGCGTAACTTGAATCGCACCACATTATTTCTGTTGTTACTCCTATGACCAGAGCAGTGCAGTGCTTATTACAAGTGCAGTGCTGCTTGCAGTGCAAGTAGGAAGAAAGCACATTTTATGGTTTATAAAAGTGTTGAATAAAAAGTGATGACAATGCTGAGTAAGAACTTCAACTCACTCATGAAAACAGCAGCTGTTTGTTGTATTCATTTAGTCTCTCTAGTCATGGTTTTAAACGTTTTGAAATCTCACATGATCAACTTTTCTGTAGCCTTCTTTTATAACTGCTACATTACTGCAAATACGGTAATCGTAGCCATCCTATTGGAGAGCGGTAGTGCACTTGATTGGCTCTCCGGGCCTGGCAGGAAGGTTTGAACATTCAGACACATGTAATGGTTCAAAATTGGAACACTTCTCCGACCTGGTGCGCAGGGCAGCTGAACCAGCTGCACTTACTGTCAACAGAGCGAGACAAATAAAAGCAATTTGGAACGCAAGGCTTTATTGTTGGGCTTTTTACAGAAATGCCTTGGAGAATGACCAGTCGATTGTGATTAACAAGTTGGTGCTGGGATGAAGGCAATGGGATGACGATCATCACATTTACAGTACAAGTCAGGGCTACAAGCTATTTGTGACCCGTTTCAGGAAACTAGGCGTATGTCGCGGGTCACTACTTCACAGGAGAGTCATTTGAATGTCAACTTTTTTGGGAGAAATTACTATATGTGAGAACTTTCATGTGCCTTCATAAAAAACTTGTATGCCATCTGTAAATATGAATACAATTGTCCAATTACAAGACTAGTTGGTTTAGCCACAGAAAAAGAAGCAACCTTTCCGCTAGCCCTGATTGGCTGAGGTAATATGTGGGTTGGACATGTGAGAGATGAGTTTGGATTGGCCTTCCATATAGCACGCTTCTGTCTATTTGAGCTGCTCAATATGTCTAGGTAATCCAGTCTAACGCTGCTTATAAAAAAATGTATTGTGTATTGTGTATTAAAACTGCTAGCTAATGTTACGTGTATGATCTTATTATTCGACCAGTTGGTGATGGGATGAAGATCATCACATTTACAGTACAAGTCAGGGCTACAAGCTATTTGTGACCCATTTCAGGAAACTAGCACAGTCAGTGTAGTCAGCTCAGCTATCCCCATTGAGACCGAGTCTATGCCTCGACCAACTTTGGGCAAAACTAAACATGGCGGTGTTCGCCTTAGCAATCTCACTAGAATAAAGACCTCCTCCATTCCTGCCATTATTGAAAGAGATCGTGATACCGCACATCTCAAAATAGGGGTACTTAATGTCAGATCCCTCACTTCAAAGGCAGTTATAGTCAATGAACTAATTACTGATCATAATCTTGATGTGATTGGCCTGACTGAAACATGGCTTAAGCCTGATGAATTTACTGTGTTAAATGAGGCCTCATGTTGTTGCTAACATTTACGATAGCAAATTCAATTTACAAAAAAACACCAGATGTTTTCGTCTTTTGAGCGTCTAGTCATGAAATCTATGCAGCCTACTCAATCACTTTTTATAGCTACTGTTTACAGGCCTCCTGGGCCATATACAGCGTTCCTCACTGAGTTCCCTGAATTCCTATCGGACCTTGTAGTCATAGCAGATAATATTCTAATTTTTGGTGATTTTAATATTCACATGGAAAAGTCCACAGACCCACTCCAAAAGGATTTTGGAGCCATCATCGACTCATCATCGAGTGGGTTTGTCCAACATGTCTCTGGACCTACTCACTGTCACAGTCATACTCTGGACCTAGTTTTGTCCCATGGAATAAATGTTGTGGATCTTAATGTTTTTCCTCATAATCACAACAAATAATCTCAGACCCCAACCAAGGAGCATCAAAAGTCGTGCTATACATTCTCAGACAACCCAAAGCTTCCTTGATGCCCTTCCAGACTCTCTCTGCCTACCCAAGGACGTCAGAAGACAAAAATCAGTTAACCAGTCATGAAAATAGTCATGGCCTCTAAACCTTCAAGCTGCATACTGGACCCTATTCCAACTAAACTACTGAAAGAGCTGCTTCCTGTGCTTGGCCCTCCTATGTTGAACATAATAAATGGCTCTCTATCCACCTGTATGTGTACCAAACTCACTAAAAGTAGCAGTAATAAAGCCTCTCTTGAAAAAGCCAAACCTTGACCCAGAAATATAAAAAACTATCGGCCTATATCGAATATTCCATTCCTCTCAAAACATTTTGAAAAAGCTGTTGCACAGCAACTCACTGCCTTCCTGAAGACAAACGATGTATACGACCCCATCATAGCACTGAGACTGCACTTGTGAAGGTGGTAAATTACCTTTTAATGGCGTCAGACCAAGGCTCTGCATCTGTCCTCGTGCTCCTAGACCTAATGCTGCTTTTGATGACATCGATCACCACATTCTTTTGGAGAGATTGGAAACCCAAATTGGCCTACACTGACAAGTTATGGCCTGGTTTAGATCTTATCTGCAGGAAAGATATGTTTGTCTCTGTGAATGGTTTGTCCTCTGACAAATTAACTGTATATTTCGGTGTTCCTCAAGGTTCCGTTTTAGGACCACTATTGTTTTCACTATATATATTATCTCTAGGGGATGTCGTTCGAAAACATAATGTTAACTTTCACTGCCATGCGGATGACACACAGCTGTACATTTTAATGAAACATGGTGAAGCCCCAAACTTGTCCTCGCTAGAAGCCTGTGTTTCAGACATAAGGAAGTGGATGGCTGCAAACTTTCTACTTTTAAACTCGGACAAAACAGAGATGCTTGTTCTAGGTCCCAAGAAACAAATAGACCTTATGTTGAATCTGACAAATAATCTTGATGGCTGTACAGTCAAACTGTGAAGAAACTGTGAAGAAACTCGGCGTTACTCTGGACCCTGATTTCTCTTTTGAGGAACATATCAAGACTGTTTCAAGGACAGCTTTTTTCCATCTACGTAACATAGCAAAAATTTGAAATTTTCTGTCCAAAAATGATGCAGAAAAATGTATCCATGCTTTTGTTACTTCTAGGTTAGACCGCCGCAATGCTCTTCTTTCCGGCTGTCCGGATAAATCACTAAATAATCTTCAGTTAGTGCTAAATACGGCTGCTAGAATCCTGACTAGAACCAAAAAATGTGATCATATTACTCCAGTGCTAGCCTCCCTACACTGGCTTCCTGTTAAGGCAAAGGCTGATTTTCAAGGTTTTACTGCTAACCTACAAAGCATTACATAGGCCTGCTCCTACCTATCTTTCCGATTTGGTCCTGCCGTACATACCTACACGTACGCTACGGTCACAAGACGCAGGCCTCCTAATTGTCCCTAGAATTTCTAAGCAAACAGCTGGAGGCAGGGCTTTCTCCTATAGAGCTCAATTTTTATGGAATGGTGTGCCTACCCATGTGAGAGACACAGACTCGGTCTCAACATTTAAATCTTTACTGAAGACTCGTCTCTTCCGTAGGTCATATGATTGAGTGTAGTCTGGCCCAGGAGTGTGAAGGTGAACAGAAAGGCTTTGGAGCAACGAACCGCCCTTGCTGTCTCTGCCTGGCCGCTACCCCTCTCTCCACTGGGATTCTCTGTCTCTAACCCTATTACAGGGGCTGAGTCACTTGCTTACTGGTGCTCTTCCATGCCGTCCCTAAGAGGGGTGTGTCACTTGAGTGGGTTGACACACTGACGTGATCTTCCTGTCTGGGTTGGCGCTCCCCCCTTGGGTTGTGCCGTGGCGGAGATCTTTGCCGGCTATACTCGGCCTTGTAAGTTGGTGGTTGAAGATATCCCTCTAGTGGTGTGGGGGCTGTGCTTATGGCAAAGTGGGTGGGGCTATATCCTGCCTGTTTGGCCCTGTCCGGGGGTATCATCGGATGGGGCCACAGTGTCTCCTGACCCCTCCTGTCTCAGCCTCTAGTATTTATGCTGCAGTAGTTTATGTGTCGGGGGGCTAGGGTCAGTTTGTTATATTTGGAGTACTTCTCCTGTCCTATCCGGTGTCCTGTTTGAATTTAAGTATGCTCTCTCTAATTCTCTCTTTCTTTCTCTCTCTCGGAGGACCTGAGCCCTAGGACCATGCCTCATGACTACCTGGCGTTATGACAACTTGCTGTCCCCAGTCCACCTGGCCGTGCTGCTGCTCCAGTTTCAACTGTTCTGCCTGTGGCTATGGAACCCTGACCTGTTCACCGGATTTGCTACCTGTCCCAGACCTGCTGTTTTCAACTCTTTAGAGACAGCAGGAGTGGTAGAGATACTCTAAATGATTGGCTATGAAAAGCCAACTGACATTTAATCCTGAGGTGCTGACTTGTTGCACTCTCAACAACTACTGTGATTATTATTATTTGGCCAAGCTGGTCATATATGAACATTTGAACATCTTGGCCATGTTCTGTTATAATCTCCACCCGGCACAGCCAGAACAGAACTGGCCACCCCTCATAGCCAGGTTCCTCTCTAGGTTTCTTCCTAGGTTTTGGCCTTTCTAGGGAGTATTTCTAGCCACCGTGCTTCTACACCTGCATTTCTTGCTATTTGGGGTTTTAGGCTGGGGTTCTGTACAGCACTTTGAGATATCAGCTGATGTAAGAAGGGCTATATAAATACATTTGATTTGGTTTGATATTCGTATCACAGAGCCTTTTGCTTGCCTAGCTGTAGCCTGATGTTAGCTAGCTAACATTGTACCTGGTTGGTTAGCTACCTTAAAATTCATGCAGGGTAGTCACGTCATGAGTTGGGATTATGATTCATTGTTTACCTAGCTAGCTAGCTAATGTTAGCTGGATGGCTCGGTAGCTAACGTTACGTGTATGATCTTATTATTCATATCTCAGCCATTTGCTTGGATAGCTATAACCTAATGTTACCTAGCTAACATTGAACTTGGTTGCTTAGCTACCTGCAGATTTTAGCAGGGTAGAAATGGCATGATTTAAGATTATGGTCCATTGTTAGATTAGCTAGCTAGCTACATGTCTTAACAAAATACTTCAAGATGCAAGTAACCATTTCGGGTGCGTTTGTAAATTCATTCTGGCCATCTGCTCCGGTTTCACAGCACTCTCATCTGAGTGTGCCAGAGCTCAGAATAACTGATGAATTTACCAATGCTCAACACCCGGTGAATATGGCCGGTGTCAGTAAACGTTGGCAAAAAATGTAATTGTTGCCAGCAGCACAGTTAGAGACACCAATGCTCTGCATAACTTGAAAACAGCCTAACCAGCGGCGAGTAAAATGGTCAGACTGGGGTGTTCTCTCATTGGTCTGGAAGTAGCTATCAAGATAGTCAATGTTAGCCAATTAGCTTGGATGCTTTACTGCCATTGTGTGGTCAGAACATCTGTATGAACCATACTCATCGACCAGAGCGTCCAGTGTGCACGCTGAACACTCCGAGAGCGAAACGCTCTGAATTTACTAACGGATAATCTGACAGCATGGTTACAGCCACCAACACTCTGGATAACATCATAGCCTTACCAGCCCTGCTAGGGCGAGTAATGTTCAGTGAGCTGTTCTCTCATTTGTGTCTGGAAATAGCTTGCAAGTTAGCTTGTGTGCTTGACTGCTGTTGTTAGTACAGAACGCTCAGATCAACCCTTAAAGAGATGTGTGGAACTAAAGATTAAGAGGGTGTGAAATATGCTGAATGGGTGTAGACAAAGAAGGGCTCTCTAGTAAACATTCACGTCCATTTTCTAATAAGGGAGTTTATCAACATTCAAAACAGAGTTACTTTCCCATTGTTCCTCAACTGTAGTGTATGATATATTGTTTAGTCTCTGCTATTATCCAATGTAATAAACACAATTTCAAATTTTGCTACACAATTGGAGCTGGTCAGTCACATTTACAATGCATTCGGAAAGTATTCAGACCCCTTGACTTTTTCCACATTTTGTTATGTTACAGCCTTATTCTAAAATTGATTAAAACATTCCCCCCCCCCCTCATCAATCTACACACAATACCCCATAATGACAAAGCAAAAAAGGGTTATTTTTAATACATTTGCAAACATTTCTAAAAACCTGTTTTCACTTTGTCATTATGGGGTATTGTCTGTAAAAATGTGTTTTTAAATCCATTTTTTGAATAAGGCTGTAATGTAACAAAATGTGGAAAAAAGGAAGGGGTCTGAATACTTTCCTAATGCACTGTAGAAAAGCACATCACGTGTTGTAATTGCATTGCATTGTTGTTATGTTGACCATATGGAATAGAAGTGGGTAACAGCTTGGTTGGTTTTACAGTCTAACTCCCACTTAACCAACATCATGTGTTTGTGACCTTGGAATTCCAAGCAAGCAGCACACAGACCATAACCCTCCTGTTGTGTTTGTTTCATGTTAATTAATTCTGTGATCCCGGTCCAAAATGACCATCCCATTATAGCTGATTATTAATCCATAATAATCCATATATTATCACCTAATGTTGTGTTAGATCATTTTATCAATTTAAGTTTTTGTGTATATTACAATTTTTTTACTTCTATTTGCTATTTATGGCCTGTAGGCCTCATTGACCTGAGCTCATTCAACTTGTTTTTGACAAAAAATAGCATACAGTATGGATTATTTTGACTATAACAAATACTCAGATGAAGCATATTGTGCTATTTATCACAGACTACTTTGTGTCAAAGCTTAACAAGGACTCTCTCCTCCTCACCAGTGTCATGATCAAAGAAATGATCAAGAGCCTCACATACTGTATATCTTTTGGTCATAAGCAAAGCCTCAAAAAAGCTTTATATACCAGAGCTGCGAGAAAAATTCTATATGTTGTTGAATCAATGTTGCAATTGTTTGTGAGAATGCCAACAGGTATGGTTCCTGTGGAGGAAAGATTCTAATAGGTACAGGTTCCCGTGGGGGTTATCATGAAAGCCAAGAAGGTGTGTGTGTGTGTGTGTGTGTGTGTGTGTGTGTGTGTGTGTGTGTGTGTGTGTGTGTGTGTGTGTGTGTGTGTGTGTGTGTGTGTGTGTGTGTGTGTGTGTGTGTGTGTGTGTGTGTGTGTGTGTGTGTGTGTGTGTGCTCAAACACATGCATGTAGGGGTCTGGGAAAGGAAGTGTATCCATCTGATGAATGGACATTTGCCCGAACAAAATTGTATACACTCTTTGTAGTCTCACCCATTCATTTCTACTGACCGATCATTTTTGACCGGGAAACACCACAGGTGTAGAAAAGTTAAATAAAACACCCAACATTTTTGAAAATCATCAAAATGCATTTTCTTTGTTCAGATGCCCTCTGTGGACCAAGTCATGGACCTTATGACAATCAGATTAAATTAACTACATTTTTCAAAGAGAGAACTTGTAAATCGGTCCAATTTGACCGGAACACAGCTGGAGGGTTAAGATACATGCTCAACTACTTCTCAGGGAGCACACTTTGCTACTTTCCATAAACATACACCACTAATTGTAATTTTAGTTAGAGTTGTCATTGTTTTAAAGTATGTGCAGTCATAATCCAACAACCAGGCCTCATTTACCTTCCTAGCATCGCCTCTGGCGCACCAGACCAAGCAGGAGCCAGACAGTATACTGCATTTGAAATTAAGATTCTTCTCCATTTAATTAATTTCACATTAATCTAATCAAATGCATGCAAGGGAACACGCTCACATGGAGTTTCAAGCACAATGCACCACTTATGTTGTCTAGGGTATGTGCAATATACTGTATTTTTGCATACATTCATGATATATGTCTCACCATGCCAAGTCTTTTCTCTTGCTCTCTTTCTCTTTATTTTTTATGATTGTTTTAAAAACATAAAGATCATGCACATTCAATCGGGAGGTAAGTGGAAGAGCTTCTAAATCAAGAAACCAGAGCACCATTCCTTGAATGGTCTTGAGTGGAGCTTTCGGTCAGACAGGACTGCCACAATGAGGGGTTACCTAGCAACCAATAACCACAATTATTCATCTTGGAGACAATTTTGTTCCTCCAGCGTTGCTTCAGATTACCAACCAGAGTTATAAGAGCTTTTAAACCAATGAGGGAAAACAATAGGAAGTGGATTTCTATCCAACTGTGCCTCCATGAAAACCAGGTAAGGTATTTACACTACAGTTCAAAACTTTGGGGCACTTTGAAATGTCCCTGTTTTTGAAAGAAAGCACATTTTTTTGTCCGTTAAAATAACATCAAATTGATCAGAAATACAGTGTAGACATTGTTAATGTTGTAAATTACTATTGTAGCTGGAAATGGCAGATTTTTTATGAAATATCTACAAAAACTTTTGCAATTATGTTAGCACAGCTGAAAACTGTTGTTCTGATTAAAGAAGCAATAAAACTGTCCTTCTTTAGACTAGTTGGGTCAGCATTTGTGGGTTTGATTACAGGCTCAAAATGGCCAGAAACAAATAACTTTCTTCTGAAACTCGTCAGTCTATACTTGTTCTGAGAAATGAAGGCCATTCCATGTGGGAAATTGAAAAGAATAGGAAGATCTCGTACAACGCTGTGACTACTCCCTTCACAGAGCAGCGCAAACATGGCTCTAACCAGAATAGAAAGAGTGGGAGGCCCCGGTGCACAACTGAGCAAGAGGACAAGTACATTAGTAAAACTAGTTTAAGAAACAGACGCCTCACAAGTCCTCAACTGGCAGCTTCATTAAATAGTACCCACAAAACACAAGTCTCAACGTCAACAGTGAAGAGGCGAGTGACTCCGGGATGCTGGCCTTCTAGGCAGAGTTGCAAAGAAAAAGCCATATCTCTGTCCGGTGGCTGTGTTCTTTTGCCCATCTTAATATTTTATTTTTATTGGCCAGTCTGAGATATGGCTTTTTCCGTGGAAGGCCTGCTCCCTCCAAGACCTTTCAATCACGGTTGATAACTACACGGTGTCCCCGTTCCAAATTGCAAAGAACCTTGGCATGACCCTGGACAACACCCTGTCATTCTCTGCAAATATCAAAGCAGTGACATGTTCATGCTCTACATCTTAAGTAAAGTACAAGCCTACCTCACACAGGAAGTGGCATAGGTCCAAATTCAGGCACTTGTCATCTCCTGTCTGGACTACTGCAACTCGCTGTAGGCTGGGCTCCCCACGAGCCACCGAATCCCTGCAACTTGTCCAGAACTCTGCAGCCCGCCTGGTGTTCAACCCTCCCAAATTCTCCCATGTCACCGTGCTCTGCCACTCACTCCACTGGTTTCCAGTTGAAGCTCGCATCCACTACAAGACCATGGTACTTGCCTATGGAGCAAAAACCCTACACCCCAACGCCCTGCCACTCAACCCAGTTCAAGCTCTTCTCTGTCCTGACACCCCAATGGTAGAAACAAGCTTCCCCCTGAAGCCAGGGCAGCAGATTCCCTACCCCAAAATAAGAATGATAATAAATCAAATGCTTTTCATGAAGTAACACTTGCATTTGACTTTGCTGATAGCGACTTTATTGAGGAAATATGTATGTGCACTAACCATGTTTCCAACCACCGTTTTTATGTGAGTAAAGTCATACAATATAAAAAATATAATAATGACAGCTGTGATGGAAACAGGAAGATTTGGTCCAATTTTATAAATGGTGACAGATAATTTGTTTATTCAACATAAAATGTATTATGTGAGATAACAGGCATTGGAAATGCCTTAATGCACAAACATGTACTGTATGTGCATAAAGGACAAGAAGACAGAAAATTACCAAGGGTCCTGCAATACAGACAACTCTTTGTGTTGATCCTGTATTGCCGTTCCGCTGGCGATAGCCCAGCTCTAGCTAGTTGCACAGCTTCTCTCCACGAACCCCTCCAGACTAACGCATATGGCCGGCTGCTGTTCCCATACAGCAGTAGCCCAGGTGAGAGCCCTCCCGGACATCAGCATGATGTGATAGACTACCTTGGACAGCCCACGGAATTGCTCCAGCAAACTGTTCAATGCCCGGTCATGGCGTTCAGCTATAAGGTCCCGAAGCAGTTCCTCGTGCCTCCCGTTGGCAGCTCCTTAGGAGGAGATAGCGTCGCGCAGCTGGCCCTTGTCTGCTGGGTCAGTCATGGCCAGTTTGTACTATCACGCATCAAGGTAAGACCCAAGTGCAGACCGTGTGAAGTAAAAATGTTTACTGTAACACCAGGGGCAGGCAAAGACAAGTCAAGGGAGGCAGGCTCAGGGTCAGGGACAGGCAGAGTTCCGTAATCCAGAGGTTGAGCAAAGGTACCGGACGGCAGGCAGACTCAGGGTCCGGAATGGGCAGAGTGGTCAGGCGGGCGGGTACAAGGTCAGGACAGGCAAGGGTCAAAAACCAATAGGATGAGAGAAAGAAAGGCAGGGAAAAAGACAAGAGCTAACAGGACACAGGAGACCAGGGGCAGTCAGACATGGTTTTAACTCTACACAGAAACAGTAGGGAAAATGCGGAGGGTACAGGTCAATAGAGAACGAACAGCAGAGGGGTTAATGAAGGGGTTAATGGTATATTGTGAGTACAACAGTGTTTGGGTTTCGTCCGGCTTTGTTCTATGGTGTTTAAATAAATTCAGTAGATCTAAACCTGTGACTGCCTCCTGCCTACTCCTCTCTACATCAGTGACAGAATGATCGACACAAGAAAACCAGAATCAGCAGGACAGCCCAACCTCTCTGCTATAGGAGCGAAGCTCCTCCACCACGACTCATGCCTGGAGTGCCTAGGGACTGACATGGATGCGGTGTTCCGGGCCATACGCCAACTGCAGGCCACCACACCACCTTCCCAGCTCCCGGGGTCGTTCTAGCCAACCCACCACCAGCTACATCACCCGGTCCGATCAGCCACATCCATCTGCCCCTCCCAGAGCGGTTTGACTGCACCCCAGATCATTGTAGGGGGTTTCTCCTGCGGTGTGTCCTCCACCTGGCCCGTCATGCCAGGGCGGGTGGCCTTGGTGATCTTGGTGCTGACAGGCAGGCCTCTTGAGTGGGTGCACGCCATCTGGGAGAGGGACGGACCAGAAGTGCATTCCCATGAGCCCTTCACCAAATTCTTTCGTGCCATCTTCAATCACCCTACAGAGAGCCGAGAGGGAGATGAACGTCTCCTCCATCTACGCCTAAGGTCAAGGACAATGTCTGAGTATGCTATGGATTTCTGGATGGTGGCTGTGTCCACTGGCTGGAACGACCAGGCCCTGTTGACGGTTTTCCGCAGCAGGCTACAGGTGGACGTCCAGACCGAGCTGGCCTGTCATAATGAGGACCTCACGCTGGACCAGCTCATCGTCACAATCTCCTGCATGCCCGTCGTTTACCATCCCGGGGGTTCAGGTCTCTCCCAGGAATCTCCAGCTAGACTGGGCCATGGAGGGGAGCACGACGCACTTTCCCCTTGAGGAATGTCACTGCTTCCTTCAACAAGGTCTCTGCTCCTACTGCGGGGAGTCGGACCACCCCTGGAACACCTGTCGAAGAAGGAGAACCAGACGAGAAAGCGGCAGGCCGAGGGGCGCTTCTGGACATTCCCAGGTAGGAGTGGATGTGCCTTGCTCCTCTCTGTCCACTCAGCCCGTCCTCCTCCCTGCCACCTTCCCTGACTATCCATGCCCCCCACTCAGTCCTGCACTAGTGCATTCAGGTTCTGTAGGCAATTTCCTAGACCGGTCAGTGGCCTTATCATTATGCATTCATCTAGTCCCTTGCCCTAGACAACTGTCCCCTAGGAACAGGACTGGTGCGCCTGACCATGATTCCCATTTCCCTCACAGTGACTCCCAACCACCATGAACACATCACTTTCCTCATCTTAGAATCTCCTGCACACCCTGTAGTTTTAGGTTTCCCCTGGCTACAGTTACATAACCCCAGTATATCGTGAACAGAGAGGAGGTTATTGGGTTGGTCGCAGGAGTGTCAGGGGAGGTGTCTCTCTGTGTTAATCTGTGCCACCTCCGTGGAAAGTCGGGGCCAGGTCGCCCACGACCCTATTCCAGGTGGAGTATTGGGAACTACAGGAGGCCTTTTCTAAGGACGACGGCTCTACCCTCCCGCAGGGGTACATCTACCCTCTCTTGCATGCAGAGACCGAAGCCATAGAGGCTTACGTCCAGGAGAATTCATCTGTCCGTCCACCTCTCCGGCTGCCTCCAGCTTCTTTTTCTTGAAGAAGAAGGAGAGAGGTCTCCGCCATGTATCGATTATCGGACAATGAACAAGGCTACTGTTAAATTCAGTTATCCCCTGCCTCTCATTCCCACTGTGATTGAACAGATGCACGGTGCTAAGTACTTTACTAAATTGTATTTACGCAGTGCCTACAAACTGGTGTACATCAGAGTCTGGTTCGTTTTGGAGAGGGTGATAGGGCATCACCTGTACGCCAAGGCAGAGAAGTGCATTTTATTTCAGCAGGCGGTCTCATTCCTGGGCTATCAGATATCCACCATGGGAGTTGGGATGAAAGAGCAGAGGGTCAGTGCAGTACGGTCATGGTCTGTTCAAATCCAACATCAAGGCGGTGCAGCACTTCCTTGGTTTTGCAAACTATTTCAGGCGCTTCATTAGGGATTTCAGCACAGTGGTGGCCCCTCTCACCTTCCTCCTGAAGGGAGGTCCTCGACAGCTGTGCTGGTTTAGGGAGGCCAACAAAGCCTTCCACGCGCTCAAGGAACGTTTTGCTAATGCACCTGTTCTGGCTCACGCTGTACCGTCTCTGCCCTTCATTGTGGAGGTGGATGCCTCCGAGGTTGGAGTAGGGGCTGTTCTCATCCAATGCACTGGATCGCTGTCTAAACTCCAACCATGCGGCTTTTACCCGCGGAAGCTGTCTTCTGCTGAGCAATATTACGACGTGGGGGATAGTGAGTTGTTGGCCGTCAAGAAGGCGCTGAAAGCATGGCGACACTGGCTGGAGGGTGCTAAACACCCATTCATTGTCTGGACGGACTACAAGAACTTGGAGTACATTCGAGCAGCAAAGAGGATGAACCCTCGTCAGGCCAAGTGGGCCATATTCTTTGCCAGGTTTGACTTTACCCTCTCCTACCGGCCGGGATCAAGGAACATTAAGGTCAATGCGTTGTCCCGGGTGCATGACACAGAGGATCGAAGGGAGAAGTGACCTCCATTATTCCCCTGTCCCGCATTGTGGCTCCTGTCCTATGGAATGTGGACGTGGAGTTCCGTAGGACCCTGCGACAGGAGCCCTCACCTGCCCACTGTCCCGAGGGGCGTATCTACATGCCCTCTGATGCGCAGGAACGTCCCCTCCCCTGCAGACAGAACAAGACACATAGACACCTCCCCTATTGAAAACTCCACCCGCTGCCGGTTCCACAACGACCCTGGTCCCATCTCTCCATGGACTTTGTCACAGACCTTCCACACTCTGAGTGGCACACCACTCTCCTGGTCATGGTGGACCGGTTTTCCAAAGCCTGTCGTTTAATTCCTCTGCCTGGTCTCCCTACGGCCCTGCAGACCAGTGACTGATGTGGTGTACTCCTCAATGCCATCGGAAGAATCCGGGAACATATTCCAGTTTGTGCTAGCAAAACAGTCCTGTGGATAAGCATCTGCTTCATCTGATCACATGTTTATAGACCGAGTCACTTGTGCTTCCTGCTTTGATTTTTGCTTGTACGCAGGAATCAAGAGGATAGAATTATGGTCAGATTTGCCAAATGGAGGGCGAGGGAGTTTTCTTCTCTGTGTGTGGAGTAACTAGAATTATTTTACCTCTGGTTGCACAATTAACATGCTGAATTAGGTAAAAACAGATTTAAAGTCCCCAGACGCTAGGAGAGAGCCACCTCTAGATGAACGTTTTCCTCTTTTATTATGGCTGTATACAGCTCATTGAGTGTTGTTTTATTGTCAGCATCAGTCTGTGGAGTTATGTTGACAGCCACGAAAAATACAGATGAAAACTCTCTCGGTAAATAGTGTGGTCTACAGCTTATCATTAGACACTCTACCTCAGGCAAGCAAAACCTTGAGACTTCCTTAGATATCGTGCAGCTGTTGTTTACCGTTGGTAGGATAAATGTGCTTTCAGTTCATCCCATTTATTTTTCATTGATTGAATGTTAGCTAACAGAATGGAAGGCATGGGCAGATTAGCCACTCGTCGCCTGATCCTCACAAGGCACACTGATCTCTTTACGCAAAATCTGCATTTCCTTCTCCATTGAATAACGTGGATATGGGCCTGGTCGGGTGTCTGTATTATATCCTTCCCGTCCGACTCATTGAAGAAGACGTCTTCGTCCAGTTTGAGGTGAGCAATCGCTGTTCTGATGTCCAGGAGATATTTTTGGTCACAAGAGATGGTAGCAGCAACATTATGCACAAAACAAGGTATGAACAACGCGAAAAAAATAACAAAATTGCATGGTTGGTTATGAGCTCTCTTACTCCTCTCTATATCATTGACACAAAGACCAGAGTAGGCACATTTTGTATTTAACGCAACAGTTTGTGACAAAACTGTTGGTAGAGTTGAAAATGAGATGGAAACATTGAACATTAGATTTTTATTCGGTACGTCGCGCACTGATTTTCATCCTGAACAAGTCAGTTTGGTGAATACTCACCAGTGATGGGAAAATGCACATATTGTTTTATGCAGATTTTAGAACATTTGCTTGAAAATCTGTTGCTAATTGGATGGAAACGTAGCTACTGACGGTGATATATGATTGTCCCATCTAGCTATCTTAAGATGAATGCACTAACTGTAAGTCACTCTGGATAAGAGTGTCTACTAAATTACTAAAATGTAAAAGTTTTACATTTCCAACAGGAAGAAAAAATGTGCCGGTAATATATGTCAGATCTTTTGAACTGTTTGGGAAACAAGCAGTTTTTGCTGTAGCAATGGTGCAAGTATGGGCTATGGCTATCAAATATGCACTCGTTTATGTCTCTAGGCACTCGAAAACAACTGTACAGTGAAGCCATATCATTACAGCAATTAATATTGTTTTTCGAGGCGCACTGGTGCTCCCATATTAAAATTCCAGGTCGCACAGAAAAATATTAGCAGGATATGCGACCAAAATGGTGGCACCTTAGAGCCTTAGATCTGATTGCTGGTGTTATTTTTCTACAAAAGCATAACCTTAACTTTTTCATTAAGACTTTCAATGAGCAGCAGAGGGAAAGGTGATGAGGCACCCAAAAACTGAAGAAAAATATGTATATAAAAAGAGGATATTTCAATTGGTTAAGTTTGGTGCAGGAATGGAATATAGTTGATAAGACTCAAAAAATATTTTAAAATATATGCAGAAAACATATTCTTATACACAACAGCATGATCTATTTATTCTACAACATGTATCCACAAAGTCATCCAAAGACAAATGAAATACATTCATATTTGTCATTGTTTGTTTTAACAGTGCTTCAGGCTTGTTGAACTATTTTGATTCTTTGGCTCTCTTTTTGATGATGCTATGTTTAGCATAGAATTCGAAATCTATTGCATGTAAACATTGGGGTCGGACCATATATTCCTGCATGGGGTCATAAAGAGAGTAAACTCAGACTAAATGAATGCAGGTTTGTTGTGTCATCATTTTGAGCAGCAAAGATCCCAAAAACAGACAGGTTTCACCTCTTCATTATGAAATATATCAAGATTTGACCATTTGAGTGTAACACACCAGCTCTATACTCTGGGGCCAGTACATGGGCGACTTTCTCTTTCCCAGGAAATGACCATGGTTCACAGGAGCACAGAAGCAAAGAGAAGCCAGATGGTTTGTGTTTGTGTTTCCTATTTGTCCTACATAACTTTGGAAAACAAAACAAATAGTGAATAGAGCGCCTCAAGACAAGCTTAACATACTGTGATAAATACAGACTAGACTTCTTTCTGCTATTTGATTGTGGAATGTCATCTAGAGTGCTGATGGAATACCTGAAAGCTACAACACATGAATATAATGAATCAGAATAGGTTTAGGAAAGACTGGAAGCACTTCAGAAAACATTTGTTGAGATTATTTGTCTTTGTTAAAAATTAAGCTGAAATATGGAAATACAGAATCCAGTGTGTAAAGACCCAATAACTAGAACAATGTGGCCATATACATAGAATGTAATAAAAAACGGAACCTGAGCAACCATACATAGTGAGCTAACAAAAGCGTGAGAGAGAGCGAGAGAGAGAGAGAGCGAGAGAGAGAGCGGGAGAGAGAGCGAGAGAGAGCGAGAGAGCGAGAGAGAGAGCGAGTGAGAGATAGAGAGGCAATGGCGTGTGAAAGTCCAGTGAACTTCCTTCACTGCTCTGGTCAGTAAAGGTTTTATAATAACATGGAGGATAAACACTTCTTTCAATGTTGAAGACCTCCTGCTGCAGCTACTGTACATCTTCAAGTTTGTTTAGTGTAGAGGAGGCAGCCGCCTTCTGTTCACTTTGCTTTTACAGTAGGTGCCAAATGTTCTGGGTCTTTTGATTCCCATAATTCCACAGAGAATTTATAAATGTATTGCGATTGAGTCGTAGGGAACTAACCTCATATTTTGGATGCAAGCTGTAGTCTCATATATCAAAATTAAAGTTATGACATTGAATGTTCTGAGAAAGTTTCTGAGCTGTGTGCTGTCATTCTTCACCTACTCAGAGATAATGAAATGTTGTGCGTGCATGTGTGTGTGTGTGTGTGTGTGTGTGTAAATTAATGTGTTTGTGTGAGTTTGTATACCTGCGTTGTAGTGATAACCGGTGTCAGATGAGGAAAGAACCGCATTTGGGTTTGATTACAATGCATGAGTCTTGATTATAGTTCTGTCTTTATTCCAATGCAAAAGGAATGGACTCAAATAACATCATATAGTACATATCCATCTCCTGGGTGTCAACAAATTAAAGCGCTCATTAACACACACGCACACAAACATGCACACACACTTACTTAGCTTCAGCTATTTTACTCTGTTTTCGAGCCACTGTGCTTTTCACCTGCATGGTCTAAATGGTCTCTCATGGAGCCTAATTGGAGAGCAGTGGATGCTGCTGAGGGGAGGACCTCTCATAATAATGTATAGAATGGAGTGGATGGAATGGTATTAAATGGTTTGTGTTTGATACCATTCCATTCACTCCATTCCCGCTATTATTATGAGTTGTCCTCCCCTCAGCAGCCTCCACTATTGGAGAGGCAGAGTGTCCTGTATTTGTACTGTAGGATGAACTGGGGAGAGAACAGATTAATATTGACCGCGAGAGGTAACGACAGTACATGTGACAGAGGCTGGCTAAAACTGACAAGACAACCCAATGGAGGGAAAACAGGCAGACTGCAAGACTCTCTGAGGAGCAAAGTAAGGAGAGAGGGGAAAACAGAGCGGGATGGAGACACTGAGTAGCAGTATTGATTGTCATTGACTCAAATCGATTGTGCCAATGCTACTGGTTGGGGATAGAGAAAATAACACTATTCAGTTCATTCATACAGTGGATATGAATCCAAGTTGTGAAAACAGTGTAAATAGAATGTAATCAGCTCCAGAAGAATATTGAACATTATTGTTCACTTTTGAGGCGATGCTAAAGAAAATTGCTCATCACCTAAAGGGTAAACGGGATAATCAAACCATCTATTGTGCCTGTTTGTTTCTCTGTTCAACTTACCTCAGCCATATTTACCTGGTAGCCTAGCTGTTAGAGGCAAGCCAGTGACTGGAGGGTTGCCAGCTCAAATCCCAGGTCTGATAATTAAAATCTGGTGAGAAGGGTTGCTGGTGTCAAATCCTAGACACCATTGCCTGCTGTTGTACCCTTGAGCAAGGCACTTAATCTCCCACAACAACCACTCCCTGGGTCGCAGTGTGGCATTATCCCTGCACCGCTCCAGAATCTGTGTGTCTGTGTGTTTGTGTGTCTTTTGTGCAATTGACCAATAAAGTAATCTTAATTAGAGGCATGCCTGGCGCTGAAGTGTGGAGTTAGCGCTTCTTTAATTCTCCAGTCCTGTGAAAAGTCACAGTGTGCAAAGAATCGCCACATCCACCATCGGCCATAAATAGACAGTCACTCTAAACTACAGGGCTTTTCCTGGCAACCTCAATCTGGCATGAGTTTGACCGGAGGCAATCTCTTTCTCTATACACTCCTCTTTCTTCCCCTCCTCCTTTTCAGCCCCCACAAACCATCAGGGCAATCTGGCTCAGTGACACTTTTACAAGATGTCCGGGAGTGAACTATAACCAGGCCAATACATTTGCTCCAAACTACCTGTCACACACCTGCTGGTGGAACTGCTGTGTGGCGTTCTCTCATCACCATAGCACCGCTAACTGCTAACAGAGAGACATCACACCACCACTAACAGAGAGACACCACACCACTGTTAACCGCTAACAGAGAGACAACACACCACTGTTAACCGCTAACAGAGAGACAGCACACCACTGCTAACCGCTAAAAGGGAGACACCACACCACTGCTAACCGCTAAAAGGGAGACACCACACCACTGTTAACCACTAACAGAGAGACACAACATCACCGCTAAATGCTAACAGAGAGACACCACACCACTGCTAACCACTCACACAGAGTTTCACCCCTGTAGGTGTGCCTCAATACTATTACAGATCATCACTGTCTGTATATATGTTCATATGTGACACCTATTCTATGTGACAGATAAACTGTCATGGGAGCCGTTTCTGTTAGGAGAAATACAGTGAGTGAATGGTGAGTGAATTAGTTCTGACGTAGATGACTCCCACGCCTGATCCAAGTTACGTCGCCTTGTTGGTTTCACATCCTAATCACTGTTCTTGTATAATTAGCTAATTTCAGCAGTTCTACATTCAGCCATTGATTGTTTAATTGAGTGCAAAGAGTCTTTTGCTGCAGGAGTGTGAATGATACATGGTGGAGGGGTATAATGTGAGTGCCTGTACATGGCATGAGCTGAGTAATAGTGACACAAAGCATTAACATGTACATTTACTACTAGGCTAGGGGAATATGCACTGGCATGTACATTTTTCTGCATATGGATAACAGTCCTCATTATGGCAAATGGTAATTCACTACTAAAAGTTTTGAACTGTATGATATGGATGGAGTCAAGACACACACACACCCACACACACTCACACATGCACACAACCACACACAGAAGTGTATCACATTGAGGAAAACACATTATAGCTCAAAATGAAAGGTAATATCCTGTGACCTTTACTATGGGACCAGTCTCCATTATTCAAACCTGGGCCAGATGAAATCTGATAGTGATTCGGTTAAATGATTCAGACTAGGTCATGGTTTATTCATTTTAGGAGTATCATCTGTTGCAACTTCCTTCAGCCAATGTTTGGGAAGTACAAAAAGACAGCCAGAGAGTCAGATGACTTAATATATGCTCAAAATGACACATGTTGTACTGTATGTGTGTGTTTGAATGGTTATGTATGTGACCCTGTCCGTGTATCAGACAGATGCCTGCAGTTAGTTCTGACAGAGGTGACTGTGTCAAGGTTACAGGTGTTTGTATTTGCCTTGTATCTGCCTCCCCCCGGGGTTACTACAGTTACCAGAGAGTTCACCATAAGGAATAACGACCCCAGAGGGCATCTTCACTCACCACTCCCTTTTGCCTGACTCTTCAACAATTGCAGTTCAAGAAATAGACTATGCATAGATAATAAACAGCGAGTAGCAGCAGTGTAAAAACAAGGGGGGTCAATATAAATAGTCCGGGTGGCCATTTTATTAATTGTTCATCAGTCTTATGGCTTGGGGGTAGAAGCTGTTAAGGAGCCTTTTGGTCCTAGACTTGGCACTCTGGTACCGCTTGCCGTGTGGTAGCAGAGAGAACAGTCTATGCTTGGGTGACTGGAGTCTGACAATTGTTTGGGCCTTCCTCTGACACCGCTTTGTATATAGGTCCTGGATGGCGGGAAGCTTGGCCACAGTGATGTACTGGACCATACGCACTACCCTCTGTAGCTCCTTACAGTCAGATGCCAAGCAGTTGCCATACTAGGCGGTGATGCAACCGGTCAGGATGTTCTCGATGGTGCAGCTGTATAACTTTTTGTGGATCTGGAGACCAATACCAAATCTTTTCAGTCTCCGGAGGGGGAAAAGGTGTTGTCGTGCCCTCTTCACAACTGTCTTGGTGTGTTTGGACCAGGATAGTTCATTGGTGATGTTGAAACCAAGGTAATTGAAACTCTCAACCGATTCTGTATAACTTATGACTTAAAATTTGAGTTAAGTTCTTAATTAATAATGAATAATTAAATCTTATTTCTGTCTATGTTAAGAACAAATCAGGTCTTCTGCATCTTTGTAAAACAATGTTCTTTAAAATGTTATTTTCCACTTTAGATGAATGACAATTGCTCAATTACAGATAATTCAAACGTTGTGAATATTTGTGAATACTAATTGGCAATTAGTTCAAAACACAGGATAATTAAAAGAAAAGTCTGACTAATTAAAACCATAATTTACATATATTTTTTAAGTTTCCCATTAGTAGAGTTTCACAGCCTGCTTGAATAAAGGGGGATACCTAGTCAGTTCTAAAACTGAATGCCTTCAACTGAAATGTGTCTGCATTTAACCCAACCCCTCTGAATTAGAGAGGTGCAAGGGCTGCGTTAATCAACATCTTCAACACCCAGGAAATAGTGGGTTAACTGCCTTGCTCAGGGGCAGAACAACAGATGTGTACCTTGTCAGCTAAGGATTTGATCCAAAAACCTTTCAGTTACTGGTCCAATGCTCTAACCACTAGGCTACCTGCCGCCATGGAACACTTTACTGTGTATGTTAACTTTATATGGTCACCATAACATTTGTTTCTTGTTTCTTGTTATCCAGTGGCATTAAATCATCTATTCAATTAGTCATGATTTTAATGACAATTGAATGACACTGTATCCCACTACTGGCTTGCCGCTGAAGCTCAGCTGAAGCTCAGCAGGGTTGGTCCTGGTCGGTCCCTGCTCGGTCCCTTTCCTTTGCTCTAAATTGTTTTTATATCTCAATACCAAAGGGCAGTGATTGGGGACATTGCCATGTGTAGGGTGCTGTCTTTTGAATGGGACGTTAAATGGGTGTCGTGACTGGCACTTATTGTAAGAGTAGGGGTGTCAACCCCGGTCTCCTGGCTAAATTCCCTATCTGGCCATCATGGCCACCTTATCATCCACAGCCTCCAATTGGCTTATTCATCCCCCTTCCTCTCTCCTGTAACTATTCCCCAGGTCGTTGCTGTAAATGAGAATGTGTTCTCAGTCAACTTACAGAAGGGATAAATAAAAATGTGGCTTTTCTTTTTTTTCTGACATTCTGTCCTGTCAGTTAGTAGTTGTGTGATCCATCCATTACGCTGCGTATAATTTGGCTCTGTGGCCACTTGTCTGCCTGTCAGAGTGGTTTTCACAGGCTGTGACTGTAACAACGTCAGGCCCTCGTGTCTATTCTCAGAGTGGCTGTTAAAACGATTAGTGTTGAATTCGGGGAGGCCAGCCCTCATCAGTGACAGAATGAAGACATTCAAGAGACGTTGAAATGCATTGACTCCCATAAGAGAGGGGGGGGGGGGGTGAAGATTCTGCTCATTTTCACTGTGTTGCTTGAGTGGCCCCGATGCTGCTGTTTGGCAGATAACCTACCGTATGTAGCCTAGGGAATAACATTTGCTAAAAAGCTAAATCAAATCTATTGTATTAACCTCCTTTTACATTGTCCATATCTTTACTAATTACAGTGTAAAACGTCAATACATCACCTAGAATCATAGGTCAGTTTTGTATGAAGTCAGTTCTGTAATTCAATATTGCTGTGTTACCCAGGAGTATGCAGGGATAAGGTATGTGTTTCCTATTAAGTTTTACATACTATGCACTTCACCTCATTACATTTTTATTAACAATGATATCAGTGAGGGAAAGGAGAGATGGAGATATAGTGAGTGTGGAGCAGGAAAAAAAGGTAGAGAGTATGTGAGATAAATATAGATAAAAATATATAGAGAGAGAGAGAGAGAGAGAGAGAGTGTTTTGGCAGTGTGGTCGTCTCACATGAAGCTCAGCATGCTGTGACCATATGCTAGTCCAGGTGGACTCTGTATCCAGGCAACCGTATCAAAGCAGCGGGGGCGGCCACTACTGAATCAAGAGGACTTTTCAAACGGACGACTCAGTGAAGACAACACGGCTATCATCTGTCTTCAGGTAAATCATCTGTCTTAGTGAAGACTGCACTCTGTTTTACAACTCCCCAAGGAGCTTATTGAGGATCCCACATTGGAAGGTAATTGGCACAAACTTGAGGAAACACCTGGACGGTACAGTTTATTATTTTATATATATAACCTTTAGCTACTGTATTTGTGTTGGTTTCATTGAGATAAAAACTTTTTGTACGAGAGACCTGAGAGAAGATGGAAGCTGGGTGCTTGGTGTACAACCATAAAAACATATACAGTACATTTCATGTTACATGGGTAGCCTAAACCTAGGAAATTAAGCAATATGTTAAGTTTCCCTCCTACTTGGCCTGTACATCCCAGAGGTTACCTCGAAGTTATTCCCTACAAGGGTATGTTGTTGGGGCACAGCAGCAGGACGAGGGCCTTGGGTCACCGGAACACATGGGAACCTTCCTGTAACACTCCAGGACCCTGCCTCTAGCCACCTGCCTATCCCCGGGCACTGGAACTACGGCATTATGAAACGACATCAGGCACTTAATTTCCCTTAGGCAAGAATATTGAAATACCTAATCAAATCATTAGGCAACATATTAAAAACCAAATAGTATGTGTTGCGTGAGATATGACATCATTATCAAATATTGCTACTATGATTTATTATAGAACATTGGCCTCTCCATAATGAGACATTCAAATTGTTCAATTCAGTCAGTGCTTCATAGAAAATTCAGGAAGGTTCTGGACTGGTAAAAAAAAAATATTCATTGACGTAAAGTAATCTAATTGTGCTGATGAAGGAGAGGAAAATGAGCAGCATTTGAAACAAGAAACACCATTTGGTGGCAAATTGCTAGTTTGTCAGCCAGTTGTTAAAGGGAACCAATTTTCTGTGAAGACACATTAAGCAATTTTCCCCCAAGTGATGAATATGTTGAATGCGAAAAGGACGCAAGTCTTTCCGCTTCCATTATCCTCAACATACTGTATATTCAATAGAATTTAGATCAGTAACCCCATTAAACACTTTTTATATAAATCATATTTGCCTGGCTGGATTTATTTAACCAGATCCGTCTGAGGAGATGGCAGAAAGGGAGCTGGACTGTTAATAAAGGATTCAACTTTGGGATTTCTTTTGCATTTTTGGGCCCTCTGGAATGCAGCCCAGACAGCCACACTGCCAAGATCCTTAGAGCTCTAGCTGTCTCTCTTACTGCCACATACAGTGAGTGCCTTGCGAAAGTATTCGGCACCCTTGAACTTTGCGACCTTTTGCCACATTTCAGGCTTCAAACATAAAGATATAAAACTGTATTTTTTTGTGAAGAATCAACAACAAGTGGGACACAATCATGAAGTGGAGCGACATTTATTGGATATTTCAAACTTTTTTAACAAATCAAAAATTGAAAAATTGGGCGTGCAAAATTATTCAGCCCCCTTAAGTTAATACTTTGTAGCACCACCTTTTGCTGCGATTACAGCTGTAAGTCGCTTGGGGTATATCTCTATCAGTTTTGCACATCGAGAGACTGAAATTTTTTCCCATTCCTCCTTGCAAAACAGCTCGAGCTCAGTGAGGTTGGATGGAGAGCATTTGTGAACAGCAGTTTTCAGTTCTTTCCACAGATTATCGATTGGATTCAGGTCTGGACTTTGACTTGGCCATTCTAACACCTGGATATGTTTATTTTTGAACCATTCCATTGTAGATTTTGCTTTATGTTTTGGATCATTGTCTTGTTGGAAGAGAAATCTCCGTCCCAGTCTCAGGTCTTTTGCAGACTCCATCAGGTTTTCTTCCAGAATGGTCCTGTATTTGGCTCCATCCATCTTCCCATCAATTTTAACCATCTTCCCTGTCCCTGCTGAAGAAAAGCAGGCCCAAACCATGATGCTGCCACCACCATGTTTGACAGTGGGGATGGTGTGTTCAGCTGTGTTGCTTTTACGCCAAACATAACGTTTTGCATTGTTGCCAAAAAGTTCAATTTTGGTTTCATCTGACCAGAGCACCTTCTTCCACATGTTTGGTGTGTCTCCCAGGTGGCTTGTGGCAAACTTTAAACGACACTTTTTATGGATATCTTTAAGAAATGGCTTTCTTCTTGCCACTCTTCCATAAAGGCCAGATTTGTGCAATATACGACTGATTGTTGTCCTATGGACAGAGTCTCCCACCTCAGCTGTAGATCTCTGCAGTTCATCCAGAGTGATCATGGGCCTCTTGGCTGCATCTCTGATCAGTCTTCTCCTTGTATGAGCTGAAAGTTTAGAGGGACGGCCAGGTCTTGGTAGATTTGCAGTTGTCTGATATTCCTTCCATTTCAATATTATCGCTTACACAGTGCTCCTTGGGATGCACTTGGGAAATCTTTTTGTATCCAAATCCAGCTTTAAACTTCTTCACAACAGTATCTCGGACCTGCCTGGTGTGTTCCTTGTTCTTCATGATGCTCTCTGCGCTTTTAACGGACCTCTGAGACTATCACAGTGCAGGTGCATTTATACGGAGACTTGATTACACACAGGTGGATTGTATTTATCATCATTAGTCATTTAGGTCAACATTGGATCATTCAGAGATCCTCACTGAACTTCTGGAGAGAGTTTGCTGCACTGAAAGTAAAGGGGCTGAATAATTTTGCACGCCCAATTTTTCAGTTTTTGATTTGTTAAAAAAGTTTGAAATATCCAATAAATGTCGTTCCACTTCATGATTGTGTCCCACTTGTTGTTGATTCTTCACAAAAAAATACAGTTTTATATCTTTATGTTTGAAGCCTGAAATGTGGCAAAAGGTTGCAAAGTTCAAGGGGGCTGAATACTTTCACAAGGCACTGTACATACCCAAAACCTCTGCCGTGATTCTCCGTACATTTACAAAATGATCACATTCCTTTCCGATTCGGTAAGTGTGTGGGAAAATCTGAAGTAATGATTAAAGGCTATATTTTACCTTTGTAGTTGGGTTTACTGTACATCAACTAATCTGGGAAAATGTTAGATTACAGTGCCTTTCTTCTCTGCATATCCTCTCATGCTCTGTCAGGTTGGATGGGAAGCGTTGCTGAACAGCTATTTTCAGGTCACTTCAGAGATGTTCAATCGGGTTCAAGTCCAGGCTCTAGCTGGGCCACTCAATGACTGTGTTGTCTTGGCTGTGTGCTTAGGATCATTGTCCTGTTGGAAGGTTGAACCTTCACCCCAGGCTGAGGTCCTGAGCGCTCTGGAACAGGTTTTCATCAAGGATCTCTCTGTACTTAGCTCCTTTCATCTTTGCCTCGATCCTGAGTAGTCTCCCAGTCCCTGCCGCTGAAAAACATCCCCACCACATGATGCTGCCACCACCATGCTTCACAGTTGGGATGGTGCCAGGTTTCCTACAGACATGATGCTGCCACCACCATGCTTCACCGTAGGGATGGTGCCAGGTTTCCTCCAGGTATAACGGTTGGCATTCAGGCCAAAGAGTTCAATCCTGGTTTGATCAGACCAGATAGTCTTGTTTCTCATGGTCTGAGAGTCTTTAGGCGCCATTTGGCAAACTCTCTATGGGCTGCCATGTGCCTTTTACTGAGGAGTGGCTTCCATCTGGCCACTGTACCATAAAGGCCTGATAGGTGGAGTGCTGCAGAGATGGTTGTCCCATCTCCAGAGAGGAACTCTAGAGCTCTGTCAGAGTGACCATTGGGTTCTTGGTCACATTCCTGACCAATGCCCTTCCTCCCCGATTGCTCAGTTTGGTAAGGCAGCCAGCTCTAGGAAGAGTCTTGGTGGTTCCAAACTTCTTCCATTTAAAAATGATGGAGGCCACTGTGTTGTTGGGGACCTTCAATGCTGCAGGCATTTTTTGGTACTCTACCTCAGATCTGTGCATCGACACAATCCTGCCTCGTAGCTCTACTGACAATTCCTTCAAACTCATGGCTTGGTTTTTGCTCTGACGTGCACTGTAAACTGTGGGACATGTGTGTGCCTTTCCAAATCATGTCCAATCAATTGAATTTACCACAGGTGGACTCCAATCAAGTTGTAGAAACATCGCAAGGATGATCCATGTAAACAGGATGCACCTGAGCTCAATTTCGAATCTCATAGCGAAGGGTCTGAAAACGTATGTAAACAAGATATTTTCAAAAAAAAGATCTAAAAACCTGTTTTCGCTTTGTCATTATGGCTAATTGTGTGTAGATTGCTGAGGACTTCTATTTTTTTGTAATCAGTTTTAGAATACAACTGTAACGTAACAAAATGTAGAAAAAGTCCAAGGGTAGCTGTATACCGGGCGGCTGGCAGCCTAGTGGTTAGAGCGTTGGGCAGTAACTGAAATGTTGCTATGTCAAATCCCTGAGCTGACAAGGTAAAATTCTGTTGTACTGCCCCTGAGCAAGGCGGTTAACCCACTGTTCCAGGGTGCTGAAGACATGGGTGTTGAATAAGGCAGCTCCCTCTCTGATTTGGAAGGGTTGGGTTAAATGTGGAAGACACGTTTCAGTTGAAGACGTTCAGTTATACAACTGACTAGGTATCTGTCTTTCCCTATATCAGATTATTGTAAAATAATATTCAGACTACATTTGACATGGCTCCTATCGAGGAAAGCTTTAAATACTGTTGGCTTTTGAACCTTCTGTACAACATTCATGACTAGAGATAGAAAACAAAAATCCACTGCTGAGAAAATGAATGAGCCAGATATTTCATCTTTTACGCTCAAAACTGTTATTGCTACACTTATATCATCATACATTTTCCCATTTCGTAATATTAATACTTTCTAAGAATATTGTCAAGATTCATTATCAATGTGCAACACGTTATAAAAAAATGTGGGTCTCATAAACCTATGCTATTCTGCCTTTAATTATTTATTTTTTTAACTAGGCATGTCAGTTAAGGACAAATTCTTATTTACAATGACTGCCTGGGAACAGCGGGTTAACTGCCTTGTTCAGAAGGACAGGTTTTTTATTTTCTACCTTGTCCGCTCAGGGATTTGATCTAGCAACCTTTCAGCTGCTGGCCCTGTGCTCGAACCACTAGGCTACCTGCCGCCCCTTTAATGTATCCCAATGCACCAAAATGTGAAAATAGCATGTTTTAAATGCTACTATATTATTTCAATCCCTTGCTTTAAACTGTAAAACTAACACTAAATCATATCAAAAGCTGGAACTCTGTCATCGACAACGTCCCCTAACACCTACTCAGTATAGAGGTGGAACTAGTCTGTAGTCCAATCTTCCACAGCTTGGGGCTGAATAATGGTGGAGAGAAGAGGAGAGGAGAGGAGACGAGAGTAGAGGAGAGGAGAGGAGAGGAGAGGAGAGGAGAGGAGAGGAGAGGAGAGGAGAGGAGAGGAGAGGAAGTCAGTGGAGACAGCTGCATCTTAGCCGTCCATCCTGTGACAGAGTCAGAGAATGTTGTCTGTTGCTCCTTTGGACTAATCTTTTTAAAAGATGAAATGGACAAGGATCTAAATATGGAAACCTGCGCACAGCGCTGGGAGGCAAATAATGAGCCACAGATCTAAATATGAAAGGCTGTGCACCATGCTTGGCGGCAAATAATGAGCCACAGGTGGGAATAGAATTCTCAGAACGGCAGACCACGGATCCAGCTGATACTGAGTGCTTTACCAGACGCACTGATTCACAGTGCTTTATCGTTTAAATGAGGCTGCTGCTGCTAAACATCTCAAGATGCAAAACATAGCAGTCAGTAGGTTACAATGCTGAACAACAATTGATTATCTGATAGGTAGTGTTTTGTTAGACTGTTGTTAGAGGTCGATTATCAGCACTTGCATGTCTTATTGTCATCCATGGATATTTTTGTGAAGGTCACATCTTTCACTTCTAAACACATGGAATGATTAGTAGGCGGGAGGAAATCTGTGTTGGGTTGGATGTGGTTGGATGTTAATATGGGAGTGGTGACAAGGGGGTATCTGGGCTGTAACCCAGTTTGTGTGTGTGTGTGTGTGTGTGTGTGTGTGTGTGTGTGTGTGTGTGTGTGTGTGTGTGTGTGTGTGTGTGTGTGTGTGTGTGTGTGCGTGCGTGCGTGCGTGCGAGCAGTCTACAATGCAGACAGACCAAGACTATAGCTATTGAAACTTGTGGTAAATTTAGGAAAAAGGGTTACTTACCATCAATCAAAATTTTGGCACATTTCTCTTCAACCAAACTGCAGTTGATTTGGTGGAGATTGATCCCAGATCAAAGAAATGCTGTCGCTGATTTCTTCTCCAATCTCCCTCAGATCTCTAAAATATGTTGTAGAGCAAACTCAGTAGTGCTTTGTGACGTCTGCAGGTGCTATTTCCGGGTGGTACCCTCAGCCCATAATTTCTACCCCCAGAAATACCATTCACATTTCATTATAGATAAAGCCTAAATTGCAACAGATATGATTGTGTAATTTCAGTCATTGCACTGCATTTTGAAGGGGGAGGTGAGGGGGTAGAGGGGGTCATTTGAAATCATGTAGACAAAAAATGGTTAACCCAATGAGACACCCAATAAAATAGAACTTTAAAAGACCCTTTTTATATTGTAGTTTACGACAGTGAAACTCTACATGGGGCCATTCCAGTCTTTCACGTCCCTGTTAGGAACCAGTCTCATCGCTAAGAGCATGAAGTATTTAAACTGTAAGTGATAGTCTTCAAGAATCAATGGGTATATATCATTGACTTAAATGTTCAAAAACAGCTGTAAATACCACAGCTCTACTCTCTACTAAAGATGAATGAAAACTTTTCAATGAGCAAATCGTTTGTTACTACATTGATGAAATCTACCCTAAAGCAGAAAAAACTAAAACCACAGAAATATCTGGAAATGTTTTCATCTTCTTCCTTAAAATAAAATTATATTTTGTCATTTTTTTGTAGTGGAAAGTTTCACAAGAGAGTCATCATCCCTCATCCCTCCTCCCTCTGAGTGGTAAAACACTATCAACAACTGAAATTAGAGACATCTCTTTTGGAACTCTGGTGAAACTAATACAGATATATCTAAACCACATGACGTATTTATTCATTTATGGCTGAATGCTGACGTCACCATGTAAAGGCACTAGGCTGGATCTGGTTATTGTCGGAACTGAAGCCTCAGAACTGTGATTCATTATGTGGAACTTATGAGATACAAAATACAAAACATTCCTCTTCCATCCGTCTCTAGCTTTTTGGGAATATGGTGAATTCATTTTTGCTTTTGACCACAACGTAACTGACGTTATTCCGACATAAATTGCAATCTGCAACCATGACATTGATTTTATATTTTAATGTATTCTCTTTAAACCTCCACAAGCATTTATTATGTTTCTGCATATTGAAACAGATAGTACTGAAATATTAAAATCACATTCTTGTTCTTGGAGGCTGTGTCAAGGTCATCTCTCATAATCTTCTGAATATTCTTGATGTACTGCTCAGCTAGTGATGATGTCCCCATAGTAGACAATACCACATTAATGTGTTCTCTGGGCCAGAAAATACTGACAGACTACGCAAAGGATTCAGTTTCAGACATCAGAGAAAAAGTCTCACAAAACAAGTTTCCCCTAATCTTCTCTTCTTTTTTCCTCAGTCATCTTCTGTTTTTTCCCCTTCCCTCTTATGTTGGAGGAAAAGAGCTCATGTAGTTTAGCAGACAGACACCGATCCCTGAGCACAGCATCTGCTGACAAGCCAGACTCCAATTCAGCGCTGGCTCAGAGCATCGGCTGCCGAGAAACCCGATCCAGCTTGGCAGGGAGTCAACTGTCGCTTCCTGCCCCATCCGGGCCCACACAGCTAAGTACTCTTAATTAAAGAGGTTAACTTGTGTAATATGTGACCAGCCAAAAAAAACAAACAATCGTTTGGCTGTTTCCTCCTCTCCAACAAAATAAGTTTCCTCTTCCCTGACATACCCTGATGTGAGCTCTGATACTTAAACAATTACATTAAGGAATGAAAGGGAAAAGGATCCTCATTGAATCGCTCCTAATATGAGGTAACCACCCCACTCGTTCCAGATGGAGAGAGAGGAGAAGAGAGAAGAAGAGAGGAGCGGGGAATTTGTGTTCTTGGACAGTTTCTCTCTCTCTCTCTCTCTCTCTCTTGCTCTCTCCCCCCTTTTCTCTCTCTCTGGAAGCCTGTAAAAACTGTAATGGTTGTCAGCATTCATATTAATGAAGAGTTAGGTCATTGCCTGAGACATGTGCATTGGCCTGTGGTCCTGCCTGCTGAACGCCAGAAAAATTTGAAATGTAAATGTATACCCAGATCAACAATATGAGAGCTTCTTCTCTGTTGTTCTAGGCTTCAGAGCTGTATGAGGCTTTATTCTCCAGAGCCAGTCCTGTGGAACAAGCTATTCATTGCAGTTGCAGCTAGATTGCAAATTACAAAATATGTACAACAGCCTCTTGTGTTTCAACTGCTTACAAGAGAAGCTCATTTGATTCGACAATCCGATTCTGTATCTCAGCTTTCCATTTTGCTGTCCATGTACAGCTAAAGGCTCATTTGACAAGTAGCTGAGTTCCAAGTGTATTGTTTCAAAGATAGAGAGGAATATAGATTATATAAGAAAACTGTTAAAGTTAACTATTTCTAACTCAATTGATACAAAATATACACTGATGTTGTAGGTTTGAACATGCAACTGAACTACAGCTGACCTACTGTATTACTACATTGTTCATATTAAGCTGTAGTTTGGTTTAGGCCTACCAAAATATGTCTGTGAGTGTCCATGCTTCATGTGATGATAACAAAGCCAGTTCCAATGTCCATTGAGAGCAGCCTTATTATGTCCAAACCTTACCTCATTGATTAAGATGGTACTGTTTGTCACTTGTGGTAGGTATCGATCACATCTTATAGTGTCTTTACAATAATTGTCTGTCTCTATGGAATAAAACCAACACTCTGGTCTAGCCATCAAGTCCAACACATCACATTTACCAGACAAATGTTCAATAGTGCCGTCAAAATACATCTGGCCGTAGAAACGCTCCTTCGGGGATAGGAGCCACTGTGCGGTTATCATTAACTGTCAGGACACAGGACACAGCCCAGCTCTGGCATCACACACCAAGACAGGGGCCAAACTACCCAGAGCAAAAACAGCTGTGAAAAGTTCCCCATTTCCACACTGGGCTTGACTTCCACTTGACAAAACAAAATAGATGTAATTCACCTTAAGGTATCGTCAATAGGCTCCTTAAACTCAGTGAAAGAGCTGAATTGCCTTTGAAAGGGTTGGCTGTCGATTGCTGGATTGCCCAAGTAGGCTGCCATGTTGTTTTTGTTGTTGTTTTATTTCCTCCTTCTCCTGCTGAGATCAATGCCCTGTGAAAATGATAATTGCTTTGACAAAGAGAGGTAGCGCACCTCGTAGGTACACATGCATATCTCACCCCAGGAATCCTGTCTGGACCTAACGGATACACATCAGTCTTAGCCACCATGTAATAAAACACTATAGGTCGATTGCAACGAACAGGCAGAACTTAACATGCTCCTGCAGTTACAGCTTGATTTCTTAAAACACTTCTAATGGGAGATTAAATGTGTCTCTGTGTTAAAAAAAACGTTATTGTAACCAAAAACCCACAAGAATAAACTAGCAGAACAGTTTAACTCTTGTTGTTACCGTGTCAAGTGATTAGATACCAGACAGCTGCGTCTACCAAACATTAGGAACACCTTCCTAATATTGAGTTGCAAACCCCTCACCTTTATCCCCTTAGAACAGCCTCAATTAATCGGGGCATGGACTCTACAAGGTGTCGAAAGCGTTCCATAGGAATGCTGTCTCATGTTGCCAAGAATGCTTCCCACCATTATGTAAAGTTGTCTGGATGTCCTTTGGTTGGTGGACCATTCATTCATACATATTGGAAAATTCCAGCAGGATTGCAGTTCCTGACACAAACCTGTGCACCTGGCACCTACTACCATACCGTTCAAAGGCACTTAAAAATGTTGTCTTGCTCATTCACCCTCTGAATGGCACACATACATAACCCATGTCTCAATTGTCTCAAGACTTAATAATCCTTCTTCAACTCCCTAAGGTCAATGTCCACACCACTGTGGAAATCTAATTAGCATAATAAAAACATGGGATGGTTGAAGGGAGGGAGTTCCAGAGCCTAGGAGCAACCCTGAAGAAGGCCCTGTCGCTGAAGCTCTGGCGCTTCAACCTGGAAGTGACAACGTGGCCTGCTGTGGTGGAATGGAGTGTGTGTGTGGGTTGGTGGCAGAGAAGAAGAAGGTCTGAGAGGTAAGGGGGGGCAAGATGGTAAAGGGCTTTGTAGGTCAGATGGAGAATATTTTAATCATGGTGTTGGGAGACAGGGAACCAGTGGAGTTCACGGAGGACAGGGGTGATGTGCTGCCAGGACTTAGTGTGGGTGAGGAGTTGGGCTGAACCATTTGGAGCTTATGGAGGGAGCTTGAGTTGAGGCTGGAGAGTTGTGAGCCTTGGGCACTGGAAGGTTGCAACTACAGCGATCACCTCCAACTCCACCCCCCCTTGCTCTTTTCAATCTCACAGTACAGTCACATAATAACCTATGATTGCCATTCAATCTTTGTTTTCTCAAAGACAGCCCATTTGACAGAGTTAGGCCAGGAGTAGGTCTGCATGTAGAAACTCATTATACTTGGGTGAGGGATGAAGTATTTTGTCATTGTCTACAGCTGTAATCAACAATCAAAATGAGAACGCGTGCACAGCACAAATCATCCAGTACAGTGCATCACTGATGTCAATATTCTATATGAAGGGGCTGGTTTTCCACTCTCAGGGTCAATAGCAAGGGATCAGCACTTAGGTTGAAGCTCTTCAATAAAGCACAGTTCAGAAAAGTATTGCCTCACTTTGATGCAGATTGTTAACACAATATGAGGAGCTAAATGTGTTATTTTGTTCTTCTCTTGAGGGTTTTGGGGTGGTGGTCGTGTTTGTAATGCTGGTACAATCCAGCTCTAGATGCCTTAACTGAAGCATCCACACTCATTGTTACAGTCAGTGGCATGTGTATTTACAGGTCTTTTATGCTTCTTGGCTCCAGCCCTACGAATAGCTACTCCCTGAATTTGCCACTGTATTGATATAATCTATAACTGAATTATCTTCATGGGTGTGAACATCTGTAGTAAAGTGATTGTGTAAAATGAAGAGATTAATTTTGAGCTGAATTGATTTTTAGCAGAGTGACTTTCTTATCTCCTTTTGACACAGCAAGTAATCAGATCTGACATCACTGACCAGGAAGTGTCAAGGGGGAACAAGATGTTGATGGGGTTACAGATGAGTAATCACACCGCCTCAGTAACATTGGTTATGGCCCACATTTATGGCTGACAGAGCCCGTGTCTAGTTAGGCCCCTACAGAGGCTGCCAAGGCTCAAAAAGAGCATTCGACAACACAATCAGGGTTTTAATGCTACAAGTGTTTTGGTCAAGATAACGGGATCATCAAGGGACATGACCTAATCAAACATGGCCTTTTAGTAGAAGTCAGACTGAAGAATAGACATGTTTGGAAAGACAAACAATACTATCAATATAAACAACTGCCTGCTGCTCACATGAAGCATGAGGCGGAAGGTAGCCTAGTGGTTAGAGTGTTGGACTAGTAACCGGTTGCAAGATCAAATCCCCAAGCTGACAAAGTAAAAATCTGTCATTCTGCCCCTAAACAAGTCACTGTTCCTAGGCCATCATTGAAAATAAGAATATGTTCTTAACTGACTTGCCTAGTTAAATGAAGGTCAAATTAAAAAATGAAGACCAAATAAACAACCAATGATTATGTTTACGGTTTTGAATCAGATTCAGGCCAGGAGGATGGAGTAAACTAATTATACAGTACTTACAGTATCACAAAACACATGACTATATGGGTTATGGGAAACATGGGCTCTTACACAGGCATTTACATTCCTGCATGTACCTAGAATTTACATATGAATTGCAATGTAAAATGGTAATAACTAAATAATAGCTATTTAGTTTATTTGGGATTTGTTGAAACAAGCCCTATACTACCTGCCAACAATGCACCAGGCCAGTTGTTTTGAAAGATTTATTAGTAACAGAAAGCAACCATAATTTCACAGTAAACAGTTCATTAGGAGCTATAAAGGATCAAATAAAATAAAGTATTGCGGAGAGTATGGGCTTCCTGCATCACTTTGAATACAGTGGTAACTAAATGACCAAGTCTTGTTCAAATCCATTCCCCTTTAACACTCCATATAACAAAAAGGCATTTGAATCCACTGCCTTGAATGACACATACACTCTTAGCTTTTTCATTTCATACCTATAACTCAAAGCATTCTTACTTCTACCCCCTCCTTTTTTGAAAATTCTGTTAAAAATCGCGCAACTTTTCAGCGTCCTGCTACTCATGCCAGGAATATAGTATATGCATATGATTAGTATGTGTGGATAGAAAACACTCTGAAGTTTATAAAACTGGTTAAATCACGGCTGTGACTATAACAGATCGTGTGTTTCATTGAAAAACGCAAGAAAAACTGCTCTCTGAAAGCAAAAAATAATTTCCATAAGTCACTTCCACCAGTTGTTAAAAGAGAACAGAATTTAATGGGAATCTGCCTGCAATTCATACAAATTCCGCACGATGGCGCCATTGTCCTAATTTTCAATTGAATTAATTGTTGGAAAATCCTTCTGTCTGACCTCCATTTTCCCAGTCTTCACCCGGATGCAGTTGAGGGAGAGATCAGACGGCATTGTTTTTGAAGTGAATACCTATTGAAGAGACATCGCCCTGTAATCATTTTGATAGATTATAAACGTTTACTAATACCTAAAGTTGGATTACAAAAGGATTTCGAAGTGTTTTGTGAAAGTTTATCGTCGACTTTTTTAATTTTAAAAAATTACGCAGCGTTTAAAAACGATGATTTTTTCTGAATGACACAACTTCCATACAAAGCTATTTTGGGTATATATGGACCGATTTAAACGAAAAAAAGACCCAATAGTGATGTTTATGGGGCATATAGGAGTGCCAAGAAAGAAGCTCGTCTAAGGTAATGAATGTTTTATATTTTATTTCTGCGTTTTGGGTAGCGCCGGCTATCGCAAAATCTGTTGTTTACGTGTCGAGCTGGCATTTTGGGGGGTGCATGCTATCAGATAATAGCTTCTGATGCTTTCGCCGAAAAGCATTTTAAAAATCTGACTTGCTGGCTAGGTTCACAACGAGTGTAGCTTTAATTCAATACCCTGCTTGTGAATTTTGATCAAAGATTGAGTTGTAACGAGTACATTTAGCATTTAGCGTAGCGCATTTGCATTTCCAGGGGCATACTTGGGACGTCTGCGTGTCAAGTATTCTCAAGAAGTTAAGAATTTAACACTGGCTCTGCCATGGCATATAGTCATTACAACAGTATGTTAATTAACAGCATTACATTTTTATCGTAAACTTCACAATTATACAAACCACAAGCTAGAACTAGCACATTTTCATTTCACTGGTAAAATCGGGAACCACAAAGTGAACCACAAAGTTCAGCATTCATAGTGAAGGCAGACACCGCCCGCTAAGGTAAATGGGGCATGCCCACAAACTTGTATGATGCCGTTTGTACTTCGAATGAACAACACACAGCAATCTCAAAACTTATTTTGTTAAAAATATTTGTTTTTCACAAATGTTTATCATCATGCCTGTGCTACTTACAAACAAGGGGGAAATTTAACCATTCTACCGACCAGAGATTTACCCCAATGCAGCCAATGGAATGAATGCGGGCTTTGTGGGCTATACTCGGCCTTGTCTCGGGATGGTAATTTGGTGGTTGAAGATATCCCTCTAGTGGTGTGGGGGCTGTGCTTTGGAAAGTGGGTGGGGTTATATCCTTCCTGTTTGGCCCTGTCCGGGGGTGTCTTCGGATGGGGCCACAGTGTCGCCTGACCCCTCCTGTCTCAGCCTCTAGTATTTATGCTGCAGTAGTTTATGTGTCGGGGGGCTAGGGTCAGTTTGTTATATTTGGAGTACTTCTCCTGTCCTATCCGGTGTCCTGTTTGAATTTAAGTATGCTCTCTCTAATTCTCTCTTTCTTTCTCTCTCTTGGAGGACCTGAGCCCTAGGACCATGCCTCAGGACTACCTGACATGATGACTCCTTGCTGTCCCCAGTCCACCTGGCCATGCTGCTGCTCCAGTTTCAACTGTTCTGCCTGTGATTATTATTAATTGACCATGCTGGTCATTTATGAACATTTGAACATCTTGGCCATGTTCTGTTATAATCTCCACCCGGCACAGCCAGAAGAGGACTGGCCACCCCACATAGCCTGATTCCTCTCTAGGTCTCTTCCTAGGTTTTGGCCTTTCTAGGGATTTTTTCCTAGCCACCGTGCTTCTACGCCTGCATTGCTTGCTGTTTGGGGTTTTAGGCTGGGTTTCTGTACAGCACTTTGAGATATCAGCTGATGTACGAAGGGCTATATAAATATATTTGATTTGATTTGATTTGATGCGGTGACCAAGATTATCAGAGTGATTTTCAGGCTGAATTGATGGGAAATCCATTTTGACGACAACTGTGAAGTGATCCGATATCATCGATTTCTTTCCTTCACAAAAATCATATAGATATATTTTTGGTATATACACTGTCAATCAATTGTGCCTGGTAGTCTCTGCTAGACTGGTAGCTACTGTACCTTAGACAGAGTAAAGATGTTTCTTAGTGCGTTCTTTGACTGACGTTAGCTAATGTAAGAAAGCTAACTTTAGCAAATAAGAGCAGTTCAATCTGGTAAATTAGGCATCTATTCCACCCTTGTCTGGGAAACAGACCAAATAGAATTGTCAATACAGTTAAATCACTCTCTGTTTGTGTGTTGGTAACAATGATGAATGTTTATAAATCCTTTATGGTTGGTTAGTTGGTTCTCAGCCAGTCTCAGTTGGATAGCAATCTTGCTGCCAATTTAGTGATGCTAGTTTGCCAACAGCAAGCTGACAATATTACAATATCCATGTTAGGTATGCTTTGCTAGCCAGTCTAATAGGGATCAATACAATTAGTGGGGTGGTTGAATTGTGTATTGTTGTGTATTTTGTTGTAGGTGGTACAGAATCCAATTACACCAACATGCACTTCCAACCCCACAAGGTGAAGGTATGATGGCAAAAATATTTACAAGCTGACGGCTAAGATAGCTCAATTTACAGCAAGCATGGTATAAACATGAATGGGTTAGTGTTTGTATGGTTTGTGTTATGGAGTTACAGGTGGATAGACGTAGCCTGAGGACCATATAATCAATTTAGCCTACCCCTCTTCTCTTTTTACATTTTCTCTTTGTAAAACTCAGGTTATCTGGAGTCATTCCACAGTGCCCTGCTGAAAAATACCCTGATGGGGCAGCATTTTGGGTACACAAAATGCTGTTATGGAGGTTATGGAGCACAGCAAGATTGTGGTACAGATACCAGCAGGGACACCGAAAGGTATAAAAGTATGGCTACAACAGTAATGACACAACCACCTCATTCATCTCTCTGCAGATTCTCAAAACACAATACAAAGACACGTCTACAAAAATCCCCTGCAAAGGACCACTATTGACATGAATTATATGCAAAGCGAATGGACTGGGGAGGTTTCCAGACAGCACTTTGAGATGAGGAAGGGGCTTTTGGTTGTGCAGAGTTGTGCTTAGACAGTAAATGTATTGTTGAGTATGAGAGGGACTGAGTCGCCACTTCTCCTCAATCTCCCATACACAATAATTCATACAGTGTAAGAACTGCCCTCCTAAGACTTTTCACACCTTCTCCCCCAGACCATTCACGTTGTTGACTGATCTTACCTCTCAGAAGCAGTTCCAAATGTCCCCTTATTGTCCCTGAACATCAGCTAGCCAGTCCCATTCGGTTGACACGTCTCTTCAACAAAAAGTGTAAAATGCTAACAACACAACCATGTCTTTCCAGGAGACATGCAGTACCAGCAAATATTCTACAAGAGGACCAAACAGTTGTTGGTTAAGAATCCCAACACCATTTTTGGAAGAGTCTTATTCAGCTGGACGTTCCTCGCAGGCAGGACAAGACCATTCAACATATGCAAAAATAATCTTAGCTTCACCAGCCCACCATGCCGAACACCATTGCCAGTGTACCGAAGCCGGATAATGGACTATGGCTGCATTTACACAGCCAGACCAATTCTGATCTTTATTTTTTCTTGACACAATGGTCTTTTGACTCATCAGATCAGTTCTGAAAAAGATCAGATGTGATTTGACCAATTAATGGAAAAAATATCAGAATTGGGCTGCCTGTGTAAACAAAGCCAGTGTGGCTCAGCGTAAGACCATGTAGAACAGCGGTCTTCAAGCCTGTTCCTAGAGAGCTACCCTGCTGTAGGTTTTCGCTCCAACCCCAGTTGTAACTAACCAGTTTATCAACAAGCTAATTACTAGAATCCGGTGTTCTAGATTAGGGTTGGAGTAAAACCTACAGAACGGTAGCAGAGTAACAGTAACAGGGTTGGAGAGCCCTGATGTAGAACCACAATGAAATAAATATGGATATTTTCTATGCATTTTCAAAATGTGTCTGCATTTGTGGATCCATAAAATATATTTATATAAGCTGTACATGGCTCTGTAGCATCAAACAGATGCTAAACATTCAGATATCCAAGGAATGTTTATTTTTCAAAATCTAAAAGACAGGGGAGTGTACACTATTTAATGCTAACTCAAGATAACTGGATATTCAACAATAATGTTATATGGTAAAAATAAATACTAATACTATACTACTATGTCTGAGTGTGTCTCAGGTGCAAAGACACATAGTGCATAGACGTGCATAGAACTGTAATTACAGATTGCTACACCAGTCTTCTCTCATTGATCGAGACAGGTGGATGTTCACCCCAAAGTTCTGCATGTCATGTTGATAGAGAATTGACTCAGTCAATGACTGAGAAGACTTGAAACAGACAAGATGGCAGCTTCATGGAGCAAAAAAAAGTAATTGAGCATTTTTTAAATTCAAGCTGACCGCCTGCAACTGGACACAGAGATTTTGTGAGACTCCTGTTTCCCCGAATTGAGTATGAAGACGGCATCGCTAAGGTTGGTTGAAAATTATCTGTGCTACACCAAACAGTACCTATCCTGTAACTCCTAATAATGGATACCAAATATTTGGTTAAATCACATTATCTGGTGTAACAACCTGTAGCTAAGAGAACTAACTGGTGGTATTGACGAAAATGCTGTTCACAAAGAAACATACAGTAAGAAAATACAGTATTATCAGTGTAGTAAATTTCAAGGAATACTTGTAAAGCTGTGTGGGGAGTGTTGTCATGATCAAACTGCCATTCAGCTCCTCATAAATCATCTGCTTGAAGTCCAGCATAATGTTTAATCCCTCTAGAGGGGTACAGTTCACAGAATACAGTTATGCTACAATGACAACAACAGGAATTGTTTCTGTATCTAGAATGTACTCCAGAAAGAAGCCCAGGCAACACATGGTATTGTCTGTAAAACAAACATATACATATATAAATATAAATTATACTCTATTGTACAGGTATCAAATCAAATCAAATCAAATCAAATCAAATCAAATTTTATTTGTCACATACACATGGTTAGCAGATGTTAATGCGAGTGTAGCGAAATGCTTGTGCTTCTAGTTCCGACAATGCAGTAATAACAAGTAATCTAACTAACAATTCCAAAACTACTGTCTTGTACACAGTGTAAGGGGATAAAGAATATGTACATAAGGATATATGAATGAGTGATGGTACAGAGCAGCATAGGCAAGATACAGTAGATTGTATCGAGTACAGTATATACATATGAGATGAGTATGTAAACAAAGTGGCATAGTTAAAGTGGCTAGTGATACATGTATTACATAAGGATACCGTCGATGATATAGAGTACAGTATATACGTATGCGTATGAGATGAATAATGTAGGGTAAGTAACATTTATATAAGGTAGCATTGTTTAAAGTGGCTAGTGATATATTTACATCATTTCCCATCAATTCCCATTATTAAAGTGGCTGGAGTTGAGTCAGTGTCAGTGTGTTGGCAGCAGCCACTCAGTGTTAGTGGTGGCTGTTTAACAGTCTGATGGCCTTGAGATAGAAGCTGTTTTTCAGTCTCTCGGTCCCAGCTTTGATGCACCTGTACTGACCTCGCCTTCTGGATGATAGCGGGGTGAACAGGCAGTGGCTCGGGTGGTTGATGTCCTTGATGATCTTTATGGCCTTCCTGTGACATCGGGTGGTGTAGGTGTCCTGGAGGGCAGGTAGTTTGCCCCCGGTGATGCGTTGTGCAGACCTCACTACCCTCTGGAGAGCCTTACGGTTGAGGGCGGTGCAGTTGCCATACCAGGCGGTGATACAGCCCGCCAGGATGCTCTCGATTGTGCATCTGTAGAAGTTTGTGAGTGCTTTTGGTGACAAGCCGAATTTCTTCAGCCTCCTGAGGTTGAAGAGGCGCTGCTGCGCCTTCTTCACGATGCTGTCTGTGTGAGTGGACCAATTCAGTTTGTCTGTGATGTGTATGCCGAGGAACTTAAAACTTGCTACCCTCTCCACTACTGTTCCATCGATGTGGATAGGGGGGTGTTCCCTCTGCTGTTTCCTGAAGTCCACAATCATCTCCTTAGTTTTGTTGACGTTGAGTGTGAGGTTGTTTTCCTGACACCACACTCCGAGGGCCCTCACCTCCTCCCTGTAGGCCGTCTCATCGTTGTTGGTAATCAAGCCTACCACTGTTGTGTCGTCCGCAAACTTGATGATTGAGTTGGAGGCGTGCGTGGCCACGCAGTCGTGGGTGAACAGGGAGTACAGGAGAGGTAGAGGTAGAACTACAGTTAAACTGTGCCAGCATAACATCACCATTAGGATAGACTAGTTGGACATGCATATATGTACACAGGCACAGATATTACATTTGCAACAAAACCTTTGCACAGTTACCAGACCGTACAAAGGTACCTACATTTCTAAGTATCTACCTACAGCCATGCTTATCAGGCATGCTCAGGCAAATTATGTTTTAAAGTAAATCAGCTTCGGTTTTAGAGATTTACAACAGTAAATTGTTGTATTATTTCTTCTTCTCACTGTTTGCTGGAAAACTTAGCTAGCTAGCATGCTGGGTATATAATATTAATATCTACTGTCTACTACTGTGCACTACTGTCTACTACTGTGTACTGCTGTCTACTACTTTCTACAGTTATTTAGATCTGTTTGGAATCCTATCTTTTAAAAACTTCTTATGGATCAAATCCCGTTAGCGGGATTTGACAACATCTGGTGAAATGGCGCCAAATAAAAATTAAATTATTAGAAATATTTTACTTTCATTCAATCATAAGTGCAATACACCAAAATAAAGGTTAACTTCTTGTTAATCCAGCCACCGTGTCAGATTTCAAAAAGGCTTTACGGCGAAAGCAAATCATGCTATTATCTGAGGACAGCACCCCATCAAACAAACACATGACAATCATATTTTAACCCGCCAGGCATGACACAAAACTCAGAAATAACGATATAATTCATGCCTTACCTTTGAAGATCTTCTTCTGTTGGCACTCCAATATGTCCCATAAACATAACGAATTGTCTTTTTGTTTGATTAATTCCGTCGTTATATCCCCAAAATGTCAATTTATTTGGCGCGTTTGATTCAGAAAAACACCGGTTCCAACTCGCCCAACATGACGACAAATTATCTGATAAGTTACCTGTAATCCTGGTCCAAACATTCCAAGCAACTTTCCTAATCGAACTTTAGGTATTTTAAAACGTAAATAATCGATCAAATTTAAGACAGGATTAACTGTGTTCAATAGCGGATAAAATGAAAGTGGAGCGAGCTCCAGGTCACACGCCCCAAACAAAACAGTCCACTTGGCTATACACCCAGAAAGGAAAGGGATACTTCTTCATTACTCAAAGGAAAAACCTTAACCAATTTCTAAAGACTGTTGACATCTAGTGGAAGCCATAGGAACTGCAAGCATATTTCTATTAAAACGGGCTTGCCATAGAAATCTCAACAATCCATTCCCTGGATGGATTGTGCTCGGGGTTTCACCTGCCAAATCAGTTATGTTATACTGCCAGACATTATTCAAACAGTTTTAGAAACTTCAGAGCGTTTTCTATCCACATCTACTAATAATATGCATATCCTAGCTTCTGGGCCTGAGTAGCAGGCAGTTCCCTTTGGACACGCTTTTCATTCGGACGTGAAAATACTGCCGCCTATCCCAGAGAGGTTTTAACATGCCTATAATTCTGCGAGATTGAAATGCATCCATGGTCATAATCACAACCAATGTCAACCCTTGTCAATTATGTTACATAGCTAACCACTAAAATTGTTTACAGTTGCTGATTTACACACATATTTGATACAAAAGATCTCTGATTGTAAAGCCTCTTCTATTTTTAGTCATATATATGGTATTTTTAGATATTTTTAGTCATAGATATAGATATGGACACACATACGTAATATTTTTTTTATTTAACCTTTATTTAACCAGGCAAGTCAGTTAATTAAGAATAAATTCTTATTTACCATGATGGCCTAACCCGGGCAAACCAGCACGACGCTGGGCCAATAATGTGCTAACCTATAGGACACCCAATCACATTCGGATGTGATGCAGCCTGGAATCCAACCAGGGACTCCAGTGATGCCTCTGGCACTGAGATTCAGTGCCTTAGACCTCTGCACCACTCAGGAGCTCTCACTAACGTAGAGCCTTTGCGGAATTCCACAAAGCAGGACTACATTTATTTTCAGATCCCCCCCCCCCATCAGTACACCGGAAGACGTCATAGGGTGTATTATTCAGCACGCGAAGCCCAGACCTACCTTTCTCCTGGGCAATTATGTGTGAAACACTTCTCACTGTCCTATAAATTCCTCGGATATGATGAAAAGAAGCTGAGATTCCCCCATGGTGAAATTCCCCGTTATTGCCGTTCTAACTTTCAGATTAAGATTTATTTTCCAATTGTACTATTTTTTCTTTAAAACCTCTTTGGGACAGGCCCGGCCAACACCCGGCCTCGACAACATCCGGTGAAGTTTCAGGGCACGAAATTCAAAATACAAAATTCGTAATTTTCATGAAAATATTCAGTTTTGGAAACAGTTTTGGAAACGTTAGAGTTATATGCATATCCTAGCTTCTGGGCCTTAGTAACAGGCAGTTTACATTGGGCACCTCATTCATCCAAACCTCCAAATACTGCCCCTTATCCATAAGAAGGTTTTAATTATTTGTTGAAATCATTTATTTTTCTCTCTGTCTGTACCTCTTAACTCCACACAGACAGCCATCTGTGAAGATATGGAATTTTGTGTGCCAAGACCAATATAATTATTCAAGTTGGAGTAATACTTATTTTTGTTCAGTATTCCCTTAGCATGCATTGAGAATTGTTCTATTAGTGCTCTCCTGGTTTTAAGTGCTGTGCTGAATGGTAAGATCATAGAGAGGTGGATCACACACACACATGCACGCACACACGCACACACCCATGACAGCAACCAGAAATTCCTCTGATTTGAATCAGAGGAGAAAATAAACAATAGGATCATTGTTTTCACTGTAGATCAGGCACCCATGTAATGAATGCACTAAACGCTACATAACAATCAGTCGACAACCTGTCCCTCAAATGAAACAAATACTGATGTTTCGACAGATACCGTTTTTTCACTTGCGAACAATTCAGGGAAAACAAGAGAGTTGTTCTCTGTTTACAAAACTCATGTAACAAGTCGCCTTCCAAATTGTGGTAAGGGACAGTCATGCTCAGAGTTACCCCTAACACCTCTGCCAAAACACAGAGCCACAAAATGGGGTTCTAAGTACAGAACTCCATGAGAATGGAGAGGGGATTCCAAGCTAAAATCTCAAAAGAATAAAACATGATAAATGGGGTGATGGGAGTTTGCTCTTGCCACCCCATAAAGATGACCCTTACATAAACAGCCTAAGATCTCTCACCCTCGTCCAGACGTGAAGACTATTAGCTAACGAAGGGAAAAGGCAATGATGAGGCAGTGGGAGAGCTGTGTGGGAGAGCTGTGTGTGTGGTGTGTGTGTGTGTGTGTGTGTGTGTGTGTGTGTGTGTGTGTGTGTGTGTGTGTGTGTGTGTGTGTGTGTGTGTGTGTGTGTGTGTGTGTGTGTGTGTGTGTGTCTGTGTCTGTGTCTGTGTCTGTGTGTGTGTTTTACATTAAGCTGTGATAACTCAGAGTTTTGCATTCTCTCTGCAGAGACTCGGACAGACACAATGGAACTATAAGCCTTGGGCAGGAACGAGTCAACGTCAAAGAAACACCCACACACAGAGAGATGGATACTCTTACATACAGATGCAATAACCTTTCCCTTACATTATTAATGATATTTAAACTCCACTAAATGCACAATAATGCCTGCTTAATGACTATAGCATAGCCACTTTTCCACAGTGCTGAAACCACTCCTTAAAACATTCATTTTTATAATTTACCCATGGCAACAGCTGAAACACATCTTACTCCGCATCTCTTTATTTTAAATCCACTCTAACACTGTACTAATAAAACCACTAATAAATAACAATGCCTCAAAGGAAAAAGAGTCATATGAAAAGTTCATAAGAAAAATAAATAACCATAAATCATTTGATTAATGACACTGTATTTCCACAAATGGCCAAAAAACATGGATCTATATTACAGCAACTGTCTGGCTTAAATAACTAAATTAACAGCCCTGCCTCAGAGGCCCAGTCACCCTGGTCAGCTAATTGTTAACATGACCATGTAGTGGCTAAATTAACAGCCCTGCCTCAGAGGCCCAGTCACCCTGGTCAGCTAATTGTTAACATGACCATGTAGTGGCTAAATTAACAGCCCTGCCTCAGAGGCCCAGTCACCCTGGTCAACTAACTGTTAACATGACCATGTAGTGGCTAAATTAACAGCCCTGCCTCAGAGGCCCAGTCACCCTGGTCAACTAACTGTTAGCCTGACCCTGCAGTGGTTGCCTGAACAGCCCTTCCTAAGATGCCCACAAAGGGACTTCTTCGTCTTCTGTAGTTTCTCTATTGTGTTGGGAGTATGGGATCTCTATTTGAGCCTGCACTGGCAGAGATCTGAGAACTGAAGAGATCCATGTGCATGATTTGATGTACATGTAATTCATGCAATTATCTCAGTGGGAGACTTGTATTGCAGAATGAGAGTTGTATTTATATTGAGCAGTTGGCCCTGAATATGTGATTGTGTTCAAATCTTTGTGTTGGATTTTAAGTACTGAAAGAAGGAGTGAAATATCAAAGGAAAATATTGTATTATTAATCAAAACAATTTCTACAAGAGAATACTGAGGATACATTTAGTTAAATTATCTTTAAGATTTTGACATTTATTTTGAAAGTGTAATTAATACTCGGGGAGAAAAAGGTGTAGATTCACGCGCAGAGTGCGGCAGGTGTTTATTTCGCCTTCGCAGAAGGCAAGAATCGTGGTCACACACAGGCAATGGTCATACACAGGTAGGCAAACAGGTAGGTGACTCAAAACTAGGACTGAAGGCTATAACTGGTTCTCACAAACAAGCTAGGAAAAGGCTTAGTAGAGTCAAAATGAACAATACCTCACAAAGACAGAAACAGAATGAACTGAACTAAATAAGGAGCTGATGAGACCAGGTGAGTAACTAACACAGGTGATATCAATGAACAAAAGTGAAAGACAGGTCTACGTTCAAGAACACAATGAAACAGAACACAAGGTTGACTTAGAAAATAAAAACAGAACCTTACAGAAAGTATTCTAGAATGTCAATGACTAAAAATCTACAAGTCAGAAGACAAATGTAGGCCCATGTGGAAATAGGAAAGATGACACTGGTACCAATAGACTGGTCACAATGTGGCCTGATTGTACAATAGAAACATTAACATGAATGTGTAATTAGCATTCAACGACATGTAATAAAACTGGCCTGGATGTTCAAAGGCTTTTAGCTAAGTACAGCTGCAAGTGTGTATGTAATACCCAAATGCCATCTAGTGGCCAAAATATAAATTGCACCTGAGCTGGAATAATACATTATGGCCTTTCTCTTGCATTTCAAAGATGATGGTACAAAACAATTTTAAAAAAAACGGTTGGTTTTTTCTTTGTATTCTTTTTTATCAGATCTAACATGTTATATTCTCCTACATTCCTTTCACATTTCCACAAACTCCAAAGTGTTTCCATTGAAATGGTACCAAGAAAATGCATATCCTTGCTTCAGGGCCTGAGCTACAGGCTATGTCATTTTAGGCGAAAATTGAAAAAAGTGGGCGATCCTTAAGAGATGAATGCTTTTTATTAGTCTGTAAGAGAACCAGTGCGATTGTTTTCATCTGATCTGAAAGAAATGTTATCCTGCTACAGTATAGTCCTGTAACTGGAGGTGTGGTTTGTGTGCTGAGAGCTAAGCTTTTACTCCTGGGATTGGCTTTTAAAAGCTGTTGAATGAAGAGCGGAAAATGACCTGTCCCTTGGAAATTATATCCACACTAAATGTGAGAACTACTTACTCTGTTCTCACTGTGATCACCATTTTATCTATGTAATTCAATTGAATTATGCTTCATTGGCAAGATTGCAAAACAAAAAGCGTTGCCAAATTGAATGTTGCCAATTTTGACACACACACACACACACACACACACACACACACACACACACACACACATACACACACACACACACACACACACACAGACACACACACAGACACACACACACACACACACACACACACACACACACACACACACACACACACACACACACACACACACACACAGACAGACACACACACAGACACACACACACACAGTCACCCACTCACTCACTCACTCTGTGTTTGTTAGCGAAGGACCTGGGTCTGAATTGGCCTGTCAGTCACTCTGGCAGCACTTTGTGTGTGTGTGCGTGTGTGTGTGTGTGTGTGTGTGTGTGTGTGTGTGTGTGTGTGTGTGTGTGTGTGTGTGTGTGTGTGTGTGTGTGTGTTTGGGTGGGTGGATGGTAAATGGCTGTGAGTTCCAGGTGCTCTATTGAAGGGATGATAAGATCTCATGCCTGCTCCTTCTTTAGCCTGGCCTCTAGATCTGACAACTAGGTAGATGGGCCTCTGCACCAGACAGTTGACCCTGCAGACCTCACAGCCCGATCCCTTTAAAATAGAAGTGAGTTAGAGAGAGAGAGAGAGAGAGAGAGAGAGAGAGAGCAATAGAGAGCAATAGAGAGAAATAAAGCGATTCTCGGGGGGGGGCTAGTTCTTATATTTCAGGCACTCGAACATTTCACAAACATAGTAAAAATATGGTGTTGATTCAATGGACTGAATATTCACTGCCATTGTTTTTAATTTGGTTAGTTTCTAATCAAGTAGGAGTGGTTTGTAGTGCACACAGAAATAGAATGACGGAGGCAACACAGCTCTGCTTAGATGGAAAACATACAGACAAACTTAGTCATTTGATCACTGCAATGCAGGAAACGTAAAACATGCAGTCTATTTGACAATTAAAAAGGCTTCTGAAGTTTGTCATTTCCACGTAGATGTTCCAGACTATTTTCCCTTGCAAAAAATGTATCAACCCCTACAAAAAAGTCCATAAATTATAATCTGCATAATCATTTACACTTCCTGTTGCTGCAGGATTATTTTCCTGCTGTAGCAAACTGGCTCCTACATCTGTACCAGTGGAGGCTGGTGGGAGGAACTACAGGAAGACGGGCTCATTATAATGGCGTAAAAATTGTGGTGTCCATATGTTTGATGTGTTTGATACCGTTCCATTAATTCCATTCCAGCAATTACAATGAGCCCGTCTTCCTATAGCTCCTCCCACCAGCCTCCACTAATCTCTACATCTCTTTCCAGTCTAGACCCACCCAGACCGTTCCAATCCTCTCTCCACACAGAAACCCACCCAGATCGTTCCAAACTTCTTTCCACAAGGAGACCCGCCCAGACCGTTCCAAACGACTTTCCACACAGAGACCCGCAAAGACCGTTCCAAACCTCTTTCCACACAGAGACCCACTCAGACCATTCCAAACTTCTTTCCACACAGAGACCCACCCAGATCGTTCCAAACTTCTTTCCACAAGGAGACCCGCCCAGACCGTTCCAAACCACTTCGTACACAGAGACTCACCCAGAACATTCCAAACCTCTTTCCACACAGAGACCCACACATACCATTCCAAACCTCTCCCTACACAGAGACCCACCCAGACCATTGCAAACCTCTTTCCACACAGAGACCCACACATACCATTCCAAACCTCTCCCTACACAGAGACCCACCCAGACCATTCCAAACCTCTCTCTACACAGAGACAGCTGATAATAAAGTAAGGCTGTTTACTCAATCACATCAAGGCCAGTTCTTGTAAATCATCTCGCCATGAGCACAAAAACTAGCTGCACTGTTAGCAATCTTCTCACATGCGACCTTTACTGAAATATTAAGCATTGTTGGCAATTAGACTTTGGCTATGTGTGCTCAGTAAATATGAACAAAAAAATCATGTTATTCACTGGTTTTACATACATTTATGAACCACCCTGTAGGCAACGCGTTTTATTAGTTACAATAGAATTCCATTAGTATGCTGTTTAAATAGACATTGTGTGTGTGTGTGTTTGTGTTTGTGTGTGTGTGTGTGTGTGTGTGTGTGTGTGTGTGTGTGTGTGTGTGTGTGTGTGTGTGTGTGTGTGTGTGTGTGTGTGTGTGTGTGTGTGTGTGTGGAGCCTGTGGGGCTGGCTGTGATTAGAGCCTTCATGTTAAAATGGGAGGCAGCGGAGGCTAAATCTGGAGCTGGTTAGCGGCTAAGGATGAGTTGAGAGAGACCAGGAAGATTTTTATCAAACACATGTAAGTGGGCTGTATGTCATTTATTTTCCCAGGATGGCAACACACACATGCACGAAACACACACGAATACACAAAATAGCTGACACATCCTGCATCTTTATGAGGACATACAAGCACATACAGTTCACACACACAAACACACACACACTCCCATTAAAAACATAACCAACGAGAGAGCTATACCTTAGCTCAGAGGGACAGTGAAACAACAAAGAAATTCAATTCTAAAAAACACAACAGCAAAACTCCTTCAATGATATTAGGGGACTTTCCATTGTTGTGTTGCTACAGTAGCAGTGATATGTCACAGTTTCATTGCAGTTCCTAATCTGATCAAGCTTTATGGTTCTTCCTGCTAATACCATCCATTCTGGTTTGAGGTGACGGGGGCAGCCAGTGGCTCTGCCCTCACGCTGATCAAATTCTCCCACAGATCTGAGATTGAGTTAAGACTCACGCCACTGCTGGCATAAACATCTGAATGGGGAGCAAAGGAGATTGAGTAATGGCTGTTTTTTGGATGGGGACGTTGTGAAGGAGGGATGAGGCAGGATGATGTTTCCCATGTCATGGCACCCCCTAGAGGTAGGAGAAATTCTTCCTTCTCTCCCTTAAACCCCTCTACCCCCTCTCTCTCTCTCTCTTCATTTTACTTTCTCTCTTTCCTTCCCTCATTCGCTCTTCTTTTCCTTCTTTTTTTCACTCCCTTTCTCTCTCTCTCTGACTTTTCCCCATAGTCTACAATCGTTTTACAGTATCACTAACATTCTGAGCACACAAAAATGTCCAGTCTTACATTCTTTCAAAATCAAGCCATATGAATTCATGTAGGTCCCATCTACATTTTCAGAGTAGATGTATCTGCACAACCCAATGTTTCCACGTGACCTAAATATCACTAATAAATCCAAAGAGAATAGAGAATAGCATCTCATAAGATCCAGTGAAAAGGCTCTTAATACATTACTTAGAGATGGATATCCTCTTCCAATATTTTCACTTAAATAAACACGGACCTGCATGTTTGGTCCTGGATATTATTCCTCCCTCAAAACTAATAACTGTTAAGATCATGTTTCCACCTAATATTCGCATGGAGAGAATGGTCTTCAATCCACCGCATCCTGTTCAGAATGAACCAGAAACATGCTTCCACTGATATCTATCTGAGAAGACTTTGGATCTTAAAACACACACAAAAAATTCTCATTCCGAACTAGCAGATAAGACAACACCAGACAGACACACTCCAGATCCGCCTGCTGACTCAATGTAAGGTCACATACTCCTTCTATCCCACGGAGGGAAGTCCCCGATTAGAATAACTTTTCAAATTAATTTGATACTACTTTACTTGACCGCTTCCGAAACATGTTTTGGGTTAGACATCATACGTAATGTATCTGTACTTTCATACAGGGGTTTAAAAGGCAGCTTAAATAGCCCCTGCAACGTCTGTCTGATATAAAAGGACTGTAATTCTATACACTGCTGATGGATGTAAAGGATGCATTAGAGGGGTCATTGGTAAAACACCATGCACATTTGAATAATGCTCTAATTGGTAAAAGCTTTGAACTTGTTGTGCCCAACGTGCAACGATAAAGGAGCTTTAACCGGCTGTAATAGATGAGACGGAGCAGTAAAACTAAAAGCAAACTATCTTGAAACACGGTGTATCTTTATGAAAGGGAATATCAAATGTGCAGTCATTTATTCATATTTTATTTTGTATTTTATTTAGCCACTAAATTATACATTTTTATTATTTATTTATTTTTTGAATTTTACTCCCTTTTCTCCCCAATTTCATGGTATCCAATTGTTAGTAGTTACTATCTTGTCTCATCGCTACAACTCCCGTACGGGCTCGGGAGAGACGAAGGTCGAAAGCCATGTGTCCGCCGAAACACAACCCAACCAAGCCGCACTGCTTCCCGGCCCGCCACAGGAGTCGCTAGTGGGCGATGAGACAAGGATATCCCTATCGGCCAAACCCTCCCTAACCCAGACGACGCTAGGCCAATTGTGCGTCGCCCCACAGACCTCCCGGTCGCGGCCGGCTGCGACAGAGCCTGGGAGCGAACCCAGAGTCGCTGGTGACACAGCTAGCACTGTGATGCAGTGCCCTAGACCACTGCGCCACCCAGGAGACCTAAATTATACATTTTGACATTGAAAAATTCCCGGGCAAAAGCATTTACATATGGAATTGATAGGATTGATAGGATAAAGATTAGATTGTCATTATTTGAATTATTTAATATGTTGTAGAATAGACACAAATCAAAGTTGTATACTTCCTACACAATTTGTACCTGCTTGAGCTGAGATTTGTGGGAATTGCATCATGGGTAGAGGGAAGGTGCAGGTAGCCTAGTGGTTAGAACGTTGGGCCAGTAAACGAATGGTTGCTAGATTGAATCCCCGAGCTGACAAGGTAAAAATCTGTTGTTCTGCACCTGAACAAGGCAGTTCCTAGGCTGTCATTGTAAATACGAATGTGTTCTGACTTGCCTCATTAAATGAAGGTTAAATAGGTAGTGGGTTCTGAGCTGTTTTGTATCACCGATAGTGAGATGCTCTGACCCTGGCGGTCAGTCTGAGACTGACACAAACACACAGTCCTGGCAGTTAGTCTGTGCATAAAGATCATCTATGAGATTCTCTGCTTGACCCCTGTCTGGTATTTGGTCTCCCAGTAAGCTCTACATCTGGAAGAAGAAGAAGACTCTGATGTCGTGGATGTGACAGACTCTGTAGCTTAGTGTGTTACTGCCAAGCCAACAAAGTTGTTGCCTTCTTGCTTAAGTTTCCATGCAAAAACACAACTCTGAACTTAGACACGTGATTTGTAATGTGTGATGAACTCAAAGGTTTAATATTTGATTTTAGGGGGCAGTGTTCGGAAGTTCGGATGAATGACGTGCCAAAAGTAAACTGCCTGTTACTCAGGCCCAGAAGCTAGGATATGCATATAATTGGTAGCATCTCTTAAGTCCCTCTTCTACAACTCTTAAGTCCCTCTTCTACATCTCCACAGTGATTTACAGTCCCGGGGGAAAAATACTGACAATCGATGTTCTGTTCATCAGAGAAGCCATCAAGTTGAATGACTTTGCCAGGTCTGCAGTTCAATGCAGATATCCATAGACTTCTGTCATTGCATGCTAGCAGATATCCATAGACTTCCAATCATTGCTTTAGCGCTAGTTACCAAGTTCCTTCAAACTGCATGCAAAGAAAAAAAAATGGCATCCAGGAGTTCATCTCACTCTGTGGAAGTAGACAAAGAGCCTCATTGTCAAAATACTGAAGTATCCCTTTAAGATTTCATGCCATTTAGACTTTCTGCCTCTAACATGAAACATTGAGTGTTCCTTATCTAGTTCTCACTCTAATGTAACAGCTTAATTTAGCAGTCATTCGTTGGCAATGATTGGAGCTCATTATTTGACAAAATAAATATGCAAGGCAAGGAGCAGAATGATGTCCTTTCGGGGGCTTCAGGTTTCGGGGGGCTTCAGAGACCAACAAACAGTCTTTCAGTGTCCACTCAAAGAAATAAACAAAGTGGAAATACGGGGCTTCCTACTCCAAATAATGAGTGTGTATATTAATTAGGGATATGCCTGCTAGCTCAGCAGAGAAGTTAGGTAGCGCTTCATCATAACTCAATCATCGGTTTGCGATGGCATCCTCTGTAGAGTCAAACTCTACAATGAATGTTACTAATTAGCTCCCTTTGTTTAACCTTTGTTTAATTAACCTCTTGAAGCTAGGGGGCTTTCCCAAAGTAAACGGCCTATTTCTCAGGACCAGATGCTAGAACATGCATATAATTGACAGATTAGGATAGAAAACACTCTACATTTTTCAAAACTGTCGAAATATTGTCTGTGTGTATAACATAACTAATATTGCAGGCAAAACCCTGAGAAAAATCAAACCAGGAAGTGGATTCTATTTTGAAAACCCCATGTTCCATAGCCTCCCATTGCTCCATTTAAAGGGATATCAACCCGATTCCTTTTCCTATCGCTTCCTCAAGGTGTCAACAGTCTTCAGACATAGTTTCAGGCTTTTATTTTGAAAAATGATCCAGAACAATAACTTCACGTCAAGTGGTCACATGAGTTCTGCTTGCGGAACAGAATTTGGACAGGTATTGTTTTTCCCTCCTACTGTGAAAGACATTTGCGGTTGATTTATTATCGATTATATAATTTAAAAACAACCTGAGGATTCATTATAAAAAACATTTGACATGTTTCTGTGGACATTACGGATATTATTTGGAATTTGTCTGTGTTGTCGTGACCGCTCTTTCCTGTGGATTTCTGAACATAATGCGCCAAACAAACGGAGGTATTTTGGATATAAAAATTATCTTTATGGAACAAAAGGAACATTTGTTGTGTAACTGGGAGTCTCGTGAGTGAAAACATCCGAAGATCATCAAAGGTAAACGATTAATTTGATTGCTTTTCTGATTTTTGTGACCAAGCTACCTGATGCTAAGTGTACTTAATGTTTTTTCATGCGATCGATAAATTTACACAAACGCTTGGATTGCTTTCGCTGTAAAGCATAATTTCAAAATCTGAGATGACAAGTGGATTAACAAAAGGCTAAACTGTGTTTTGCAACATTGCACTTGTGATTTCATGAATATGAATATTTTTAGTAATATTACTTGACTGAGGCGCTATGCTATTCAGTGGTTGCTGATGACAATTATCCCGCTTAATAAGGGATGGGTAGCGTCAAGAAGCTTTAACCGCATCTGCTGCCATCAGTGACTTGATCATACGTCCAATGCCTGCTGGCCAACTAGGGCTACTTATTCTGTTTGTGTAATAAAAACCCAGTTGTTATCTTGCCTTGTTAAAAGACAGATACAAGTTGCTTCATCTTTTTTTAGGAAAACTGAATGTGGCCACTATTCCTTATATTAACTGTGTTGCATACAGTATATAACTGTGTGTATTGTTGTGTGTGAGTGTATGTGTGATCCCATGCCATTTTAATTCTCTGTATTCAGGGCATGGTGGGAAACTGAGCAGGACCTGAAGATTATTAGTTTTGTTAGGCTCCCTGAGTAACCTGCTGCATGGATTCCACCTGACGATCTGTTCACCATCTGCCATGGACTGTCTCCCACTGTCTGGTAGAGGTACCCTGCCACACTCCCCCCTCTCTCCCGAGTTTTCGCTCGCCTCCAGCACACTCACACTGTTGGGGCGTGTGACTTTGAACCTACCATGGCTAACCCCAAACCGTTATGTTTTTTCTTGTGCTTTATGCTACTTACTCATGACTCCTGCGTTCTTTGTTGACTATGAACACTGTCCCCCGACCATGGGACAGACTATGTTTGTTCCCACTCTCGGGACTCTGACTCTCTATTGGTTACATGGACTCTTGGCCTCCAATCCTATTTTAATCACCTCTCGCTGGCTTTGTATTCATATCACATGATGAAATTGCTGTACAATATGATCTTGCTGCCATCTGATGCACATTCAAATGTCATGAAAAAAATCAACACTGCAGAGCTCTCCTTGTCCTCTGCCGTTCCCTGATTGTAGTACTGCTGATGATATCTGGAAATGTGCATGGTATACCCTGGCCCATCTACAGTTGCTAGCCCCAATTCTGACTTGTGCTCTGATATCTGCTTCACTGATTCTTGCTCTCGTAAAAGCCTGGGTTATCTGCACGTTAACACTAAAAGCTAATTAACTCAAATGTATCAATTGAAAGTGTGGGTCACAGTTCCAATCCAGATGTGTTGGTCATTACTGAGACGTGGATAAGAAAGAGTGTTTTGAACGCTGATTTTAACCTTTCTGGTTCTAACCTTTTTCAGAAAGACAGATCTTACAAAGGTGGTGGAGATGCAATCTTTACCAAGGAACACCTTCGGTGCCCGATTGTCTCTACTAAGCCTGTCCCCAAACAATTAGATTTACTGATTTTAAGGGTTAAACTTTCAAATTGCTCATTGTTGACTGTTTCTGGGTGTAATCATCCACCATCAGCACCTGCCTGTACCCTAATTACCCTAAGCTTCTCCTGGCCACTTACACTAAGTCTGAATTAGTCCTGCTTGGTGACCTGATTTGCTAATTACCTTTCTCAAAGAGTGCAGTGTATAAAGTCAGAACATCTGTTGTCTCAGCCACTGCCTGTCACCAAGGGAGTACCCCAAGGCTTGATCCTAGGCCCCACACTCTTCTCAATTTAACTCAGCAACATAACTCAGGCAGCAGGAAACTCTCTCATCCATGTATATGAAGATGATACAGTCTTATACTCAGCTGGCCCCTCCCCGGATTTTGTGTTAAATGCTCTACAACAAAGCTTTCTTAGTATCCAACAAGCTTTCTCTGCCCTTAACCTGGTTCAGAACACCTCTTAAACAAAGGTCATGTGGTTTGGTTAGAAGAATGCCCCTCTCCCCAAAGGTGTGATTACTACCTATGAGGGTTTAGATCTTGAGGTAGTCACCTCATACAAGTACTTGGGAGTATCGCTAGATGGTACACTGTCTTTCTCTCAGCACATATCAAAGCTGCAGGCTAAGGTTAAATCTAGACTTGGTTTCCTCTAATGTAATTTCAACCCAGCTGCCAAACTAACCCTGAATCAAATGACCATCCTATCCATGCTAGATTACGGAGGTGTAATGTATAGATCGGCAAGTAAGAGTGCTCTGGAGCGGCTAGTTGTTCTTTACCATTTGGCCATCACATTTGCCACCAATGCTCCTTAAAAGACACATCACTGCACTCTATAATCCTCTGTAAATTGGTCATCTCTGGATACCCATCACAAGACCAACTGGTAGATGCTTATTTATAAAACCCTCTTAGGCCTCACTTCCCCCTATCTGTGTCATGCCCTGCAGGACCTTAGAGAGCCTTTTTAATTCTCTATTTGGTTAGGTCGGGGTGTAATTTGGGTGGGCATTCTAGTTTTTCTATTTCTTTGTTGGCCGGGTATGGTTCCCGATCAGAGGCAGCTGTCTATCCTTGTCTCTGATTGGGGATCATACTTAGGCAGCCCTTTTTCCCACCTGAGATTGTGAGATCTTGTTGTTGCATAGTTGCTGTCTAGCCCTGCAGAACTTTGCGGTCGGTTTTGTATTTTGTTGTTTTGTCAGAGTTCAGTATTAAAAATCATGAACACTTTCCACGCTGCGCTTTGGTCTCATTCATCTAACGACAGACGTAACAATCTGAGATACTTACTGAAGCCCTCATCCTCCACATACAACACCCGTTCTGCCAGTCACATTCTGTTAAAGGTCCCCAAAGCATACACACCCCTGGGTCGCTCCTCTTTTCAGTTTGCTGCAGCTAGCGACTGGAACAAGCTGCAAAAACCACTCAAACTGGACACTTTCTTCATTCAAAGACTCAGTCATGGACACTCTTAGTGACAGTTGTGGCTGCTTCGCGTAAGTGATAGTTGTCTCTACCTTCTTGGCCTTTGTGCTGTTGTTAGTCCCCAATAATGTTCTTCCCATATTTTGTGCTGCTACCATGTTGTGTTGTCATGTGTTGCTGCCATGCTATGTTGTTGTCTTAGGTCTCTATTTATGTAGTGTTGGGGTGTCTATCTTTTCGTGATGTGTGCTTTGTCCTATATTTTTTACATTTATTTTTTATCCCAGCCCTTGTCCCCGCAGGAGGCCTTTTGCCTTTGGTAGGCCTTCATTGTAGATAAGAATTTGTTCTCAACTGACTAAATAAAGTTTAAATAAAAAATAAACCTTTCCTGATAATCTTCTGTGTGCTCATTCTTCACTAGAGAATAAGGGCTCTATTTAATCTGTATGGCTGATGTGTTACAGATTGGGAGCTAGAAGTTTAAAGGTAATTTCCAATTGCACCGACATACTGTATGCAGTGTTTACTGTGAATGCAGTCTCCACAAACGCTGGAACATTGCCTTGCCAATTTAAATCGTGCTGTAACACTGAACTTCAGCAAAACAGATTGAATAGAGCCCAAACTGTTCACACTCAGCCCAAGAAAATAAACAAAGAGCAGCATTTCTGAAATTCAAAAACTCAATTCAATAGGCCAAAATTGATTGAATTATCACAATAATACAGTTGATGCTATTTGATTCATGTCGTACTACCATGAAGATCACTGATTTTAACTTTACGAGAGATTCCTTTGACGATAGAGCACAGGAGTTTGCTGGCAACTTAATTTGGGAGAATGGGTTTGTGGTAATGTCTGGAGCGGAATCAGTGGAACGGTGTCAAATACGTTAAATACATGGTTTCCATGTGTTTGATGCCATTCCATTTTCTCCATTCCAGCCATCCACTGAGATAGAGTCCTTAAAGTGTAATTAAAGTGTAATTGCATTAGGATAGTTTATTTGTGTGTGTGTGTGTGTGTGTGTGTGTGTGTGTGTGTGTGTGTGTGTGTGTGTGTGTGTGTGTGTGTGAGGAATAGAAAGACAGACACACAGAGAGGGAGGAAGAGGGAAGAGAGATATGAACATGGAAAGTTAGATGTGATTCATGGCGTTCTGCAGGTTATAACTCATTTCAAAGTGAATGTTCTGCCTGTGTGAATGCATCCTTCCATAATGCCCTTGACAGAATGGAAAGCACAGCCGATGTTCCATATCTAAAGACAGACATTTTGGGTGTGACTTTGAAATCAAACCCTATAAATTACCCTTATTGTCGCATCAGAAAAGTTCCATTCATAAAGAACCTTTTGCAATGGGGACATTTTGTCATAGAGAAAAGGCTATCATTTGAAATTTAATGAGGCCTATTAAAGAATCAAATTAATAACCTATGAATAGAAATTGTTTGACAGAGCTTCAATATCTCTTGGTTGATCCTTTTCAACCCGAAGTTATGGAGCAAATGTATTCAGCGACAAACAGAAGAAAATAAAAACAATAACAACAATATAACAATGAAAACAATAGAGTAAAGAGACAATTAGCCTGTCTTTATGAGACGAGCTCATTAACATTAAACTGTTATAGAGGAACACCCAGTAGTCTCCATTACAACACGCTAGGAGAAAACTCCCTGTTGCCCAGGCTATTTTATTCATTTTAATTAATGACTGATTTAATTTGTTTATAATTTAAGCAAGGTGGAGTGTGGTGCTAAACTCTAAGTTTAAATTTCTATTTCTCAGGCAGTTGTGAACTGATATCAGCTGTTTCACTCCTTAACCATGCTACCAAAGGGTAAACAATCACTAACAATAAACATGTGTGTGTGTGTTTCTGCAGCCTACTGCATCCTTACTTCTGTTTGTAATAAAGGCAGAAATATACAGCCAAAACCCTGGTGAAAAAAATAAATGCACATCAATAAACACTCAGTTTATTAGGTATACCATCTAGAACCGGGACGGACCCCTCTTTACCTCCAGAACAGCCTGAATTATCTGGGGCATTCTACAAGGTGTCGCAAATGTTCCATAGGGATGTTGGTCCGTGCTGATGTGATGACATCACACAGTTGTTGCAGATTGGATGGCGAACAGACCATTCCATCTCATACCAAAGATGCTCTATTGGGTTAAGGTCTGGGGACTGTGCAGGCCACTCAAGTAAACTGAACTCGCTGTCATGTTCCAGGCTATGTTTTTCCACTCCTCAATTGTATAAGCGTCTCACTGAAGCCGCTTATTTTAGCTGATTGGAGTGGAACCCGGTGTTATTGTCTGCTGCAATAGCCCATCCCATGACAAGGATCAACGAGTTGTGCGTGCCAAGATGATGTTCTGCATGCCACTGTTGTACTGCACAGTTATTTGTCTGTTTGTGACCTGCCTGTCAGCTTGCACGATCCTTGCCCTTCTCCTTCTCATCAACAAACTGTTTTCTCTCACAGGAATGCCGCTGACTGGATGTTTTTTTGTTTGTTCCACCATTCTCTGTAAACCTTAAACACTATTGTGGGTGAAAAGCTCAGGAGGCCGGACGTTTCTGAGATACTGGATCCGGCACAACTGGCACTGACAATCATACCATGCGCAAAGTTGCTTAAGTCACTCATTTTGCCCATTCTAACATTCAATCGGTAACTGAATCCCTCGATGCCTGTCTGCCTGCCACGTGACTCACTACTGTCTGTAGGAGGGATCCATTTACGTGAATGGGTTGGTGTACCTAATAAACCGTGTATTTGCTAATTTTGCTGTCAGAGTATGGTATATGTTATGCAGGTACTTAGCTGGGATATTTGTGGACAACAAAGTGTGTCTCTCTTAAACGTTCAGCTATGATTATTATTTTAATATCGCGTGTCAGTTACTGTTGCAGTTGTGGACTACTCATAAAACACTACTTTTTCATGGAGGAAAGACCTTTACTACAATTAGGTGACGTTATGTGTAACAAAACGACCCAGCCTTTTGGGGCGATTAAACCCAATATAAATGCAGGTCGTATCTGGGGCTTAAACCTGGTGTCTGAAATAATGACTCAGCCCTCAGTACAGCAATGTGTCGGTTGTGGCGCTCTGGGGTTTATGAATCTCTTACACAGGGTTAACTGCTTTAATAATGAGGGTGCCTTTATGTCAGTGCCCACACGCACACACGTGCACACACACTACTGCACCACAGCACTCCATGAATCAGCACAGCGCCCAATTTCTCAGCACATTTAGAGGGAGGACGGCACCTTAAGTCTCCAAATGAAAGGTCTAATGCCCCTGCATTGATTTTTCCTTCTTTAATTTGTGGCTTATTATGGCTGTCTCTTCCTGTGTAGAGTAAGAGGGGGGGTACAGAGAGATGGAGAGAGAGATGGTAGGGAGTGATGTCAGTAATAAGTGCATAAACTGGTGGATAGCTATAAACTCCAGAATCCATAGACCATGAAACCATCCCAGCCTCCATTTTATCTTTCTCCATTCAGTCTCCACTGTCTGATATGAGAAATCAGAGGGAGAGAGGTGCTGAAGTGTGACAAGCAGAATAGTAGATGGACCTGTGTGTCTCAGTTGGAGTTATTTTTTAATTTAACCTTTATTTAACTTGGCAAGTCAGTTAAGAACAAATTCTTATTTACAATGACGGCCTACCCCAGCCAAACCCTCCCCTAACCCGGACGACACTGGGCAAATTGTGCGCCGCCCTATGGGACTCCCGATTACGGTGATACAGCCCGGGATCAAACCAGGGTCTGTAGGGATGCCTCTAGCACTGTGATGCAGTGCCTTAGACTGCTGCGCCACTCTGGAGCCCCTAAAGGTAAAAGCCTAAAGGATGTAAAGGTCCAATTGTTATATAAATATTCATACACATAGCTCATATAAACAAAGACATTCCGTCGTAAGAACACATACACCCAGCCATAAGACTGACCCCCTCTTCCTTATATAAACACACATCTCATCTCCCTCTAACTGGCCGGTCCCGAGAGCAAAGCACTTTTGCTGTGCACCAATGGGGCCCGCTCTGGCTAGAGCAAGGCCCGCCTCCAACCCTCCGACCAGTCAAGAAGACCGAAACGACAAGACTCCACCTACTTTATTCTATGTATAAAAATGTATGTAACCATTGTATAGGCCTCTTTTTCACCTGGCTCCTTGCCGAGTTATGTGAACTAGGTCCGTGCACGTAAAACTGCGGGACAAGATATCTCTGACTCATTAAAACTGTCTTTCGTTACAACTGAAATCCACTCTGTCCAGCGTCCGTGATTTGGTCTCAACTCTCCAGTATTTGAACACTAACAGAATTGGTAGCAGAGTTTGGTTGTTCTTGAATTCGATCTATTATAAGTTAGTGTGAGAGGACGAGACTGATCACGGCTAAAAAATCAGACGGAAGAGTGACTTCCCCAGCCATTCATCTTGCCTCAGGAAATCTGATCGGAGCGCTCTATATAAAGGTGAGCAGAGCCCGTTATATCGAAATCTGCATATTGTATTATAGCCTAAACCAAATTTTGATCAGAAAGTACTGGGCGTGAGTATGAATCGGTGCCCAAATTTTTTACATAAGAACCTAAGACATTGATCGGGGAGATCTTGTTTTGCTCGTTTTTATTTTTATTTGTATTTTTATTTTTTATCAAGTGGCCTATTATTAGAAGTGTAGTATGCATGTAAAAGTTCCTATTAAATAAGTGCTTACTGTTTAATTGGTTTTGTTTGGAAGTGTAGTATGCACGTAAAAGTTCCTATTGAATAAGTTCTAAACTGTTTAATTGGTTGTGTTTAGAGATTTAGTTAATTAACCTCTTGGAACTCCCCATACCGGATCCGGTATCAGGAATACAGACTCAAGCTCATTACCATAACGCAACGTTAACTATTCATGAAAATCGCAAATGAAATGAAATAAATATGCCATCTCGCAAGCTTAGCCTTTTGTAAACAAAACTGTCATCTCAGATTTTCAAAATATGCTTCTCAACCATAGGAAAACAATAATTTGTGTAACAGTAGCTAGCAAACAAAGGATTTAGCGTTAGCATAGCGTTAGCATCCAGCACGCAACATTTCAACAAAAACATAAAAGCCTTCAAATAAAATCATTTACCTTTGAAGAACTTCTGATGTTTTCAATGAGGATACTCTCAGTTGGATAGCAGATGCTCAGTTTTTCCAAAAAGATTCTTTGTGTATTAGAAATAGCTCCGTTTTATACATCACATTTGGCTACCAAAAAAAAACCGAAAATTCAGTCCTCAAAACGCGAACTTTTTTCCAAATTAACTCCATAATATCGACTGAAAACATGGCAAACGCTGTTTAGAATCAATCATCAAGGTGTTTTTCACATATCTCTTCATTGATACATCGTTCTTGGACACATGCTTTCTCCCCTGAATCAAATGGTAAAGTGGAAGCAGCTGGCAATTACGCACCGAATTCGACGCAGGACACCAGGCGGACACTTGGAAAATGTAGTCTCTTATGGTCAATCTTCCAATGATATGCCTACAAATACGTCACAATGCTGCTAAGACCTTGGGCGAACGACAGAAAGTGTAGGCTCATTCCTTGCGCAATCACAGCCATATAAGGAGACAATGGAAAACAGAGCTTCAGAAATTCTGCTAATTCCTGGGTGATGCATCATCTTGGTTTCGCCTGTAGAATGAGTTCTGGGGCACTTACAGACAAAATCTTTGCAGATTCTGAAACTTCAGAGTGTTTTCTTTCCAAAACGGTCAAGAATATGCATAGTCGAGCATCTTTTCGTGACAAAATATCGCGCTTAAAACGGGAACGTTTTTTATCCAAAAATGAAATAGCGCCCCCAGAGATCCAACAGGTTAATAGATCGACTGAATCTGCATGTAAAAGATCCTATTGAATGAGTTGTAAACTGTTTAATTGGTTATGTTAGAGTTGTAGTCGAGTAGATACAGGATATGTAAGTTTGGCGTTCCACAAGACAGAGATCGGGAATGATGTGGCTATTGCACATCAAACAATAAACATAATATGAACCAGAGTTGACATTCCATGATTTGGAGATGGGGGAAATTAAATTGAAAGAAACGTTTGTCGCGGAGTAGGTTGGGATACGTAACTGGGCTATTAGGCACACGTGCTGAAAGACAAAGCCACCTTAGTATCGAATGGCCGTGCAACTTTGACAGCAGCCGGGCTGGAATACTGATTTTCGTTTTTTTTTTTTTTTTTTTCATTCCTGTTGATATTGCCTAAAGTTTAAAATTATTCTGACAATTGCTATAGAATCGCTGGAATTTACTGATATAAGTTCATAAAGGAACTTACTGAATTGTTTCTAGAAAGTATTTAAATAAGCCGCCGAGCTTAGTACAGACTTTGTTTGACAGACGCTAAAAGCTACACACTGATTTTTGGGTTTTTCTATTCTATCCATATTTCCTAAAGATATATAATTATTCTGACAATTGCTATAGAATCGCTCGAATTTACTGATATAAGTTCATAAAGGAATTTACTGAATTGTTTACAGAAAGTATTTAAATAATTCACTGAACAACTCTTAGTTGTCTAGACATTCTATCTATATTTCCTAAAGGGCTAGAATTACTCTGAAAATTGTTATAGAACCGCATATATTCACTGATATATTGTTCCAAAAGGAAATCGCAGAATCATTTATAGAAAATACCTAAACGAATCGCTGAACAAATTCAAATAAAATACCGGTGAAATACACACGTGGCGGGCGTCACATACTGATAACCCCCTTTGTCTCGACCAGGGACAGGCTAAGCATACAACGATAGAAATAAACACCACATAGTAAGGATTGAATATACCTAAATAACGCATTATACACATTATCAGACGAACTAGATAAAATGTCTGCAGCTACCACGCCCAAACTAAAATTCAATGATTATTTAGATCAGAGTATGATTGATAGAGCGGGAGGTAAAAAAACAGTATGGGAAAGTGGAGAAAGTGTGGAAAGGATTACGGATAAGATGGACACAAGCAGGTTATTTTAGCGGAGGACCACCTACAGGGGGGAAACTCCAAGATATGCAGACAGAATTAGAGGACGCAGAAGAGCATGCAAAAGCGAGTGAGGCGGAGAGAAACAACATACACAGGTTCAAAAAAGTAGGTACAAGAGAGAGAGAGAGAGCAGAGGGGGAGCTCAAGATAGGTACATGGGCCATACAGGAGAGTAGGATGGTGCTGCCCAAAAACACACCAGACATGATGGGCGTGGCTATTGTGGCGTCGGGGGATGTTAAAGCTCCGCCTGAGAACTTGCCCACGGCTCCCCCTGTGGCCGTTTCTCCCTCACTATATCCACAATTGACAATGGAGGCAGTTCAGCCCCAGCCATACTCAAAGGGACAAAATCACCGGAGCCCGTCACACAACCCATTCCTACCCAGGGCACCTCCCACAATACAGGCTCCAGTTCTGAGAATAGACCAAGGGGAGTTAAAAGGGGAAATTACCCTGGGGATAACGGCTGGCCATATGGTATGTGAACAGTTCGAAACTGGGATTCCAGGAGCAGGAGACCTCCCCCAGGAACGGAGGCCGCAATGCTCCTCTGTGAACTCTCTCACCTCTGAAACCAGAGGACACCTACAAACAAGATTAGATTCAAACCACTTCTATCAGACGGATAGGGAGGACTGTCATCAGAACATGGATATCGAAAACAAAGAAGAAATTGACATGGTGCTCACCCCAGCTCCGATGGGAGCTCCAAACGTGACTAAGATGCAGGAGCTGCTGAAATCATCAATAGCTCGAGCTAAGGAACTCAGGGAGCTAATAGCTAACCAAGATAACAACAGAGAGGGAGCCTACCGTGTGGAAGGCATAATGAGAGGAACAGTAACCAAAGTTACCGAATCAATGGGGTCCGAAACACTCCGTCGGTCCTCCAGAATTGCTGATAGAAGAGAGCGAGAGCAGGAGATGGCAGGACAGTACCCCCTGCGACCGACACCAGGTGATGCACACACTGTGGAGTACCAGCCCTGGAAAATGACTGATTTAACAACACTGATGGGACAGATGCCTAGCCTACATGGAGGAGCTTCAGCGTGGCTACATCAACTGCAGACACTTACGTCAGGCCTGCAACTCTGCCTAGGGGACATGAAAGCACTTCTAGCAAGAGCCACCGACCACGGAACCATGGAGGCCCTCATGACAGCAGCTGACCTTGGATGGCGGGCCCCAACACTGCCCATAGACCACTTCCGTACCAGATTATGGGAAGTTCTACGGAGAGCATACCCTACAGAAAGAAACCATGCCACCTTATCCTCCTTCACAATCAACCCAGGTGAGCAACCTGCAGCATACCTGGACAGGGCTAAGACCACATGGAGATCGGTCCACGAAGAACCATTCGATCACACTGATACCACACTCAGCATGTGGAAGGAAATGGTGGTCAACGGGTGTCCTGGAGATGTTAAAACCAAACTCAGAGGAACGGTAGGGTTGATTGCACTCCCTCTGACCCAATTCAATACGCATGTGCACCACCATGTGACCCAGCACAACAAGGAAAGAGGGGGTGCTGAGAGCCAGGTGCAGTCCCTCCAGGTACAACTCCTGAAACTCCAATTGAAGGAAGCACAACAAGGAGAAAAACCTAAGAAACAGATGGTGGCGGAAGAAACGAAGGAGCCGGGAACCAAAACAGACATCTCCCAAATAGTGGCCCAGACTGTCGCTCAGATGATCCAACAGCAGGCAGCCTCACTCACGGCCACTAGGGGGGCCCAACCACCCCAATACCCTCCCCCACAGCAGTATATCCTGCAACAACAACACCCAGTATGGGCTCAACGGGGTCCCTACACTGGACAACACAAAGGGGGAAACTACCAGTGTTTTAACTGCGGAATTACCGGTCATTTTGCCAGAGATTGCATGAAACCACTCTCCCCGCAGCAACAGCAATGGAGAGCAAGAGGAAGTGGGGGAAACCCACCTCTGCAACATCAGCAACCAGGACCCACACCCATGCATCAGCAACAGCCAGCATACAACCACCCAGAATCTAGCCACATGCAGCAGGAGCAGCAAGATTACAACCAACCCTCCCACTTCAACACCTGATCACCCAGTAAGAATGATGAGGATGCCACTCCTGCCGATGACCACACTGTCTGAAGCCCAAGAAGTGTACTGGCTAAAATGCCTACCCACAGGGCCTGCCACCCCTCACATCCAGTTTAAGTTCAACCAACTGAAAGCTCAAATCTACACTCTGCACCCATATAAGACTCCCCAAGCTGAGATCCATTGCACACTCAATGCAACAGAAACTGATGACTGCCTCTACACTGCAGACTGGGACGAAGACATGATGCACCTGACCCCACCTATCAGGTGTTGTACCATTGGGTGTGGCCCAGAGGGGGTGGCAGCACCGGTCATCCTACGATCAAGGAACCTCCATGCACCCCTGGCCTGGACGGCTGAAGCATCAACAGCCATAGCATTCCTGAAAACAGATCTATCAGCGGCAGCAGCTCTGACTGCACCTGACTACAAGAACAAGTTCCATTTGGATGTTTCTGAAAGGGAAGGATTCACCTCATCCGTCCTATTCCAGAAACAAGAGGGGGAGAGAAGGGTCTTGATGTACTACTCTTCAAACTTGACCACATTGAGGTAGGACAGTCAACATGCTCCAGATACGTTGCTGCAGTAGCAAAAGCTATTGAAAAAACAGCTCACCTTGTGATGGCACCCTTCAATCAGCCATCATCCCTCAACCAGCATCGGCCAAATTAGCTGAAATCATCGGATTGACGCAGGTCCTCATCAGAGGAAAAGGAAAGACTGAATATCTATACAGACTCAGCCCATGCCCATGAAGCAGGCCACACTGATGGACCCAGAACTTTTATGAGAAACACATGGCCCCACACACGAAGGCAAACTAAAGACCCTCCAAAAAGGCCTCGCACATCTGGTGGCACCCTCACATAAAAAATATGACTGACTTATTTGATGACGATGATTTATTTTGTGACGAATGCAATGGTTGTGACAGACACAACCCAAAGAAACCATATCAAACACCAATGGGCTCATACGTAATTCCTAATGCATGTTTTCAGGATATTAGGATAGACTACACCGACATGGGCCCCGAAAATTTATCTAAAGGCAAACTCTATCTCCTAGTCATAGTAGATAGGTTCTCCAAATGGGTAGAGGCAATAATAACAAAAGGGGAGGATGCTAGGTCAGTCTTTAAGTGGCTACAAACCAAACTAATACCCAGGTATGGCATCCCAAGACAAATCAAATTTGACAAATGGCTCACATTTAACAAACACCTGAGACAGGTGGAAGAAAGATTTGGCATAACCCACATATTTGGATCTGTGTACAGGCCCCAATCCCAAAATCTGGTGGAACGTCAAACCAAAAGCTAAGATAGCTTTGGGATAATGACTGGTAGAGTCATGCATGGTCCACCAAGGGAGGAAGGTCATATGCCCGCCCTTGATGTACAACAAATGGTAATGTCTAATTATGTGAAAAAACTGACGGTTCTCGCTGCAGCACTCTCTACCCAGGTTCACAAGGTCCAGGAGGGGGAGCTGCCGGGGGACACGCCACTACTGAAGGTAAAGGTTGGTGACGGGGTGAGGGTTACAGTCCACAAGAGAAAGTGGCTGGAACCCAGGTGGACTGGACCGTACGAAGTGAAGGAGGTTACTTCACACTCAGTCCAGGTCAAAGGTAAATCAGGCACACCTTGGCACCGCCTTACACATTGCACCCCAGCCCCAATTCCTTCTAGAACACTGACTGAAGTCAGAGCTGATTTGAGCGGCCTAAATTCGATTCCAAATGAAGACACTCCTTCCTCAGGTGATGCGGCATCAAACTCCGCCTCCCCTGAGAAGGGAACCTCGCCCAGTTAGAGGGAAATTTCTCCCTCTCTGGGTGAGGCTGGGGATATCTGGTCCCTTATTTGTGATATTCATACTGATATTTGGAGTAACCCTAGGACTCTCACATGGTTAATTGAACAACTATTTCACCCTGCCACATCACATACACCAACCCCTACACATGTCCCTAACTCCTTTCCTGATATCACTCCCTCCAATCACTCCCGTCCCAAACGTAGCACTACACCTACAGACCCACCATGCAAACCAGACAAGGTTAGGAGCACCACCTTATGTATACCCACGATTGCAACCGCCACCTTTCTGCTATAGTTTTCACGTCTAATAGACGTGAAGAGGGGGATTTGTTATATAAATATTCATACACATAGCTCATATAAACAAAGACATTCCGTCGTAAGAACACATACACCCAGCCATAAGACTGACCCCCTCTTCCTTATATAAACACACATCTCATCTCCCTCTAACTGGCCGGTCCCGAGAGCAAAGCACTTTTGCTGTGCACCAATGGGGCCCGCTCTGGCTAGAGCAAGGCCCGCCTCCAACCCTCCGACCAGTCAAGAAGACCGAAACGACAAGACTCCACCTACTTTATTCTATGTATAAAAATGTATGTAACCATTGTATAGGCCTCTTTTTCACCTGGCTCCTTGCCGAGTTATGTGAACTAGGTCCGTGCACGTAAAACTGCGGGACAAGATATCTCTGACTCATTAAAACTGTCTTTCGTTACAACTGAAATCCACTCTGTCCAGCGTCCGTGATTTGGTCTCAACTCTCCAGTATTTGAACACTAACACAATGCACCCATTTTGATATTATTATAAATATTTTTCTGGGTTGCAATTAAGTAGGGGAGAGCTGGGACAAAAGTAACACGGGACAAAAGTGACACGCCCTTTTTCTCATATAACACAAAAGCTAGAATGACTAGTGAAGTCAGCATGTTCCTAATGCAGAGGATACACTACCTGCAAAAAAACAGCCCAGTCCGCCTATGTTTTGCCAAGTTATCAACAAAATGTGGTTTTGAGCAATGTAAGTTAAATAAAACGGACCCTGAAGAGTTTTTCAGTTTTTTTTTCTTAACTCTCATACTAGCTAGTCTTAGGTGTTAGCATGGGAGAAGTTACAGGAGAGATGGGTGGGACAAAATGAACACAATCCTAACTGATGACCTGGAATCAAATTTAAATTGTAATTTATGCAATCTATCCGATTGTATCCTATTCATATTGCTTTTATAATGTTAGCAAAATATCAACAAGTGAACGAATATTTTAAAATGATATATGACAACATTTGAATTATGATTGAATCAATTGACTTCATGGATCAGCTTCTCACATAAGCTTTTACCGACAGGTTAGTGGTTAAAAATATATATCTTTATGATTCTGGGTGTCAATTACCTTAGCCATGGAAATGTGTTGAGCATGATGAGTTTGCGGTTTGTGAAGAGAATAAAAAAGTTTTTTTCGATCAAGACATGACGAGTGCGCATGAAAAGGACAGCTGGAGCGCACCCGATTGATCCAGCTAAGCATGAGGACCATTGAAAATGGTGACACATATCTCCTACTGCATTTCCATTACAGTGAGATGAGAAAATGATGGTTAATATACAGTAGCTATTATGTGATTGATTTTAGTACGATTAATGTTGCAAACAAAATATTGTGGTTGTGCAACATTGCAATGTTGACGCATGGTTAATTTTCATACATTTCAAACCTATAGCATTATTTCTTAAAATCGACATGAACATTTAATTATGGCTGATGAATGTAACGAGTTTTACAAACCAGAAACATGGCAATAAGACAGCTATTGTGCACTTCTTGCCAGCTGTTTACTTCCGTCCTAAACCTGTGAACAAAAGTAACGCTGCTGTAGTTCTGTTCTCTGTCTATTTAATTCAATCTAATTTACCCTATAAAGGAAATTATAGTTGCTAATGGTAGAAGACATACACTACTGGTCAAAAGTTTGAGAACACCTACTTATTCAAGGGTTTTTCTTTATTTTGACTATTTTCTGCATTGTAGAAAAATAGTGAAGACATCAAAGCTATGAAATAACACATATGGAATCATGTAGTAACCAAAAAAGTGTTAAACAAATCAACATATATATTATATTTGAGATTCTTCAAATAGCCTTGATGGCAGCTTTGTTACTACATGATTCCATATGTGTTATTGCATCATTTTGATGTCTTTACTATTATTTGACAATGTGGAAAATAGTGAAAAATAAAGAAAAACCCTTGAATGAGTAGGTGTTCTAAAACTTTTGACCAGAAGTGTGTATACGTTGTCTCTGAGTAATTACTTTCGTCCCAGTTCTCCCTTCCTTACTGTGATTGTTTTCAATTAATACAATGGATGAAAAGAAAGCAAAAATAGCTTCTTAGTCTCTCCAATAAAAACTCTCTTTCTATTGGCTATTACCTTATTTACCTCCTCACCAGGCAGGCCAAAACTCCTTCCCACCAAAACAGGTGGTGTTTTCAAGCAGATCTTACACTAACAGGGCATTATCACACTCAAAAAAATGCTGGGTTGTTTGAATGGCCCATTTTCTGGGTTGCAGGCATTGGTTCACTTAGTTGGGTTGTTTTCTTTAAAACGACCACCGTTGGGATGTTAATGCCAGGTTATTGATGTTGGGTTATTGAGATATGACCCAGTGGATTTGTTAATTCTCCCACCAAATCTAGGTGATCAAAATGATCCAGCAAGCTAGTCAACGAGAATTGTTGCATTTGTGTAACAAGTCTACCAGACACTGCAGCCAGTGCTGACTGGATTTACTTTTCGATGGACAAATGGGCAAGGCGCTGTGAGTAAAATGCTAGCTAGTTAAGGTCTGGGGACTGCTGACATTAAGGTTAAATAGACCTCGCTATCATAATTACATATTATCTCAGTCATGATAGTTAGCAACAACCCCTTGCATGCTAGCTTGAGCATTAAATAGCTAGCTAGCTATCTAGCTACTTTGCTAAAATTTGCTAACTTAGTTGGCAAGCTAGCAAACTATTTTATTTAGCTGTGTGTGGTAGCAAAAATTGTAGGTTTTTGTTTAAGTATGGCTAGCTGGCTAGCTACATCAATGCCTGTAGGAAGCTTGTCTTCTGTAGGCCTAATGTTAACATTACTGTGTGGTGCTTTGTTTCACTTCAGGTAGCCAGTTAACTCACCCCGTTTGGCTAGCTAGATCAGATAGCTAGCTATAGATTTAACTTCTTTCTTCTACTTGAGACGCAGACGTCTCAAGTAGGCACCTGGAAATGCAAATGCGCTACGCTAAATGCTAAATGTACTCGTTAAAACTCAAACGTTCATTAAAACACACATACAGGGTATTGAATTAAAGCTACACTCGTTGTGAATCTAGCCAACGAGTCAGATTTTTAAAATGCTTTTCGGCGAAAGCATGAGAAGCTATTATCTGATAGCATGCAACACCCCAAAATGCCTGAAGGCGACGTAAACAAAAGAATTAGCGTAGCCGGCGCTACACAAAAACGCAGAAATAAAATATAAAACATTCATTACCTTTGATGATATTCTTTGTTGGCACTCCTATATGTCCCATAAACATCACAAATTGGTATTTTTCCCGATTAAATCCGTCCATGAATGCCCAAAATATCCATTTGTATAGCCTGTCTGCATCACGAAAAAAGCTCTCTTCCAACACGCAACGTCATGTTTAAAAATTATATAAGTTGCCTATCTTCTTTGACAAAACACTTCAACCTACTTTTATAACCCAACCTTAGGTATTTGTAAACGTTAATAAGCGATCAAATTGATCACTGATCTGTATTCAATAGCAGCTACAAAAGAAAACAGTGTCCATTTTTCAATCTTCCAAAATCGATTGAGGCTGGATGGAATCAAGGATCTATTCGTAATGTCTCAAAGGATTTTTGTCAATGAAAATGACGACATCGTGTGGAAGCTGTAGGAATTGCATGCGTCTCCATATTAAATTTGGTTTCCTTTAAATAATCCATGAAAGGGGCGCATGGATACTTTTTTCAGATTTCAGTGACCAGTTTTTCTTGCGCTTTTCGATGAAACACACGCTCTGTTATAGTCACAGCCGTGATTTAACCAGTTTTAGAAACTTCAGAGTGTTTTCTATCCACACATACTAATCATATGCATATACTATATTCCTGGCATGAGTAGCAGGACGCTGAAATGTTGCGCGATTTTTAACAGAATGTTCGAAAAAGGAGGGGGTAGGATAAAGTTAACTAAGCTAGCTAGGCCTATTTTTTTTACCTAATTGTAAGCTAGCTGGCTAGCTAGTGTCAGTCTGGATGCAGACACAGTTACTTTAGGTAGCAATAGCTATCTAGCTAGCTACATATTGAAATGAATGGAGTGTCTACATTTTTCATCCAAGCTTAAGCTATCCATTTTGATTCTCCACCTAATAAAAGGGGGCAGTATTTTCACGTCCGGGTAAAAAGCGTGCCCAAAGTAAACTGCCTGTCACTCAGGCCCAGAAGCTAAGATATGCATATAATGGTAGATTTAGATAGACAACACTCTAACGTTTCTAAAACTGTTAAATGTATGTCTGTGAGTACAACAGAACTGATGTGGCAGTTGAAACCCTGAGGACAAACCATCCCCCCAAAAAACATTTCACCTTACCACTGTTTTCAATGGCTAGTACTATAATTATAAGTCCTCCCAAATTGCAGTTCCTAGGGCATCCACTGTATGTCAACAGTCTTTGGAAAGAGTTTCAGGCTGGTTTTTGGAAAAATGACACAGATATTTTAGTTTTTCTAGGTGGCTCCCATTTTGGCTGTAGTGTTTCCAAGCGTGTGGAGGAAAGCGTGTTCTTTATTATTTATCTCCGGTAATGAACATACTATTCTCCGTCTTAAATTGTATTGTTTATTTGCGTATTAGGATACCTAAGGTTTGATTAAACATTTTAATAGACTTGTTTGGAAACGTTTATTAGTAATGTTTGGGCTTCATTTTCTATGCATTTTGATGGAGGGAAACTGAGTCGATTATTGACTGAAGCGCGCCAGCTAAACTGAGTTTTTATGGATATAACGAAGGACATTATCGAACAAAAGGACCATTTGTAATGTAACTGGGACCTTTTGGAGTGCCAACAGAAGAAGATCTTCAAAGGTAAGGCATATATTAAATCGCTATTTCTGACTATCGTGTCACAACTCCCTGGTTGAAAATGATTTGTTATGCATTTGTGTGCTGGGTCCTGTCCTTAAATAATTGCATGGTTTGCTTTCGCCGTAAAGCCTTTTTGAAATCTGACACGGCGGCTAGATTAACAACAAGTTAAGCTTTATTTTGATGTATTGCACTTGTGATTTCATGAAAGTTGAATATTTATAGTAATTTAATTTGCTCCGCCATTTCACCGGACGATGTCGAGGTGTCCCGCTAGTGGCACGCCTATCCCAATGAAACTGTTTTATTGTTATTGTTACAGATACTAGAGGCTGCATGGCCCTGAGTGCTTCTCCCACCACCAGTTTACCGAATGCTGGTAGCTAACTTTACATATTGAAATGAAAGTAGTGTCTCCAATGTTCATCCATGTTTATCCATGTTGTCTGTCCCCTAAAACCATGTTATGTCTTAGTCCCCAGATTCTAAAGATGACATGATCCTGAGAGTGTTTCTCCCACCACCAGTAACAAGTTGGAAAGAAGACTGCCCGCCCAAGCATTGATGAGGCCCGAATGTCATATGTTAGTGTAAGTATACATGTGGAATATTGAATATATTTCATATGTAATACTGTAAACCAGAGGTGGGAAGTAACTAATTACAAATACTTGTGTTACTGTAGTTCTTTGTATTTTTCAAAGTCAGTAATTTGATTTATACTTGAGTAAAATGTCATTGAAGTAACAGTACTTCTACTTGAGTAGGCTATTTCAGTATTCTTCCCACCCCTGCTGCAAACTATCCACAAAGTGTCTGGACAAAACTCAATGCATATTAACATCCTGCACACAGCAATAGTGGTTAGCCTAGTGGTTAGAGCGTTGGAATAGTAACAGAAAGGTTGCAAGATTGAATCCCAGAGATGACTAGATAAAAATATGTTGTTCTGCCCCTGAACACGGCAGTAAACCCACTGTTCTTAAGCCGTCATTGAAAATTAGAATTTAGAATTTTAGAATTTTGCATGTTCTTAAATGACTTGCCTAGTTAAATAAAGGTTTAAAAAATAGACTGTTTGGGACTATAGCATGTTCTGAGCAAAAGGAAACACAAGAATGTTGTGTGTATGTGTGGGCTTGTGCAAGAGTGTGAATGTCTTGTTTATTGTTCAATATGTTATATTCATATTCTCTAATCCCCAGGTTGGAACCAATATGGCTGAATATCTCCGCCAGGCGACCAAAAGAACAAGAGACCCAAACCATTCGTTCTGACTCTCGGGGACAATCACCTCTACTCCCTGGCATTCACTATCATGAGTGGGCTCTGGAGGGGAAGACATTTTGTTTTCTTGTTCTACATGAATATTCAAATAGAACATGTGTACCTGGTAGGGGGTGGTAAAGTGTTTTTTTTTTTTAAATGATGTATTGTGCTTCTAAATGTTTTGTTTATTTGTGTGTTTCTTTTGCATGACTTCATTCTGTACTGAAATTAAAATCTGAAAATAAACATTTGTATTTTATCTACAATTTGTCATGGTTGGCCATATGTCATTTTAATAATTTCATAGACTGTCTAGTAACGTCGAAACATTGATTGTTATTGTTAGAAGTATATGTACCTTTAGAAAATTAACAGATTATGTAATAGAGAGACGGTATAAAACATATCCTAGCAATAAAATAAGAAATAACCCATTTCTGGTTCAAAAATACTTGAATAATAATAACTTAGCAAACGAGTAAAAAAGCAACCCACTGCTTGGTTAAAATAAACCCATTTTTGATTAAGTCAAGTATTATTGCAACCTCATGGTATAGAATAAATAAAACACATGTCACGACTTCCGCCGAAGTCGGTCCCTCTCCTTGTTCGGGCGGCGTTCGGCGGTCGACGTCAATGGCCTTCTAGCCACCGCCGATCCACTTTTCATTTTCCATTTGTTTTGTCTTTGTCTTACACACCTGGTTTCAATCCCACAATTACTTGTTCATTATTTAACCCTCTGTTCCCCCATGTTTGTTTGTGAGTAATTGTTTATTGTATTGCGGTCTGTATTTGTGGCCTTGTATTTATTTATACAACGTGTATTGTGATATATTTGAGTAAAATTGCTTTCATTACTCATATCTGCTATACACAGACGCTTTACAACACAGAAATTATGTTTTTGACTGTACTGGGACTTTAAGAGTCTGGTGCTAGCAATGCTAGGGCAGTGGGTTTGTATGCTGCTGTGGTCCCAAATACTATGTATGCCTATGTACTGTACTCACTCTTCTGTATGTCTAAAAGCATCTGCTAACACCTGAGTCATTGTGATACTAAGAACTCTACAATGCTTGTCATTTAGATTCTAAACTACAGCTATTTGCCTTGTAACTTATTCTTTGCTTGGGGAAACAGAAATGTCTTGGCCCAAAAAAGAGAGAGGCTACATATCGTTCTACTCCTGACATTTAACTTGAGTGGGCAGTGCAGAGTTGACTGACAACTGTAGCGAGAGATGGATACTATCAGATGACACTCTGTTGGTGTCAGTTCAACAAAATAGTACAGTAAAATCTACGGTAGAGATACAGTATGTGTGTGCGCATATGTGTGCGAGTGTGTGCATATGTGTGAGCATATGTGTCTGTGCGTGTGTGTATGTGCACATGTGCTGTCTGTCTGTATGTGTGTGTGTGTGTGTGTGTGTGTGTGCATCCATTTTGGGTGTGCACAAGTGCAAACCCAAATACAACAACATTTAATGTAGTTCAAATTACCTTTAAAAGCTTCCGCGAGGTGATACAATATTTTGACAGCCTAATCGAATTTATGCAGTCATATCTGTTTCACTGTGTATTTATTTCAAATGGGGATTGAAAACCGATAGCCCAGCTGCTTACATTTAGAAATATGGCATAGGAACGTTTACACTCTGCCCCCTTTTCCTTACCCGGCGAGAATGCCAGTTTGCCTCCCCCGTCCTCTCTACAGATATATCTTAATTTGAGTCAGTTTGCTACAGCAGAAAAATAAATAGGAAATGTGAATTATGTGGATTATAACTATTGGACATTTTTTTGTAGGGGTTCATCCTTTTTTTGTTAGGGCAAATAAAGTCTGACATTTTAAAGTGGAAATTACAAACTTTAAAAGCATTTTTAAATCTCAACTACAGTACAAGTTAAAACATTTCTGCTGTACAGGAAAATAATCAGGAACAAAAGAGTGATCAAATTAAGATCCTACATCTACACATCACGGGAAACAGTGCAACTCCTGTCCCGGGGAATTTGTGGCACACTCAACAAGTTTTAAAACGAATTCATTACCAACCTCCTACTGTACATTTGTAAGGCAGAGTGATCTAGAAATACTTACTGTAACGCAAATACACAGCCTGTTGCTTTTTTTGCACCTGGAAACCTGTTGTTAGATTCAATTTGTGGATCTTGGACATGTTGAGTCTGAGCAAGTTGATGAAGTTTGGCTGTCACAAAGAAAAAAATATATAATTTAAATGTGATTTACGATTCAACTTCTGTATGATTCTGTATGGTGTTTCTCAGTTAAATCAAACTTTGACCCTGCTGTTTTTTTTCCTCCTGACGTCAATGACTACGTTAATACGTTATGAAGAAATAAAATGGAACATAGTTCATATTTTACATCTGAATACTAGATAGATTAAAATGAGTCCAGACATAAACAGTAATATTGATCCATCACAAGAATACATATACACTGAGTGGTCAAAACATCAGAAACACATGCTCTTTCCATGAAACAGACTGACCAGGTGAACCCAAGTGAAAGCTGTTATCCCTTCTTGATGTCACTTATTAAATCCACTTCAAATCAGTGTAGATGAAGGGGAGGAGAAAGGTTTAAGAAGATTTTTAAGCCTTGAGACAATTGAGACGTGGATTGTGTATGTGTGCCATTCAGAGGATGAATGGGCAAGACAAAATATTTAAGTGCCTTTTAATGGATTATGGTAGTAGGTGCCAGACGCACCGGTTTGAGTGTGTCAAGAACAGCAAATGTCACGATCGTTGGAATGAATGGACCAAGGCGCAGCATACTTAGAGTTCCACATGTTTAATAAATATGCAACTCACCAAAAACAATACAATAATACAAACAATACAATACAATACAATAAGAAACATGAAATGTGATGTTCTAGGCTGCTCACAGGCAGCTACACAAAAACAACATCCCACAAACAACAGGTGGGAAAAGGCTGCCTAAATATGATCCCCAATCAGAGACAATGATAGACAGCTGCCTCTGATTGGGAACCATACCAGGCCAACATAGAAATGAAAAACTAGAATGCCCACCCTAATCATACCCTGACCTAACCAAATAGAGAAATAAAATGATCTCTAAGGTCAGGGCATGACAGTAAGCGGCACAACGCGTCCTGGACCAATGACCACCTTCGCACGGCAGTGTGGGGAGCTGGCACAGGACGAACTGGGCTGTGAAGGCGCACTGGAGGCACAGTGTGTAGATCCGGCACAGGATGTACTGGACCGTGGAGGCGCACTGGAGGTCTGGAGCGTAGAGCTGGCACAACGCGTCCTGGACAAATGACCACCTTCGCACGGCAAGTGCGGGGAGCTGGTACAGAACGCACTGGGCTGTGAAGGCGCATTGGAGACACGGTGCGTAGATCCAGAAAACATGGCACCTGAACGGTGAGCAACTCCACACGGTGAGTACAGGGAGTTGGTTCTGGTTCCCACCTTGGCTCCGCCAACCACCCCGTGTGCCTCCCCCCAAAAATGTTTGAGGCTGCCTCTCGGGCTTCCGTCGTGGCCGCTAACCCCAGGGTCGTTGTTGTTGCTCCCTCGCTGCTTCCGTCTGCTCCCATGGATGGCAATCCTTTCCGGACAGGATTTCCTCCCACGTCCAGGATCCCTTCCCGTCCAATATATCCTCCCACGTCCAGGCTGACTGCTCCTCCTGGGCACGCTGCTTGGTCCTGGGGTGGTGGGATCTTCTGTCACAATCGTTGGAAGAATAAATGTATGTAGTTCCACATGTTTAACTATTGAAACTCAACAAAACAATACAGAAACAAACGAAACGTGAAGTAATGGAGTGCTCACAGGCACTACACAAAAACAAGATCCCACAAACAACAGGTGGGAAAAGGCTGCCTAAATATGATCCCCAATCAGAGACAACGATAGACAGCTGCCTCTGATTGGGAACCATACCAGGCCAACTTAGAAATGAAAAACTAGAATGCCCACCCTAATCACACATCGACCTAACCAAATAGAGAAATAAAATGATTTCTAAGGTCAGGGCGTGACAGCAAAGCTGCTGGGTTTTTCACGCTCAACAGTTTCCTGTGGTCCACCACCCAAAGGACATCCATCCAACTTGACACAACTGTTGGAAGCATTGGAGTCACCATGGCCCAGCATCCCTGTGGAATGCATTCGACACATTGTAGAGTCCCGACAATTTGAGGATGTTCTGAGGGCAAAAGCAGGTGCAACTCAATATTAGGAAGGTGTGCCTAATGTTTTGTACACTCAGAGTACATGTCACTAACAATGCACATACCAGCAGGAACTTCACAAGCTGAGAGCTGGTATCCACCAGCCTGTCAAGTCTGGCACCCAAGGTCTTCCATCAGCTCTGAGGTGCAGTCCTTACTGACCTCTCCATCTATGGATTTCCCCTAAAGGATTCCCCCTAAAGTCATAATGCTGTGACAATTCTGCTGACTGCTAGTCATCGAATGGCGGTCGCTCGTGACACACGGTTCGACAAACAGCTGCAGTGCTTGCACCTTGGTTTGTAGGCTACCTCTCTTTCCCCCTGTAGGCTACTTTCACTCTGTGCACGATCCGCACCTTCACAGAGTTAGCTGTGCTTTGTATGTCGTTGTCCTAGTCAAACACACCCACACACACACAAACACCCACACACACAAACACACACACACAACAATTTGGTGTTGTCCTGGCTGGTTTAGTATGACAATTAATCTTATGTCACTACCAGTTTCCCACTCTGTCCTGAATACAGAGCATTAAAATGGTGTGTGATTCAAACAGAGATGGATAGACTTACCAATGTTATCTCTGCTATTTCTCCTCTCTGTTTAACCCACATATATCCCTTCCTCGTATTTGGGCCTATTCCCTGCTCTCTCTCTCTCTATCCCCCTCTCACTCCTTTTTTCTTGTGCACAGCATACATATTTCTTATAAACTCTGAATTAAGTTCAAATATGAAAAAGTCCATCAGAGTAACACATACTAAAACATATATTTTTGGTATGTAATCAAAGTGTACCTGACAAGGTTGTTATGTATCAAGGATTTGAGAGCAGAAATACCTCTGTTCAAACAAACACAACATGCACAAATACACTAATCAGCCTCACCAGTATAACACATGCTGCCTGGGCCTCTGCAGAGAAGAGAGAACTGTTTAGCTAACTGGGCCTCAGGCACAGCTACAGCTAGGGACCACTGACCATCAACACTGACATCGGCTGTCTTGGCAGCCACGGCCATCCACCAATTAAGAGTGTTTACCACTACCTGCCTTGTGATGTCATCCCCATTCCGCTTGCCAAATTAATAACTGTCTTAGAACCCAGAATTTGTGTGCGTGCGCATGTGCGTGTGTATGTACATGCATGTGTCTGTATTTATGTGTGTTTGTGTGTGTGTGTATGTTTAAGTATATGGAATTCAACATGTCAGAGGAAAGCCTGCATTCCAGGCGTTCCTAATGAGTCCTGAACCGGAGTAAAGGATAATAAAGAGAATGTAGAAAGGTCAGACTCATAAACGGCTCTGATGGGTTTCATTTCTTCATTTATCCTCTTTCTTTTTTCTTTCTCGGCAGTCACTTATCAAAGCTTAAAAAATAATCAGGTTGTTGGAAGAATAAAGGGAGGCTTGTGGTATCTGGTGTCTATAACGTCTGAACGGAGGCAGACAGGCAGGCAGGCTGAGATAAACACAAAACAAAGGGGTATTGTCATAAACTTCTGGTCAGTATTTCTCATCTAAATACATATTTTATGAGAACATTTGAGTTATGCTGTCTTTGTATCAGGTTCCATGAGATAAGCAAGCTCTAAAAGCATTATGTAATCTAATAGTGCCACAGAGGAGTCAATCAAAAATATTTGTGAACTAGTGAACTAGTTAATTGGAAAAGTTTTGTGAAAGACAACTGTGACTTGGCAGGCTGAACCCTAAAGGTTATCCTAAGGTCAAAGGTTGAATTGATAGAAATCTTTCAGGCGGAAATGAGGATGATGACTGTTTTACCTACAGTAAGACATTATTCTAGTCATAGTTGTTTAGGTTACATCTAGAATTATGGTGGAATAAGGATTTGCATATTATTAGACATGGAAAGAAAGAAAGAGAGAGACAGAGAGAAATTGTGAATGAGAGACGGGAAGAGATGGACAGAGAGAGGGCATATGGTTCAATTATAGCGATAAAATATGTGACAGGAGTAGAAACAGAATGTCTTCAGTGGAGATGGAAACAACGTTTGTGAAGATGAGTGGACTCTATTGGTGGAAGTCCAACCTTGTGTCTGACCTCAATGCTAACTGCCTGCTGTCTGATAAAGACAACCTACACAGAGTCATTGTCTGAAGAGAAAACACTTTGTAAATTTCAGCATGTGTGGAGTGCATGTCCTTGACTTATAGACAATGACAATGAAACAAATTATTGGTTTGAGGAAGAGTCTTTATTGTATCACTGCAATGTATTACCAAGAATCCTGAAATATAGGCATCCCTGATCTGATTGGTCAAGAGACCAATTAGAGGGGGGGGGGATTTGGATGCCTGTGTAAACGCAGCCAAAAGGGATTATGCTGGTTAGAGTAGCGCATTTGTTTTTTTTAACAATGCTTTAACATAAGGCACCAAAGTTGAGTGTTTGTTGTGCACCCCAGTTCCTAAAACAATGTAACGTGTTAGCCATGTTTTCAATGTGTATAAAGCTGCCCATTTAAAAGTACTTGCTCTAGCAATGTGAAATATATTATTAGAATAACGATTGAAGTGTTGGTAGAATATATAAGTGAAAATTTCCTTGATACCGGTGTTTGGAGGATATATTGGCTCGGGTGTTGTTAGGCCTGAGGCGGTCGTGGGCAGGGAAACCGTGCCAATATATACTCCAAACACAAGGGGCATTATCACTTTCATACAACGAGTTACCAACATATTCAAATTATGATTGACATATTCTACTTATTTTCCATATTTTCTGTATCTATGGACGCAACCCAGTCGTTCGTTCCATATGTTCCATTGCCATGCTGGCTGACAACGTCCTTATCCCTTGCTTGCTAGCTAGACAACTAAGGCTAACTTACAATTACAACTACAGCTAACTTACAGCCAGAATAACAGTAAAATAGCTGCATTTGCATTTGTTTAAGCTGTTTTCTAGTGACATTTATTTGGATACATCCATAATAATGAGCTACTAAGGAACATTTTCGCCTGGCATAGAAAATGTGCTCACTCGTCAGGACACTGTTCTTCAGTGGAGCTAGCCAACAATACAGCTAACTCAATCACTTCAAACTGAAGCTGGAAAGACTGAAAACTAGCGGTACTTTGTTTCATTTTACCTTTTTTCAATTGAAATTTCTTTGTATTAATAGCAAAAAAATATACCAGCTGATTTATGATTTAGGCTGCCTGAGAAACGTTGCTTACTATGGAATAGCTGGAGATCTAATTTGAATATTGAAATAATGTTTCAAAGGTCGGAAAGACAGATAGCAAGGTTTACACAAATCTCCGTTATTGAAAATGAAATGTTATTCTAAAAGAAATGTGAGATAATGTCTAGATACTTTTCATAGTTGAGATCAAGATTATAAATGCCCTGGCTGGGCTGATGAAACAATGAATTGCACAGTCAGATGGAACAGAGTAAATAGCCATTTTAACGTCATAGATTTAGCCGGTGGTAACTTGTCGTTCATTTTATCTGTTCGGTTGCCAGAGACGCGACCCAGTCGTTCAGTCTTTTTGTTCTGTATCCATTGTTCATTCTAAATGTTCCATTGCCATATTGGCTGGCAATATTCTTATCCCTTGCTTGCTAGCTAGCCAACTACAGCTAATTTCAAATCAAATAAAATCAAATCAAATCAAATTTTATTTGTCACATACACATGGTTAGCAGATGTTAATGCGAGTGTAGCGAAATGCTTGTGCTTCTAGTTCCGACAATGCAGTAATAACCAACAAGTAATCTAACTAACAATTCCAAAACTACTGTCTTGTACACAGTGTAAGGGGATAAAGAATATGTACATAAGGATATATGAATGAATGATGGTACAGAGCAGCATAGGCAAGATACAGTAGATGGTATCGAGTACAGTATATACATATGAGATGAGTATGTAAACAAAGTGGCATAGTTAAAGTGGCTAGTGATACATGTATTACATAAGGATACAGTCGATGATATAGAGTACAGTATATACGTATGCATATGAGATGAATAATGTAGGGTAAGTAACATTATATAAGGTAGCATTGTTTAAAGTGGCTAGTGATATATTTACATCATTTCCCACCAATTCCCATTATTAAAGTGGCTGGAGTTGAGTCAGTGTCAGTGTGTTGGCAGCAGCCACTCAATGTTAGTGGTGGCTGTTTAACAGTCTGATGGCCTTGAGATAGAAGCTGTTTTTCAGTCTCTCGGTCCCAGCTTTGATGCACCTGTACTGACCTCGGCATCTGGATGATAGCGGGGTGAACAGGCAGTGGCTCGGGTGGTTGATGTCCTTGATGATCTTTATGGCCTTCCTGTGACATCGGGTGGTGTAGGTGTCCTGGAGGGCAGGTAGTTTGCCCCCGGTGATGCGTTGTGCAGACCTCACTACCCTCTGGAGAGCCTTACGGTTAAGGGCGGAGCAGTTCCTGTACCAGGCGGTGATACAGCCCGCCAGGATGCTCTCGATTGTGCATCTGTAGAAGTTTGTGAGTGCTTTTGGTGACAAGCCGAATTTCTTCAGCCTCCTGAGGTTGAAGAGGCGCTGCTGCGCCTTCTTCACAATTCTGTCTGTGTGAGTGGACCAATTCAGTTTGTCTGTGATGTGTATGCCGAGGAACTTAAAACTTGCTACCCTCTCCACTACTGTTCCATCAATGTGGATAGGGGGGTGTTCCCTCTGCTGTTTCCTGAAGTCCACAATCATCTCCTTAGTTTTGTTGATGTTGAGTGTGAGGTTATTTTCCTGACACCACACTCCGAGGGCCCTCACCTCATCAAGCCTACCACTGTTGTGTCGTCTGCAAACTTGATGATTGAGTTGGAGGCGTGCGTGGCCACGCAGTCGTGGGTGAACAGGGAGTACAGGAGAGGGCTCAGAACGCACCCTTGTGGGGCCCCAGTGTTGAGGATCAGCGGGGAGGAGATGTTGTTGCCTACCCTCACCACCTGGGGGCGGCCCGTCAGGAAGTCCAGTACCCAGTTGCACAGGGCGGGGTCGAGACCCAGGGTCTCAGGGTCAGCTTGATGACGAGCTTGGAGGGTACTATGGTGTTGAATGCCGAGCTGTAGTCAATGAACAGCATTCTCACATAGGTATTCCTCTTGTCCAGATGGGTTAGGGCAGTGTGCAGTGTGGTTGAGATTGCATCGTCTGTGGACCTATTTGGGCGGTAAGCATATTGGAGTGGGTCTAGGGTGTCAGGTAGGGTGGAGGTGATATGGTCCTTGACTAGTCTCTCAAAGCACTTCATGATGACGGAAGTGAGTGCTACTTCGGCGGTAGTCGTTTAGCTCAGTTACCTTAGCTTTCTTGGCAACAGGAACAATGGTGGCCCTCTTGAAGCATGTGGGAACAGCAGACTGGTATAGGGATTGATTGAATATGTCCGTAAACACATTGGCCAGCTGGTCTGCGCATGCTCTGAAGGCGCGGCTGAGGATGCCGTCTGGGCTGCAGCCTTGCGAGGGTTAACACGTTTAAATGTCTTACTCACCTCGGCTGCAGTGAAGGAGAGACCGCATGTTTTCGCTGCAGGCCGTGTCAGTGGCACTGTATTGTCCTCAAAGCGGGCAAAAAAGTTATTTAGTCTGCCTGGGAGCAGGACATCCTGGTCCGTGACTGGGCTGGATTTCTTCCTGTAGTCGGTGATTGACTGTAGACCCTGCCACATGCCTCTTGTGTCTGAGCCTTTGAATTGAGATTCTACTTTGTCTCTGTACTGACGCTTAGCTTGTTTGATAGCCTTGCGGAGGGAATAGCTGCACTGTTTGTATTCGGTCATGTTACCAGACACCTTACCCTGATTAAAAGCAGTGGTTCGCGCTTTCAGTTTCACGCGAATGCTGCCATCAATCCAAGGTTTCTGGTTAGGGAATGTTTTAATCGTTGCTATGAGAACGACATCTTCAACGCACGTTCTAATGAACTCGCACACCGAATCAGCGTATTCGTCAATGTTGTTGTCTGACGCAATACGACGCAGTCCACGTGATGGAAGCAGTCTTGGAGTGTGGAGTCAGCTTGGTCGGACCAGCGTTGGACAGACCTCAGCGTGGGAGCCTCTTGTTTTAGTTTCTGTCTGTAGGCAGGGATCAACAAAATGGAGTCGTGGTCAGCTTTTCCGAAAGGGGGGCGGGGCAGGGCCTTATATGCGTCGCGGAAGTTAGAGTAACAATGATCCAAGGTCTTTCCACCCCTGGTTGCGCAATCGATATGCTGATAAAATTTAGGGAGTCTTGTTTTCAGATTAGCCTTGTTAATAAAATCCCCAGCTACAATGAATGCAGCCTCCGGATAAATGGTTTCCAGTTTGCAAAGAGTCAAATAAAGTTAATTCAGAGCCATCGATGTGTCTGCTTGGGGGGGGATATATACGGCTGTGATTATAATCGAAGAGAATTCTCTTGGTAGATAATGCGGTCTACATTTGATTGTGAGGAATTCTAAATCAGGTGAACAGAAGGATTTGAGTTCCTGTATGTTTCTTTCATCACACCATGTCACACGTTAGCCATAAGGCATACGCCCCCGCCCCTCTTCTTACCAGAAAGATGTTTGTTTCTGTCTGCGCGATGCGTGGAGAAACCCGTTGGCTGCACCGCCTCGGATAGCGTCTCTCCAGTGAGCCACGTTTCCGTGAAGCAAAGAACGTTACAGTCTCTGATGTCCCTCTGGAATGCTACCCTTGCTCGGATTTCATCAACCTTGTTGTCAAGAGACTTGGCATTGGCAAGAAGAATGCTAGGGAGTGGTGCACGGTGTGCCCGTCTCCGGAGTCTGACCAGAAGACCGCCTCATTTCCCTCTTTTTCGGAGTCGTTTTTTTGGGTCGCTGCATGGGATCCACTCCGTTGTCCTGTTTGTGAGGCAGAACACCGGATCCGCGTCGCGAAAAACATATTCTTGGTCGTACTGATGGTGAGTTGACGCTGATCTTATATTCAGTAGTTCTTCTCGACTGTATGTAATGAAACCTAAGATGACCTGGGGTACTAATGTAAGAAATAACACGTAAAAAAACAAAAAACTGCATAGTTTCCTAGGAACGCGAAGCGAGGCGGCCATCTCTGTCGGCGCCGGAAGTAGGTAAAAAAGTCACGTCAAAAAGTGCAGCCAGAATAACAGTAAATAATGAGCTAATGAGGCATGATTTTGCCTGGCAGTGATGCAACCGGTCAGGATGCTGTCGATGGTGCAACTGTAGAACTTTTTGAGGGTCTGGGGTCTAGAATCTTTCCAGTCTCCTGAGCGGGAAAAGGCATTGTCAGGCCCTCTTTATGATTTTTTTGCTGGACATTGTTAGTTTGTTGGTGAACACCAAGGAACTTGAATCTCTCGACCCGCTCCACTACAGCCCTGCCGATGTGAATGGTGGTGTGTTCGGCCCTCTTTTTCCTGTAGTCCACGATCATCTCCTTTGTCTTGCTCACCTTGAGGGAGAGGTTGCTGTCCTGGCACCACTCTGCCAGGTCTCTGACCTCCTCACTATAGGGTGTGTCATTGTTGTCGGTGATCAGGCCTTCCACGTTGTGTCGTCAGCAAACTTTTCTATTTTTATTTTTTTATTTCACCTTTACTTAACCAGATAGGCTAGTTGAGAACAAGTTCTCATTTTCAACTGCAACCTGGCCAAGATAAAGCATAGCAATTCGATACATAGAACAACACAGAGTTACACATGGAATAAACAAAACATAGTCAGTAATACAGTAGAACAAAAGAAAACAAAAAGTCTATATACAGTGAGTGCAAATGAGGTAAGATAAGGGAGTTAAGGCAATAAATAGGCCATCGTGACGAAGTAATTACAATATAGCAAGTAAACACTGGAATGGTAGATGTGCAGAAGATGAATGTGCAGTAGAGATACTGGGGTGCAAAGGAGCAAGATAAATAAATAAATACAGTAAGGGGATGAGGTTGGTAGATAGATGGGCTGTTTACAGATGGGCTATGTACAAGTGCAGTGATCTGTGAGCTGCTCTGACAGCTGGCGCTTAAAGCTATTGAGGGAGATATGAGTCTCCAGCTTCAGAGATTTTTGCAGTTCGTTCCAGTCATTGGCAGCAGAGAACTGGAAGTAAAGACGACCAAAGGAGGAATTGGCTTTGGGGGTGACCAGTGAGATATACCCGCTGGAAAGTGTGCTACGAGTGGGTGCTGCTATGGTGACCAGTGAGCTGAGATAAGGTGGGGCTTTACCTAGCAGAGACTTGTAGATGACCTGTAGCCAGTGGGTTTGGCGACGAGTGTGAAGCGAGGGCCAACCAACGAGAGTGTACAGGTTGCAATGGTGGGTAGTGTATGTGGCTTTGGTGACAAAACGGATGGCACTGTGATAGACTGCATCCAGTTTGTTGAGTAGAGTGTTGGAGGCTATTTTATAGATGACATCACCGAAGTCAAGGATCAGTAGGATGGTCAGTTTTACGAGGGTATGTTTTGCAGCATGAGTGAAGGATGCTTTGTTGCGATATAGGAAGGCAATTCTAAATAAAATGTTGGATTGGAGATGCTTAATGTGAGTCTGGAAGGAGAGTCTGGAAGAGTCTGGAAGGAAAATTAATGATGGTATTGGAGTAGTGCTTGGCCACGCAGTCGTGGGTGAACGGAGGGGACTAAACAGGCACCCCTGAGGTGCCGCAGTGTTGAGGATCAGCGTGGCAGACGTGTTGTTGTCTACCCTTACTACCTGGTGGCGGCCCGTCAGGAAGTCGAGGATCCAGTTGTCAAGGGAGACGTTAAGTCCCAGGGTCCTTAGCTTAGTGATGAACTGTGTGGGCACTATGGTGTTGAACGCTGAACTGTAGTCAATGAACACATAGGTGTTCCTTTTGTCCATGTGGAAAAGTGCAGTGTGGAAAAGTGCAGTGCGGAGTGCGATTGAGATTGCGTCATCTGTGGATCTTTTGGGGTGGTTTGCGAATTGGAGTGGGTCTAGGGTTTCATATCGTCGTTTTTAAAAGATAAACACATTTCAGCCAACGTTGTAGTGGTTTAACTTCACTCTCACTTTTCCTGTCCTGCCAAGGCTATCACTTAAAATGTTGTAGTTTGGTTAATTCCAGTGCATTTATATCATTGTCCAATTCCTGAGGGGAACTCTAGATCAGGGGTGGACAATTCCAGTCTTCGAGGGCCTGATTGGTGTCACAGTTTTGCCCCAACCCCAAATAACACATCTGACTCCAATAATCACCGAATCATGATCTTCAGTTTAGAATGCAATTTGATTAATCAGCTGCGTTTGCTAGGGATGGAGAAAAAGTGTGACACCAATCAGGCCCTCAAGGACTGGAGTTGCCCACCCATGCTCTAGATAATTCCAAGTGTGAAGGCCAACAGTTTAGGCCTACCATTTCTGAATGGACCTCGCTTTGTGCACGGTGGCATTGTCATTCTGAAACAGGAAAGGGCCTTCCCCAAACTGTTGCCACAGAATCATCAAAAATGTAATTGAATGCTGTAGCTTTAAGATTTCCCTTCACTGGAACTAAGGGGCCTAGCCCTACCCATGAAAAACAGCCCAAGACAATTATTCCTCCTCCACTGAACTTCACACTTGGCACTATGAACTGGAGCAGGTAGCGTTCTCCTGGCATCCGTCAAACACAGATTCATCCATCGGACTACCAGGTGGTGAAGCGTGATTCATCAATGATTCAACATGTTTCCACTGCTCCAGAGTTCAATGGCAGTGAGTGTAAAGATGTCTACTGTAGCAAGGGAATATCAATCCACAAGGGCAAAACATATATTTTGGAATGCCACTTGGCACTGCAAATAAGATTTTTACCATAACTAGCTGGTCAGGCTGTTGTTGTGTAGGCCTACAACTTCCTGTATTACGATTGGCAATGGCAACAATAGCAAAAACATTAGCTAAACTACAAAACTACTTCATGTCGATTCAACTTGATCTTTTTTAGATACCATAAGAAGCAGCACCCATACAGATTTGACTTTTTCACAGACACAATCACGTCATTCACAATTAGAAATGTTTGCGAGTACCGCCCCCGCCTCCAACTGACTGGGCAGCTGTTATTTTTCAATGTGAAGCTGGGCTACCTCCCAGACGAGATGTGCAGATTACTGTTTGATTTGAGCAGGGCACTTCTCCCTCCGTGGCTTCGGCACATGATGGGTAATAGCCCGGTTCAACCTGGGGCTGCTTAACCAAATCTCCTGCATTTTCTTTCATTGGGTTAAAAGAGAATTCCAGTCATGTGTAATGAGGGAACAAAATAAACAACATCTCCAGATGTATATCTGACTAACACATGCAAGTTGTTGAAGGTGAAATTAAAATGACTTAAAATGTAACAGAGCACAGCACTAGGGTGTTTTATTGCTGGTTTATCTGTTGTGTTCCAGATATGTTGGGATTCGTCGGTCTTTTCTGATGAGTTGGTCTGCCATTGTGTAATTATATAGAGGAGAAAAACACATAATTTATTCCACACTGTCAAGGACAGTAAATGTAAATAAGACCGGGCTAAATAAAAAACTTGGGTCCTCACGAAAGATGCTTGGATTGGGACTGGATAATGCCATGCCTTTCTCTACAAAATGAGTTAATATATTATTCTTGGAATGGTGAGAGGATCTACTTTATACGTCTAGTTCCCGCCCGGCATTCTTTATTTATTAGTAGGAAAAAGAATGAAAGTGTGGCGAGAACTGCGAAGGCCCATGGATTCCAACGTGTCACTCGTTGCTATTTACCTCCAGAATGATATGTGGGGGACCCTACGCAGTCCCAACATTTATTATTCCATCTGTTTTTCTCTTTCTAATTAAAACAGTGACTACAGGCAACATGTGCAAGGACGGCTTCCCCAAAATGTTTTCCCATTTTGCTCTCCAAAAATAAGAACACAACCAACTCAATTAAAGAAAACCGATCTCTGAGTGTTATACGTTGTCATCCTTACATTCAATGGCAATGATCTCTTCTTTCTTTCCAAGAATACAAACCAAAATGGACGACTAAATTACAGAAAGCCTCGTCCTGAAAGCAAAGTGTTGGTTGGGTACAATCGATGTGTTGTCCTTACATTAACATGGGCGTGTAATTGTTGAACATAGCAGTGTGTTCATTCATTAGTGAGTACATACCTCTCTGGGCCTACTTCTCATTTTCTCGAAAGGCTTTACTCTTTTAACTGAAGTGATCTATGCTTGTGGCAACCCCTCTAAATCTGCTCCAATAAAATGGAAACATGCTGTTTCTTCTCCCCCTACTTCCCTATACATCCTCTCTTTGTGCAAGGACCTGACGCCGGAGATGAGAAGCAGGTACGGGGAGTCAAACATTTTATTCAGGAACACAACAGGAACAGCGTCAGCACACGGGTAACACAGACATAAGACAAACAATCCCGAAGTAGTGAACAGAGCTAGGAAACAGACAGATATAGGGATATATAATGACACAAGCAAATTGAGTCCACGTGAGTCCAATGAGGGCTTGAGTGCATAATGTTGGGGAGTCTGGCGCCAGAGGGAGGAAGAGCAGGAGCAGGTGTGACAGTACACCCCCTCTAGGGGCGCCACCCGGCGTCCCACCTGGGCGAGCCAGTCGAGGCAAGCCAGCTGGGGGTAAACTCCCGACGAACCGGCAGGGGCATGAACACACACACACACACAGACAAACACACACATACTCACTCTCTCTTTTTCTGTAATTGTTTTTCTAATTTCAGACACCAGTATTCAATTGGAAAAATGTGGGCTGCTGTAAGGCTTGGTGGAGGGGGAATAAAAACTGAGCGAGAGAAATGCAGTGCTATCTCAGAGTGATGTTATCTTGAATCGGACATCTGTCTGCATATTCTGATCTCTCTGAGTTCCAATGGCATTCCGTTAGATGATTCTGATCTCTCTGAGTTCTGATGGCGTTCCCTCAGCTGATCCTGATCTCTCTGAGTTCTGATGGCGTCCCCTCAGATGATTCTGATCTCTCTGAGTGCCAATGGTGTTTCCTCATGTCGTGTCTAGCCAATTCATTGAAACTGCTAGCTTCATGACACTCAGATGATTCGGATCTCTCTATGTTCCGATGGCGTTCTCTCAGATGATTCTGATCTTGTGGCGGCTAGAGAAATGACATGCAGGAGAGAATCCTAAAGGCGATAAAGTCACCCCACCATTTAATAAAGAGTACACCTGTTTTCTGTGTACACAGAGGAATACACTGGTACTGTAGGATCAGCTTCCCTTCTCTCAAATTCTAGCCTTAACCAATAGGCCAGAAAATGCCAAACTCACATTAGACCAGTATCCGCAGAAGGCAGGCAACCATGATGTTTGAGTTTAGAGCAGGTCGGTGAGGTCCAGCCAATCACTTACAGTTTTCTTACAATCACTTTGGCACCAATTGATGTCATTTTTCAAAACTCTAGACACAAAATTCACAAGCGATAACCAAAGATAATGTGTTCACTGAACCAAAATCACCTGTTAAAAATGATACATCAAAGTACTACCATTTAAAAATGCAATTCACGCATTTCCTCTTAAGATAACTGTCTATTAATTTCATTACAATGATCTAACTATCAATTGATACAACTGCTCAAAAGCAGGTGTACGTATGCAGGCCCTTGTAATTGCTTTTACAATACTGCCAACTCGTTACTGATGATTGATTTCACATTGTGGTACGAGTATATAGTGAACTGAGTGGTATCCACCCACAACAACATAGCGATAACATGGAGCCGGTAGGTGATCCAGGTCACAATAGAGGCCAAGCAGTGGGAGGAGGAAGACTAGGAAGATGTGGTGGTCACCCCTTCTGAGAGGTGGTCGTGGGCCTCGTTTGAGAGGTGTGGGGGAACGAGGTAGAGGACAAGGCCACGGACCAAGACAACGGCAGCAACAGCAAAGAGTGTCCAATGAAATCTGAGCAGTAGTTGTAGACCATGTCGTAAATCATGGCATGACAATGACTGAGGCAGCTACAATGATTCAACCTCAGTTCAACTGTGGCCTCAATCATCAGACCATTCCGCAATGAGAACCGGTTAGTCTTCAGCATGAAATGATATTCGCCTTACAGAAATTCAGCAGCACATCTTGGACAATGACGACATGTTCAACAATGTGGAAGCCATAAGTTTCCCGCATGCTGAAAAGGCACCAGGTGTCTCTAAAACACCGGATGTTGTCGAATTTGATCCCGCTAGAGGGATTTGCGCACTAAGAGGTTAATTAAAAGGTAAACAAGAAATGCACTCTCTCGGGGGGGCGCATGAAAAAGCTCTGTGACACGTCAGTGTCCACTCATTCTGACTGGTCTTACTCCCCCATTTATAAGAATTTACAAGCCTGGAACACTTTCTAAAGACTTTTGACATCTATTGGAAGGCATTAGAACTGCAAATTGAGTCCTAAGTCAATGGATACTGTAATGGCATTGAATAGAAAACTACTCAGTTTGTAAGAGACAGACATTCCGTAAATACTAGGAATAGATTGTCCACCACCTATGCGTTATCCAGACAGAAAAGAGAAATAGGCAAAATAACATTTTGATTTAGAGCAATACAGAAATGGAATAAATTAACTGAGCAAACTAGAAACCTTTCAATATATACATTTAAACATTATTTTAAAACAATTTAAATATAGTATATAGAAATGTTGTGGGACTATAGTAGATGAAGAATCAATATTTTTTAGATTGAGTATTTATTGGGTCATTATGCTAGTATATTATGTTATATTATGTTTGTAATAGTGTGTTATATGTGAAAGTGTGTTTGTATTATTAATTGTATTTTAATGTTTAAGGACTATTGGAAGTTAGTCCAAATGGGGACTAAAACAGATCCAAATAAAATAAAATAAAATCATCCATACAATACTACAGCCAAAATGGGAGCCAACTAGAAAAACTACAAATTCTAGCTCATTTTTCAAAAAACAAGCCTGAAACTCTTTCTAAAGACTGTTGAAGCCCTAGGAACTGTAATCTGGGAGGTAGTCCTTTGATTTTCCCATAAACAAGGATTTGGATGGGCAGACACATCAGGTTGATTCTCCTCGGGTTTTCGCCTGCCATATCAGTTCTGTTATACTCACAGACATTATTTTAATAGTTTTGGAAACTTCGGAGTGTTTTCTATCCATTACTACCAATTATATGCATATCCTATTTTCTGGGCCCGAAATACCGAACACTGCCACCGGCCCTCAAGAAGTTTAAGATGACTCACTGTGTTTTGGGGTGGAGTTGTCCTAATAAGAGGATTCGCTGTGTTTTGGGGTGGAGTTGTCCTAATAAGAGGATTCACTGTGTTTTGGGGTGGAGTTGTCCTAATAAGAGGATTCACTGTGTTTTGGGGTGGAGTTGTCCTTTAAGATGATTCACAGAATACGTGGTGCTATTGAGCAAAGTATAATGTGGTCAAAAAGGTAGGTTGGATCATAATAACACAATTTTTATTCAAGTTTGTTTGCTGTAACACTCAAACACAATAACCCAGATACAGTACTTTACCAAACAAAGCACATATCCATTAAGTTGATTCAGTAGTAAGTGATGATTTTGTCATACAACAATGCAGCAAGGAAACAGTACGATGTGGCCAAGAAAATCTGTCCAGTAGAAGATGTACAACTCTCTTCCCTCTGGTGAAGGATTTGTTGTCTGGTCTAATCGCAGACGCAGATCCATCTTGGCCCAGGCGATTTGCTCAGAGTCACAACCTCAAACTGAAATGTTACTTCAGCTCTCTGCCAGCGCTTGTCGAGGGCCTCTCCTACCTGTCCAATACCACACACTCACACACGCACACAGGTCATTGTTGTAAGGCCTCTCCAACAGTACCTGTTCACCACCATCTCTCAGGAAGTTCCCTGAAATTGTCTGGCCTAGCTCCAATATCGCACACACAAACACAACGCAACCCCACACACATACACAGACACACATCTTTTTCCCCCATCAAGTAAGCAATTTCAACCAACCTGACACCTTGTATAGGCTCTTGCTCCATTCTCTCTTCCCTCGTTCTCTCTCGCCATCCACCACCCTCCTTTTATCTTCTCCTCCTCACCTGTCAGGATGCAGAGAAGTCAATTTATTTTTGAGAAGAGGAACTATTTGCAGCTCTTTCATACAGTAATGTCCTGCCAAAGACTCTGGATAGAATGTATTAATACACAGGTGTGACCACAATGGTGCGAAAATGGTTATTGCTCAGGCTATGAGGCCGTTGCCTAATACTGTCTCTGTTTGTCACCTTCACTGACAGGTAAAACGACTGAATGGGTCCACTTCAAGTTAGCATATGTCCCTCCCTATCTGGGACACATGACGGTTTAATCTTTAACTCATTTCCCTATATACTACAGTCACCCTCTCTGTTCCAATCTGATCAGCATATGGCTGGTTTATGACCACTGGCCAATAACAGACTGTTTAGGACTGAGGATCCACCATCTGTCCTGCAGCAGACCACAACTGATAATGTATATGATGATGCAGATCACAGCAAATACTCTACATCTGTCAAACTTGAATCTGGACCTCGAAGCCAGTTCAACTGCTTTTTAAATTAACTGAGAGCATCCTGTTGGGCTGTATCACCGCCTGGTACGTCAACTGCACCTCCCACCACCACAGGGCTCTCCAGAGGGTGGTGCGGTCTACCCAAAATATTACCAGGGTCACACTGCCTGCCCTACAGGACACCTACAGCACCTGATGTCACAGGAAGGCCAAAAAGATCATCAAGGACATCAACCACCCGAGCCACGGCCTGTTCGCCCCACTCTCATCCAGAAGGCGAGGTCAGTACAGGTGCATCAAAGATGGACAGAGAGACTGAAAAACAGCTTCTATCTCAAGGCCATCAGACTGTTAAATAGCTATCACTAGCCGGCTACAACCCGTTTATGCAACCCGGCACCTTAGAGGCTGTTGCCCTATATATATATATATATATATATACATATATTCGTTGAAGTTTACATACACTTAGGTTGGAGTCAATAAAACTCATTTTTCAACCACTCCCCTCATTTCTTGTTAACAAACTATAGTTTTGTCCAGTCGGTTAGGACATCTACTTTGTGCATGACACAAGTAATTTTTCCAACAATTGTTTACAGACAGATTAGTTCACTTATAATTCACTGTATCACAATTTCAGTGGGTCAGAAGTTTACATACACTAAGTTTACTGTGCCTTTAAACAGCATGGAAAATTCCAGAAACAGATGTCATGGCTTTAGAAGCTTCTGATAGGCTAATTGACATAATTTGAGTCAATTGGAGGTGTACCTGTGGATATATTTCAAGGCCTACCTTCAAACTCAGTGCCTCTTTGCTTGACATCATGGGAAAATCTAAAGAAATCAGCCAAGACCTCAGAAAAATAATTGTAGACCTCCTAAAGTCTGGTTCATCCTTGGGACAAATCTTGAAATGCCTGAAGGTACCACATTCATCTGTACAAACAATTGTGCGCAAGTATAAACACCATGGGACCATGCAGCCGTCAAACCGCTCAGGAAGTAGACACGTTCTGTCGCCTAGAGATGAACGTACTTTGGTGCAAAAACTGCAAATCAATCCCAGAAAAACAGCAAAGGACCTTGTTTCTGGGGGTATCTGTACTTTACAATTTTATATTTTTGACAACTTTTACTTCAGTACATTCCTAACTATACTTTTCACTCCATACTTTTTCCCTGACACGCAAAAGGTATTTCTTACTTGGATTAAACGTCAGGAATTGTGAAACTGAGTTTAAATGTATTTGGCTGAGGTGTATGTAAACTTCTGACTTCAACTGCATATACAGTGCCTTGCGAAAGTATTCGGCCCCCTTGAACTTTGCAACCTTTTGCCACATTTCAGGCTTCAAACATAAAGATATACAACTGTATTTTTTTGTGAAGAATCAACAACAAGTGGCACACAATCATGAAGTGGAACGACATTTATTGGATATTTCAAACTTTTTTAACAAATCAAAAACTGAAAAATTGGGCGTGCAAAATTATTCAGCCCCTTTACTTTCAGTGCAGCAAACTCTCTCCAGAAGTTCAGTGAGGATCTCTGAATGATCCAATGTTGACCTAAATGACTAATGATGATAAATACAATCCACCTGTGTGTAATCAAGTCTCCGTATAAATGCACCTGCACTGTGATAGTCTCAGAGGTCCGTCAAAAGCGCAGAGAGCATCATGAAGAACAAGGAACACACCAGGCAGGTCCGAGATACTGTTGTGAAGAAGTTTAAAGCCGGATTTGGATACAAAAAGATTTCCCAAGCTTTAAACATCCCAAGGAGCACTGTGCAAGCGATAATATTGAAATGGAAGGAGTATCAGACCACTGCAAATCTACCAAGACCTGGCCGTCCCTCTAAACTTTCAGCTCATACAAGGAGAAGACTGATCAGAGATGCAGCCAAGAGGCCCATGATCACTCTGGATGAACTGCAGAGATCTACAGCTGAGGTGGGAGACTCTGTCCATAGGACAACAATCAGTCGTATATTGCACAAATCTGGCCTTTATGGAAGAGTGGCAAGAAGAAAGCCATTTCTTAAAGATATCCATTAAAAAGTGTTGTTTAAAGTTTGCCACAAGCCACCTGGGAGACACACCAAACATGTGGAAGAAGGTGCTCTGGTCAGATGAAACCAAAATTGAACTTTTTGGCAACAATGCAAAACGTTATGTCTGGCGTAAAAGCAACACAGCTGAACACACCATCCCCACTGTCAAACATGGTGGTGGCAGCATCATGGTTTGGGCCTGCTTTTCTTCAGCAGGGACAGGGAAGATGGTTAAAATTGATGGGAAGATGGATGGAGCCAAATACAGGACCATTCTGGAAGAAAACCTGATGGAGTCTGCAAAAGACCTGAGACTGGGACGGAGATTTGTCTTCCAACAAGACAATGATCCAAAACATAAAGCAAAATCTACAATGGAATGGTTCAAAAATAAACATATCCAGGTGTTAGAATGGCCAAGTCAAAGTCCAGACCTGAATCCAATCGAGAATCTGTGGAAAGAACTGAAAACTGCTGTTCACAAATGTTCTCCATCCAACCTCACTGAGCTCGAGCTGTTTTGCAAGGAGGAATGGGAAAAAAATGTCAGTCTCTCGATGTGCAAAACTGATAGAGACATACCCCAAGCGACTTACAGCTGTAATCGCAGCAAAAGGTGGCGCTACAAAATATTAACTTAAGGGGGCTGAATAATTTTGCACGCCCAATTTTTCAGTTTTTGATTTGTTAAAAAAGTTTGAAATATCCAATAAATGTCGTTCCACTTCATGATTGTGTCCCACTTGTTGTTGATTCTTCACAAAAAAATACAGTTTTATATCTTTATGTTTGAAGCCTGAAATGTGGCACAAGGTCGCAAAGTTCAAGGGGGCCGAATACTTTCGCAAGGCACTGTATATATATATATATATATATATATGACTCTGAATCACTGGCCACTTTAATAATGGAATACTGGTCACTTTAAATAATGTTAACATACTGTTTTACCCATCTCGTATTCTATTCTACAGTATTTTAGTCAATGCCACTCTGACATTGCTCAATCTAATTTTTATATATATCTTAATTCCATTCTTTAACTTTTAGATTTGTGTGAATTGGTAGATACTACTGCAATGTTGCAGCTAGGAACACAAGCATTTTGTTACACCCGCAATAACATCTGTTAAATATGTGACCAATAAAATGTGATTTGATTTAGACCTGGGACACCAGGTGTGTGTGCAATTAATGATCAGGTAACAGAAGCAGCAGGCTGAAGATGCAAATTACAGCTGAAACTCTACATATGTTTATAGTCATCAAAGCTTGCATCATGAAACACATACACATATTGCATGAATTGAATCCCATTCTGCTAAAATAAGGACTGCAGAGCTACAAACCTGGAGCAACCTCTAACTAAATACACACGCATACGAATACAGATATATATATATACAGACTGTTTTTCCCAGCTTTTATTACGCAAATGAGACCTGCAAGGGATGGTTGTTAGCAGAAAACCATTATAGGTCGCCCATAAGTCACGGCTGTTTGAATTTGCAGCTTTACGGTGAGAACATCATGTCCTTACTTCCTTAAGGGAGATGTCTCGTCCTTTCATCCTATTTTGTGTGTGGTTATTGTCACTAATTTCCATGGTTACAAGGTCTTGGTTCTTTGAGTTGTTTTGACAGTGTTTGAGACCGAAATGATCTATAGTGTTTGGAAAACCTTAGCATTGACTGTTTCCCTCCCACACATCATTGTGTTGGATCTGTGACTGTTTGCTTTTATCTGTAAAAGAAAAACATTCTCCGAACACTCCAGTTAGGATGACATCATCGAGTCCAACTTGTGTAGGATGTGATGTTTACTTTGTTTTGTTCTGGTGTGTGTGTGTGATTCTGTGCATGTGTCTGTGTGTGCATTCGTGTCAGTAGAGTACCTTTCCTGGTTTCTCACACTCGCAGCCACACTAATGACTATGGAACAGAAGTGGACATTGTTTCTTGGCAGAGGTGCAGAATGTTCTAGAAAGGGCTGATGTCCCATCTGTTCTGGTGTTTATAATTAGTGGTGAACACTGAGGGGGGAAATTTATCCAATTTGACAAAACAGCAGTAGCAAACTGCATAGACTGGCCGGGCGCCGTGATTAGAAACCCTGCACAACAGAATGAATCATCCACAGTGTCTCCAGTAACAGTCGTTCACTCAATGAAAGGAAAGCAGAAATGGAGAATGACACTGCAGAATTATCTGAGTGTCTTTTACCCAAAGAATCATAGATACATACAAACACACACACACACACATCCTTACCTCACCTCAGGAGTAAGAGAGAGTGGCAGAGGTGGAGGAGGCGTTCAGGGGTAACGATATTTAGGTAACGCGTAAATTAAACAGCCTGTCTCTGACAGTGGCAATGCTGCTGCCCTCTGGCTTCACTACATTCCCTTATTCAACTCCCTGATCACCTTCTGGTCCCCACAAGTATAGTTAAACACGTACACACACACACACACAAACAAGTCATGCTTGCAGGACACACACCTCTCCATCATCAATCAGCAAATCCTATAATCAGTGGCAGAGATTTTGGTATTGCTAGGCAGCTGATGAATGTTGGAGCCACGAAATGGGAGACTAATGGTGGGCTGTGTATTGTTCTGGCAGTGATATTACATGGAGGTACACTTGGCAGAGTGTTGATTTCACCATTTGTGAAGCTTGACTTTATGAGTTTGTGATGGAGGTATGTCATCAAAAAGGTGGGGTTGTATAGATGGCAGCAATTGTTCTGTGTGTTGCAGTGGTTGAGCTGACATTGCATCCAATGAATCCAGCAGTGAATTACTACAATTCTCACTGAGACATTCACAAAAGTCATAGAATGTTTGGATGTAGAGTGCATAGGTCCTTTAACAGTAACCATGCAGGTTTCACCAGTCATCCAACAGGCATCCTCCCACAGCCAAGATGAATTTTCCATCTCACAGGTTAGACCTGGTGTGGGGTTTGTCCATCACCACTTCATTACATAGGCATCGCTCACTGTCGGCCTACACACACACACACACACACACATTGCTCACTGTCAGACAGTTCTAGGGGCTGTTCAGACAGTCACCCTTGTGAATGACTCTAAGCCGAAACTGAGATGGACTGTAAGTACATGTTACAGCTCACCACATCCCTGCCCTCACTTCCTTCTTAGATTTAGATTTAGCTCTCATTGTGTGTTAGCGTACAGGTTATGGGTCTTCTTTTCCCACCCCTTGGTACAAAGGTTTTGTGATGAATGTGGTTGTTTTTAACACCTTTGACTGTTTCTCCAGTCTCTCCTGTACCTACGTAACATCACCACCACCCCCACCACAGGACTGATGACAGAGTATAACTAATATCCCTGTGTCAGTGCAGAGGTAATGTATGGGTCCGTGCAGCTGTGAAAATAGGTTAATAATATCATATTTTTTTGTGTGTGTGTGTGTTTGTGCATGTGCGTTTGCATGTGCGTGCTAGCATGCATGGGGTGTTCGGCCACGTGTTGGTCGGCCAACATTTGTTAGTCAGGAATGCGGGCTTATAACCATACATTTTACCTTCATAATAATGAATGGACTGGTAAACAATTCAAAGGGAATTCTACATGCAGAACGACAAGTTATTGTGTTTCTGTGGATCCATTCGTCTTCATAGGGGTAATGGTTAAATGGGATTCTGACAGTATAATGTGAGTCAATGGCATTTCCTAAATGTGACTGTCTTGTAGCTTCACACACACACACACACACACACACACACACACACACACACACACACACACACACACACACACACACACACACACACACACACACGCAAGGCTCTCTGTGGGTATGGTAGCAGTCAATGTCATTTTCTGCAGACTTCACAATAAAGGCCCATAAGCCTGAATGAATTCAGAGGCTCAATTCCTCACCGGAATGTGCCAATTTATCTAAGCAAGCTACATGTAATCTGCTCAGTATGACGTGACTTCATTATGAATAATGTGATTTAAAGAGCTTCTCTCAATAATAATGCATAAAGTGGTAATGCGCATTAGGTTTTAAAGCTATCAGCGGGGTAGTGCTCATGTGTTGGTCATACATATTCATGAGTCTAGGGAAGAAAAAGGAAGGAGGCCTGTAGTCAGTGCATTAGTCTTCATGGCAGTCTGATGCACTTGGCTTTGATTATCAGGTTAGTCATCTCCCATGACATATTAAAGAGATCAGAATCAGGCTAATATGGTAAAAGGTTTGACAAAATGCCATTCTCTATAATCACAGCGAAACCACAGCAGTCTGACAGACACAACTCAGGTGCACTTGCAAATCTGCTTAATAACTGTCTGTGTCCATTACCATTACGGTTAAATGAATGTGACGGCCGCACTGCGAACTGCACATTAAAAGCCGCTGCCTAACAAATATCCTTATCCTTTATCCACGTTAACGATGACTTTACACTATACACATGGTGATACACATAATATATAAAAATGACACTACACACAGCTTTTGTTTCTTATATCCCATCCGTAACTTTATTATAGAAATGCACATTCTTGACATTTAAAAAAAAAAAAAATTCTCTGTCGAGTCGACGGATCATAGTTTACGTTGTAACAGTCACTGGTATCATCAAATGTTATAATTGAACTAATATCCTTATCTACAAACAGTCAAATTTCTAGGCAATGTGTTCTGTTTGAGTCCATATCGCTGCAGTTTCTGGCCCCATGACTACAGCATGGAAGTCAGTTGTGTTCTGGTAAAGGAGGTCCAACCGGAAATCAGTTGTTAAATTATGGTTCCGGAGAGGCGCTGGAAAGTGCCACCCCTCTGTTCACTGAGGGGGAACACTTTTTCCTTCATGTGTTGAAAAAGCACCTTTCATAGGGGCGGTGGGTAGCCTAGTGGTTAGAGCATTGGACTAGCAACCAGAAGGTTGCAAGATTGAATCTCCAAGCTGACAAAGTAAAAATCTGTTGTTCTGCCCCTGAACATGACAGCCTGGTCCTAGGCTGTCATTGAAAATACAAATGTGTTCTTAACTGACTTGCCTAGTTAAATAAAGGTTTAAAAAAATGCATTGATACTGTTAATGATAAAATAACATGATGTTTTGAAAATCTGATCAGTACCCTGAAACTTTATCTCATGTGTATTCAAAAATGAATATTTTGCAAAACTTCCCTTCTTCCTCAGAATGGAACTGACCACTCCCCATATATTCTCATACACAACTCCCTCTTGTCAGTTTTTGTATATATGAGTTGATTTTGTTTGGTTGAATTATGTTACGTTCTGTTCTGCACTTTTTGACTTCAGTTCTTTTTTAAGTTGAAGATTTAGGACAGTTTGTATTTCTTGCAAATGGAAAAAACTAATATTGGCACCCTATCTCAGTGTCATCCATGACAATAACCCATTCATTTGGATTTTTTTTAAAATTCAACCCATACTTTAGCAGGTAAGTTGACTGAGAACACATTCTCATTTACAGGGGAGAGGTGATAAGCTGGGGATGATTAGGTGACCATGATGGTATGAGAGTCAGATTGTGAATTTAGTAGGTACACTGACCACAGAGTCAGGACACCCATTTAATAACATTCCCCTATCGGATTTTTTGTGGTAGACCAGAGGAAAGGGTGCCTCCTACTGGCACTCCATCACCACATCCAGCAGCATCCAGTCTCCCATCCAGGGCCTAACCAGGACCAACCCTGCTTAGAAGCAAGCCAGCAGTTGGATGCAGGGTGGTATGCTGCTGGCCTATGTAGAATTCATTGATCAAAACCCTGGTTGTGGAAATTCACAGAGTGTGCCTTTGTCCCAGAATTTTATGGTTTTCATCACCTAACCATCAATTTCCTTGAATAGCTAAATCAGATCCGTCACTGCTTCTTACTAGGCTAGACCAAAGACATGCACTGTAAGTCTCAGGGAACAGGATTGGAGAGCATTGCTTTACAACTTTGTTGTTCTGATGTCGATAGATCCTATTGTCTTGAGAATTAACAAGCATCAACCAGAGAATCAAAACTTATTTGATTTTTGCTTCAAATGTCAACCTTGCAGCTAGTAGTTTATTATTGTCAATGCTTTATATTGAGAATGAACATCACTGAGTTATTCCTTATTCAAAATGACAGCTTATGTTGTAGTAGAAGTTGTTGTTATTTCCCTTGACAGACCAGACCATATTGTTCTTCTCTGATGTGGATTTGGCAGACAACACTATGGATTCTGGGAGGAGATGATGGGGTGAGAATGAGCTATATCAACCCCCCCTCCATCCCTCTGTCCCACCCCTCCATCCCGCTGACAGAAATACGTTAACTGAGTCAGTCTCTCCTTGAAGTTCCTCCCTCAGCACCATCTATCTCACACACTTTATTGAGTAATTGAACGGAGACGGTATATGACAAATGGATTCAGCAGACAGACAGACATATAGAAAGACAGGTAGGGGCAGCAGGTTGGTTTACATCCCTTTCCAAACACACCATGTTTACTCTAGAAAATGGCAATATAAATCTGAGCCAACAAAAATCCACGGATCGATAGTCTGGTTGGTTACCTTCAAGTGTCAGTCAACAAACACATGAATAATATTGTGATGACTACAGAAAGGCTTCTCCTCAGACACTCTGTCCAAGGCTAACAGAAATAGATTTGTGTTCAGACTGTCCTGATTATCTTTACCTAGAGGCAACAGAGTTTCGACTGCTCTTTGAGAACGTTTCATTTTATCTGTATTCACATACAAGACTCTCTAGAATTCATCCATAAGGCTAAACAGGGTGGTGGAGGGATGCTAAGGAAGAAATGGGTCAGTCAAGTACTGTGTGTGTGTGTGCGTGTGTGAGGTGAGACATGGGCCAGTGAGGAGAGCTTAGACCCCAGACAAAAGCAACATCTGCCAGACATATCGAGCCTCGTCCTCCCTGGGTGACTATGTGTCTGTCAGCACAGCCCCTCATCTGTCCAGGGATGCAGAGAGGTCGAGGGATTGACCAGAGGCAGCAGGGGGACCCTGTTCACCCGTCTATCGTCCGTTTGAAAAGCCCGTCCCAAACTGGCCTTTGACTTCTGACTTGGCATGTGTGTGCTTGAAGGGGAATGAGAGACCAGGAGAACAAACATAGTATACAGATGCGCGCACACACACACACACACTCCTGATCCATCCATATCGATGACTTCAGGAATGACCAAAACACATTGGAGAAGTTAAAGGCTGATTTGAACATAATAATCTAAATCTCCTATGCCAGTGAATATGTACAGTCCTCAAGTCCGGAACAGATTATGGGAAGCGCACAGTAATACACAGAGCCATGACTACATCAAGTAACTCATGCAAGCAGTAAAATTAGATAATAAAAAAAACAGATACAAATACACCTTATGAAACAGCGGGGACTCTGAAGAGAAGCACAGAGACACTCACGATAACATACGCACTATACACAGATGTACACATGGATTTTGTGTTGTAGATATGTGGTAGTAAAGTATAGGCCTGAGGGCACACACATAATGTGTTGTGAAATCTTTTCTGGTCTCCAGGAAGAGTAGCTTGGGTAAATACAAATGTACACCGTCAGAAGCGCCATGTAATTGATGTGTAGCGTGAATCGAGCTGACCTCGCACAGCTCACCCAATCTTTATATGTGACCGACCGCTCGATTCGGTCTTATGTAGCAATTAAATTGTGTTTTTTACATTGGATAACAGTAGAGACTTAGAGCTAGAAAATGGTATAACATACACTACAGTTGAAGAAGAATGGGAAAGTAATTCTGCTTTAAAAGTTAATAAACTTGCAACCCACTTTTGAGAACATTTCCCTTGAATAGTTTGGTACACATACTGGAGGGCTCTTCTTTGTTTGGTTTGAGATTGACTTTATATATTCTTGCTCACAGATAAAACTCGAGAAATTCAGAATTTACATTACTAATAATTGCAAAACTCTCATTTAAAATACATAACACATAATATGTGACATAAATATAATATTGAACAATTGAAATTACATTACAGGACATTTTTCATGATGGCAATTTAAATATTAAAATGTGATTTTTAGACATGTTATTTTTGGGAGAACCATTTAAGAACTAGTGTTATTATACAGTCTGATAGCAGTGGGTAGAGTGACGTTTCACAGGCAGTTTGTACGGGCAGTTATGCAGGACAGTTTGTGGCTGTATCTCAGGAGCCTGGTGGTGCAGTTACCTATTTTTGGAGGGAGCAGGTCATTCAGTGGATTGTCAAGATTGTGCATGTCCTTCACCAGATGCACTGCAGCCTGCAGCCTGCTTTGCAGTGAGGGGAGTCAAGCCCCTCTGCACCCTGCCTAGTTGGGCCTGCTGCTTTTTACTGCATCCAACTAACAGCACTCCATCGTATTCCAGACAAGGTCTGACCAGTGTAGTATAGACTGCGACCAGATCTTCAGTGGGTGGGCCATTTCTGGCAAGAATAGTCAAAGTGCAGGAGTTTTGAGGCCTTCCTCACTGACTGCTCCACATGTGTGTCACCACTGAGGTTAGAGTCTAGATGAAAACCAAGATACTTAGTTGTTGTTACCCCTGGTATTTTCTGTCCTCCTAGGATTAGTGGTGCAGGTTGTGGATGGTCTTCCACAGACCTTTTCCCATTCTGTTGGATGTGGCCCACTCTTCTAGCTGCTTTGCCTCCAAGCCCATGGAAAATTCCTCTTTGATGCTGGTTAATGGTATGGCTTGGGACAGCCCTACATCGTCTGCATACCCAGTGTCCAGTGTATCACTGAAGACAACTTTTCGGGTGGACATGTGAAGGAGAAACAGAAATGGTGAAACCACACCCCCTTGTGACACACCAGAGGTGACCTCTGACCAAGGGCTAAAAGTGCCATTTGCCATCACCCTCTACCTTCTTCCTGTGGTGTAGCTGTGGAGACAAGCTAGTAGCTTTGGACACAGTTCAATGTCAGACAGATATTGCAGGAGCTTTGCGTGATCTACTCGATCAAAGGCTTTGGCTGTTTTTCTGGAGTCTGTAACTGTCAGCCAGTAGTGTGTGGCTTTCACATGGGCCATAGTAGTGCTGGACTTTGGTAGGTAGGCATACTGATGTGTGCACTCAGATAAAACTGTTGGCATGAGTTTTTATTATGATGAAGTTCTCCTGGACTTTTCCAAGGCATGAAGTTAGAGAGATGGGCCTCCAGTCACTCGTTGTATGTGGGTTTGACACTTTAGGTATGGGATACACATTGGCAATCTTCCAGGCAGCAGGAACAGTCCCCTGCCAATAGAAGGTGTTAACAATGTGTGTGATGACAGGGGCTAGATTTTCTCCTCTTTTAGTAGCCAGGCTGGAGTGCCATCAGGCCCAAATGCTTTATGTGGGCTTAGTCTGGTCAGAGCTTGCTTTATCTGGCCAATGCTGCACATGTCTACCTGCCTTTTAGGAATGGGCAGGTTGTAAGATCGCAAGAGGTGTGGTGCTTGTCCATGCTTTTGCTAAAAATACATTAAAAACATCAGCCGCATCATTGTCTTCAATTCCTTCGACCTGTATTCCCACTCCTGATGTTTTCTGTCGGCATAGTCTTTTATTAATGTAGTCCTTGAAAGCATTTTCCTGATGGCTGCTTTTATTCGTTCAGTTATCCGGGGCTTATCCGGTATCGCTGTTTTCTTATTTCTTATTGGCATGCATACATCAAGTGCAGTTTGAATGCAGGAGTTGAACGTCTCCACCTTTGCATCTATGCTCTCCACCTCATATATGGCAGACCAGTCAGTACTGGCCATACACCGTGCCAAGGCCTCCTTTCTTTTCTGGGTTACCAGACATTCCTTTTTCCGCTGCACCTCACTTCTCCCCTGATGTTGTGTTTGAGGAGAACAGCATACATTTGTGATCACTGGATCTGAGAGGAGCAAGTACGGTGGGGGTGTTGTAGTGATTCTTCACATTTGTAATGATCAGATCTAGGATGGAGTCCCCTCTGGTCTTGTCTTTGACCACTTGTTTCATGTCTGGATGGGAGTTTGTCAGCAATTGTTAGGCAGGTGATTAAAGTCTCCACCCATTCTGTCACGACTATCACCGAAGGTGGCTCCCCTTCCCGTTCGGGTGGCGCTCGGCGGTAGTCGTCACCGGTCTACTAGCTGCTACCGATCCCTTTTCCGCTTTTTGTTTTGTTGGGTCTAATTGGTTTCACCTGTTCCTTGTTTGGGGGGTTTGGGTTGGGGTTATTTAAGTTCAGTTAGCCCGCCTGTGTTTGTGCGGGCTTGTTTGCTGTTTTTGGTACAGGAGTGTCCTGTCATTTATTTCCGCTGTACAGCGTATGTACCGGTGTTTTGGAGTGTTTGACGCCTGTGTTCGGCGTTACCCTCTTTTGTTCACTGTGATTCTTTCGGAATAAATGGTGTTTCCGAATCCTCTGCTCTCTGTGCCTGACTCCACACACATCACTCTTCGAAGCCTGACACATTCAGCATCATTCACAGCCTCTTAACCTCTAGCGTTGCGCAATCCCGTATCCGGGGGCGTAATCATAGCCTCAAGCTCATTACCATAACGCAACGTTTCCTATTCATGAAAATCGCAAATGAAATAAATATATTGAAACACAAGCTTAGCCTTTTGTTAACAACACTGTCATCTCAGATTTTCAAAATATGCTTTTCAACCAAAGCTACACAAGCATTTGTGTAAGAGTATTGATAGCCTAGCATAGCATTAAGCCTAGCATTCAGCAGGCAACATTTTCACAAAAACAAGAAAAGCATACAAATAAAATAATTTACCTTTGAAGAACTTCGGATGTTTTCAATGACGAGACTCTCAGTTAGATAGCAAATGTTCATTTTTTCCAAAAATATTATTTGTGTAGGAGAAATAGCTCCGTTTTGTTCATCACATTTGGTTAAGAAAAACCCCCGAAAATGCAGTCTCTACAACGCCGAACTTTTTTCCAAATTAGCTCCATAATATCGACAGAAACATGGCAAACGTTGTTTAGAATCAATCCTCAAGGTGTTTTTCACATATCTATTCGATGATAAATCATTCGTGGCAGTTGGTTTCTCATCAGAAGCAAACTGAAAAATACTGCAGCTGGAGATTACGCAATAATTGCGACGGAGGACACCAAGCGACCACCTGGTAGATGTAGTCTCTTCTGGTCAATCTTCCAATGATATGCCTACAAATACGTCACAATGCTGCAGACACCTTGGGGAAAACGTGGAAAACGTAAGCTGACTCCTATCTCCACAGCCATATAAGGAGTCATTGCCATGAGGCGGTTTCAAAAAATGCGGCACTTCCTGATTGGATTTTTATCTGGGTTTTTTTCTGTAACATCAGTTCTGTGGCACTCACAGACAATATCTTTGCAGTTTTGGAAACGTCAGAGTGTTTTCTTTTTAAAGCTGTCAATTATATGCATAGTCGAGCATCTTTTCGTGACAAAATATCTTGTTTAAAACGGGAACGTTTTTCATCCAAAAATTAATATAGCACCCCCTATATCCAAGAAGTTAAGCCTTAGCCCCCCACCCATCTCTTTAAGGATTCACATGCATGACATCAGTAGCCTTGTGGTCCAAAATAGCATAACTGGTGTATTTTAACACCAACAAACACATCCATTTAAAAAATTAATTTAGTATATGTCAATCTAGCTAAACAGACAACTTAAAGCAATTTTCTAAACAATGTTTTGGTTTGTTTCTAGCTTCTTAGCTAGCTAGCTAGCTAGTTTACGTTAGCTGGCTAGTCAGTTCAACTAATGACCACATCATATTGCTGACAACATCTTAACTATAACTAGCTAGCTAAACAATGAACGATAATCCCAATTTATAATGTTGCAACCCTGCATGATTCTGAATTGGTGAAGTGGTACATTTTTATTCAAATAACTATATACAACATAACAAAATGCTATTCTAACACACCAAACATTTTTATCATGTATATATTTTTTTTTACAATGGTAGACCCTTGAAAGACCCTCAGTTCTCGACACAATATTGTGCTGCTGATGCCATGTCCCATGGCAGTCTCTTTCTGCTGTAAAGCAGAGGCAAACCAAACAAGTGGTGCAGGTGATGGGACTTCATGCGACAAAGAACACAACGATGGCTCCATGCTGTGCCCTTTTGGCCCTGAGGGACATTCATGCCTGCAGTTATGAATTTTGGCATGTGAACACCACTGGTGGCAGAGGTAGACGGGGCAGAAGGTGATGCAGTAGCATTTGTGCTGTAGCCAGCAAGCTCCCGGATGAGCAGCTCCCCGAAGGCTAGCTGTGAGATGGGCGGCTGTCCACAGCTCTTAGCCATTTCCTTCTGGAGGATGAAGGCATTCATCACAGCAATGTCGATGTTCTATCATTTCAATGTCTTGTACCATTTCATTGTCTTGTGGAGAACATTGTAGTATCCTAACAGTGCATCTGACAGGCCCAGACCTCCCATGCCCTTGTTGTAGTCCTTTATAGCTGCAGGAATGGGGACATATCCCAGTAGCGCCCTTCACACTCCTGACGACGTGATCGCCACTGAAGGACTTGTGGATAGTACTGCACATGACCATCTCTCTGGTTTCCATCCACTCCACAAAGAGCAGGCCATCTTCACGAATGGTGCCACAAGCCCACACATTCAGCTTCCTCAGGTCTGTGAACAGGATAGGGCTTGTGTAGAAACAGTTTGTAGCCCTTCCCCAGCAGTTGAAAATCCAATAACTTCATAATGGAATCATAACCAAGTCCATTACCGGTCGCATAACTGTTTTTCCCCTCATAAACAAAAAAAATTGCAAGTGTATGCACTCACAGAATCAGCCAAAACAAACAGTTTGTAACCCCATTTTGTTGGTTTGTTACGCATGTATTGTTTGAGGCCAATTCTGGCCTTTGAGGCTACCATCCTCTCATCTATGGACAAGTTATAGGCGGGCTGTCACGTTCTGACCTTAGTTCCTTTGTTATCTTTGTTTTAGTATGGTCAGGGCGTGAGTTGGTGGGGTAGGGTATGTTCTTTTTTCTATGTTGTGTTTATGTGTTTGGCCTGGTATGGTTCTCAATCAGAGGCAGGTGTCGTTCGTTGTCTCTGATTGAGAATCATACTTAGGTAGCCTTTTCCCACCTGTGTTTTGTGGGTGATTATTTTTTTTATTTTTTTTTTTGTCACCTTACAGAACTGTTTTGGGTTTTGTTTCATTGTCTTTGTTATTTTGTTTAGTGTTCTGAGTTTAAATATATATTATCATGAACATTTACCACCTTGCGCTTTGGTCCTCGTCTTCTTCCACCGAAGACAACCATTCCACAGGCTGAAAATAGGGCTTGCAGGACTCAACCATGCTGGGGTAGAGAGGTTTGATTTTGCAGAGCCTATCAAACCTTGCAGTCATTGTCCTCATCAACTTTTGGGTCACTGATATGAAGCGCCCGTGAGATAGTCAGAAACATTTTACAAGAAATGACAGTGATGGGGAAAGGCAGTTGATAGAGTGGGGATGTTTTCCAGTAATCCTTGAGGGTTTTTATTAACTTCACCAGCCCCATGTAAATGACCAGTGAAAGGTAGCAGAAAAGGTCTTGCATGAAAATGGGCTTCCATGTCACTTTCTTGCCTGCTTGCTTCTTAGCTGCATACTTGTTGGTGTTCGACACAAGGGAATCAACAACTGACGGAGTGAAAAACAGTTAAAAAAGTTAAAGGGGGCTGTACTTTGCAGGCATGTCTACTTGAAGTCCTGGTTACCTTTTCAGTCTAAATACGGGTGGAATTGGATCCACATCCTCTTCTAACATAGTGTGCCATCGCCCCTCTGCCTCTGTACAAGCAGGTTTCACACCCCTCCTCCGCTTCTTTGTTAGTGCCTTCACACCAGGCGGGGGTAGGTGTGGAGTCGGAGACAGCAGGGGTTCGGCTGGATGAACCAGCTTCAGTGGGGGATCGGCACTTGGCACCGGGTTCTCCAAGTCGGAGTCGGTATCACTGTGAAAGAATACATTTCAGAAATTAATATTTGTTATGTATTAGCCTTGTATCATCACGTAAAATAAACAGATGTGTATTATATAGAGCAGAGGGAACACAGTCACTATGGTGAAGTGCTGTCCATTCCACTCCTGCCATTGTTGTGGGCCTCCCCTCCTCCCAATTGCATCCAATGGCTGTTTCATATGGAAATGGGGTGCAGTGGAGCAGCGGTCGTACGCATCTCGGCACAGTGGCCGTGTGTTTGCTGTTCAATATTAATCCATTCTAAAAATGAAGAAAAAATATATATACACTGCTCAAAAAAATAAAGGGAACACTTAAACAACACAATGTAACTCCAAGTCAATCACACTTCTGTGAAATCAAACTGTCCACTTAGGAAGCAACACTGATTGACAATAAATTTCACATGCTGTTGTGCAAATGGTTTGCTGTGTCTGTCAGCGTAGTGTCCAGAGCATGGAGGCGCTACCAGGAGACAGGCCAGTACATCAGGAGATGTGGAGGAGGCCGTAGGAGGGCAACAACCCAGCAGCAGGACCGCTACCTCCGCCTTTGTGCAAGGAGGAGTAGGAGGAGCACTGCCAGAGCCCTGCAAAATGACCTCCAGCAGGCCACAAATGTGCATGTGTCTGCTCAAGCAGTCAGAAATAGACTCCATGAGGGTGGTATGAGGGCCCGACGTCCACAGGTGGGGGTTGTGCTTACAGCCCAACACCGTGCAGGACGTTTGGCATTTGCCAGAGAACACCAAGATTGGCAAATTCGCCATTGGCGCCCTGTGCTCTTCACAGATGAAAGCAGTTCACACTGAGCACAAGTGACAGACGTGACAGTCTGGAGACGCCGTGGAGAACGTTCTGCTGCCTGCAACATCCTCCAGCATGACCGGTTTGGCGGTGGGTCAGTCAAGGTGTGGGGTGGCATTTCTTTGGGGGGCCGCACAGCCCTCCATTTGCTCGCCAGAGGTAGCTTGGCTGCCATTAGGTACCGAGATGAGATCCTCAGACCCCTTGTGAGACCATATGCTGGTGCAGTTGGCCCTGGGTTCCTCTTAATGCGAGACAATGCTAGACCTCATGTGGCTGGAGTGTGTCAACAGTTCCTGCAAGAGGAAGGCATTGATGCTATGGACTGGTCTGCCCGTTCCCCAGACCTGAATCCAATTGAGCACATCTGGGACATCATGTCTCGCTCCATCCACCAACGGAACGTTGCACCACAGACTGTCCAGGAGTTGGCGGATGCTTTAGTCCAGGTCTGGGAGGAAATCCCTCAGGAGACCATCTGCCACCTCATCAGGATCATGACCAGGCGTTGTAGGGAGGTCATACAGGCACGTGGAGGCCACACACACTACTGAGCCTCATTTTGACTTGTTTTAAGGACATTACATCAAAGATGGATCAGCCTGTAGTGTGGTTTTCCACTTTAATTTTGAGTGTGACTCCAAATCCAGACCTCCATGGGTTGATACATTTGATTTCCATTGATAATTTGTGTGATTTTGTTGTCAGCACATTCAACTATGTAAGAAAAAGAAAAAAGTATTTAATAAGAATATTTCATTCATTCAGATCTAGGATGTGTTATTTTAGTGTATTTTTTTGGAGCAGTGTATATAAACCCACACCCACCCATGGATCATACACATCATACACACATACACACACACTCACACACACACACTACGTATAGCCAATGTGTACTTTACACATGTCATTACACATTTCGTTACTGATATATACTTCTATAAATATTTGCCCAAAAATCTCAAATGAATAATATTTCAAATTATTAATTTGAAACAATGGCATTAGCATTAGAACTTACCAGTTGAAAATGTTATGTCCTAGATTTTATCAAAGAAATCGGCACTGCATTTGATCACTGGGACCAACAGAATGACAAATTAGAGCAAGATTTCAGAATGTAAGTTATTATTTTACCTTAAGATGTGAACGTGTCACCTGTCACGGCGGAAAAAGTGTGTTGTTGATCACTCTTCTCAAACAAAAGCATGGCATTTTTTCTCTGTAATAGCAATTTTAAATCGGACAATGCAGTTCAATTACCAATATTCGAATCTTTTGAAGGATGTAAGACACTTGTATTTTCAAGAATGTTTAATGTTACGATGCTGTAGGATTACCTACACATACTGAGCAGCCCTTTGTTTAGACAGAAGCGTGCTAAATGCCACACTAATCCAAACTCATCTCTCGGCATGTCTAACCCATCCATTATCCAAGCCAATCATGTTTAGCGGGAAGGTTCCGATCTTTTTCCGTGACTAAACGAACTAGGCTCGTAATTTACAGATGGCATACACGTTTTTTGTTAACCTCTTGGTGTTTTTTCATTTTTGAAAAAAAAATGTTCCCGTTTTAAACGGGATATTTTGTCAGGAAAAGATGTTAGAATATGCATATAATTGACAGCTTTAGATAGAAAACTTTAAAGATATTGTCTGTGAGTATAACAGAACTGATGTTGCAGGCGAAAGCCTGAGAAAAATTCAATCCGGAAGTACCCCAGGTTTTGAAAGTGCTGCGTTCCAATGACTCCCTATTCAGCTGTGAATGTACCATCAACGAGCTTACGCTTTCTACGTATTCCCCAAGGTGTCTACAGCATTGTGACATAGTTTTATGCATTTCTGTTGAAGAATAGCTGTAGGCGGCCACATTGCGTAAGTGGTCACATGGTGGCTCCGAGAGAGATTCTCGCGTAAAATACAGAGGTAGCCATTACTCCAATCGTTCCTAGTGAAAAACGAATTGTCCCGACGGATATATTATCGAATAGATATTAGAAAAACACCTTGAGGATGGATTCTAAACAATGTTTGCCATGTTTCTCTCGATATTATGGAGCTAATTTGGAATATTTTTCGGCGTTGTGGTGATCACAATTTCCGGGCGATTTCTCAGCCAAACGTGAAGAATAAACGGAGCTATTTCGCCTACAAAAATAATATTTTGGGAAAAATGAACTTTGGCTGTCTACCTGGGAGTCTCGTGAGTGAAAACATCTGAAGTTCATCAAAGGTAAACGATTAAATTTGATTGCTTTTCTGATTTCCGTGACAAGGTTGCCTGCTGCTAGCAAGGCATAATGCTTGTCTAGCATTGGCTGTAAAGCATATTTTGAAAATCTGAGATGACAGGGTGATTAACAAAAGGCTAAGCTGTGTTCCAATATATTTCACTTGTGATTTTCATGAATAGGAAGATTTTCTAGGAAGATTTATGTCTGTTGTGTTATGCTAATTAGTGTCAGATGATGACAGTGGTCCCGTTCACGGGATGGGGTGTCACTACATTAAGTCACATTTTTCAGAAAGCATTTCTGCCAAAAACAAATTTTGTAAGTAGTGACGTGAGTAGTGATGTGCGACATACGCCTAGTTTCCTGTCACATATGTTGAAACTATATTTGACAAAATATAGGGGGAGGCCGTGTCTGTGTGTGCGTGTGGGTGTGAGTCTGAATGAACGACCTGCTGGTGGACAATCACCCCTCCACTCCCAGTGAGTGATGAGTCAGGGCATTGTTAACTGATACATTAGAGCACCAGCATCCCTCTTTGGCCAATTAACTATTGGCATTTCAGCTCTCATTCCCCTGCTAATCATCTCAGTCAATCAGATTCAAATGAGGTGGATAAATCTACTACTACATTAAAGGAGTGATCTAAAAATGCTGGGACTTAATAATGATATGTACCCAAGGATTCTTGAAGAATATAACTTCTAAATGCCTCAGGAGCTTAGTTCAACTGTCGTACACCATTTAAAACCCAAAATATAAGATTCGTAGTATCCACATTAAAGTCGACGAGCTACCGTATAGTGACATAGTGATCTTGTATGCAGGTTTGGTTAGACTAGAGTGCCATAGAATGAGTGACATTCAATAAAATATACTTAATGAAAAGGTGGATATTTTTTTATGAAAATGTTGAAAGTAGTTGATTTAATGATCGAATGTGTGGATTTTACAGGCAATGAGTTCCTACAGTGGGTGCCAGGAAAGCAACCTCTGGTTGGCCAGATAGAGACCAGGAAAACAAGGTTACTGGTTTTATGACATATACATTTATAGTGTTAAATCAATAAGTGCATCGAGGATGTCGTCCCCACAGTGACTGTACGTACAAACCTCAACCAGAAGCCATGGATTACAGGCAACATTCACACTGAACTAAAGGGTAGAGCTGCCTCTTTCAAGGTGCGGGACTCTAACCCGGAAGCTTATAAGAAATCCTGCTATGCCCACCGATGAACCATCAAACTGGCAAAGCGTCAATACAAGGCTAAGATGGAATCGTACTACACTGGCTCTGATGCTTGTCTTATGTTGCAGGGCTTGCAAACTATTACAGACTACAAAGGGAAGCACAGCCATGAGCTGCCCAGTGACACGAGCCTACCAGACGAGCTAAATCGCTTCTATGCTCGCTTCGAGGCAAGCAACACTGAGCATGCATGAGAGCATCAGCTGTTCTGGACAGCATCAGACCTGGCCGGGTGGTGCCAGAATAACAACCTATCCCTCAACGTAACCAAGACTAAGGAGATGATTGTGGACTACAGGAAAAGGAGGACCGAGCACGTCCCCATTCTCATCGACAGGGCTGTAGTGGAGCAGGTTGAGAGCTTCAAGTTCCTTGGTGTCCACATCACCAACAAACTAACATGGTCCAAACACACCAAGACAGTTGTGAAGAGTGCACGACAAAGCCTATCCCCCCTCAGGAATATAAAAGGATTTGGCATGGGTCCTCAGATCCTCAAAGTATTCTACAGCTGCAACATCGAGAGCATTCTGTCTGGTTGCATCACTGCCTGGTACGGCAATTGCTCGTCCTCCGACCGCAAGGCACTACAGAGGGTAGTACGTACGGCCCAGTACATCACTGGGGCTAAGCTGCCTGCCATCCAGGACCTCTACACCAGGCGGTGTCAGAGGAAGGCACAAAAAATTGTAAAATACCCCAGCCACCCCAGTCATGGACTGTTCTCTCTACTACCGCATGGCAAACGGTAGCGGAGTGCCAAGTCTAGGACAAAAAGACTATTCAACAGTTTTTACCCCCAAGCCATACGACTCCTGAGCAGGTAATCAAATGGCTACCCGAACTATTTGCATTGTGTGCCCCCACCCCCCAACTCATCTTTTATGCTGCTGCTACTCTCTGTTTATCATATATGCACAGTCACTTTAACTATACATTCATGAACATACTATTTCTCAATTGGGCCAACCAACCAGTGCCCCCGCACATTGGCTAACCAGGCTATCTGCATTGTGTCCCGCCACCCACCACCCGCCATCCCCTCTTTTACGCTACTGCTACTTTATGTTTATCATATATTCATAGTCACTTTAATCATATCTACATGTACATACTACCTCAATCAGCCCGACTAACTGGTGCCTGTACGTGGCCTCGCTACTGTTATCGGATGGGGCCACAGTGTCTCCTGACCCCTCCTGTCTCAGCCTCCAGTATTTATGCTGCAGTAGTTTATGTGTCGGAGGGCTAGGGTCAGTTTGTTATATCTGGAGTACTTCTCCTGTCCTATCCGGTGTCCTGTGTGAATTTAAGTATGCTCTCTCTAATTCTCTCTTTCTTTCTTTCTTTCTCTCTCTCGGAGGACCTGAGCCCTAGGACCATGCCTCAGGACTACCTGACATGATGACTCCTTGCTGTCCCCAGTCCACCTGGCCGTGCTGCTGCTCCAGTTTCAACTGTTCTGCCTGTGATTATTATTATTTGACCATGCTGGTCATTTATGAACATTTGAACATCTTGGCCATGTTCTGTTATAATCTCCACCCGGCACAGCCAGAAGAGGACTGGCCACCCCACATAGCCTGGTTCCTCTCTAGGTTTCTTCGTAGGTTTTGGCCTTTCTAGGGAGTTTTTCCTAGCCACCGTGCTTCTACACCTGCATTGCTTGCTCTTTGGGGTTTTACGCTGGGTTTCTGTACAGCACTTTGAGATATCAGCTGATGTACGAATGGCTAAATAAATACATTTGATTTGATTTTGATTTGATTTGAAAATTTGATTATAGCCTCACTCCTGTACATAGCCTCGCTACTGCTATTTTTCACTGTCTTTTTACTGTTTTTTTTATTTCTTTACTTACCTATTGTTCACCTAATACCTTTTTTGTTCTGTTGGTTAGAGCCTGTAAGTAAGCATTTCACTGTTGTATTTGGCGCATGTGACAAATAAACTTTGATTTGATTTAAATGTAACCCTGCCTTGTTACAAAATGCGGTAGCAATACCAGAGGAAACAGGTTTTATTATAAGAGTTGCAAAAACGAAGCAATCAACCATTACCAAGAATGGTTCAGAGTTGAAAGCTTAACCTGTTGCGACGACCAAACCCGGATCCGGGATTCTATTTATAGACCTAAGCTCATTACCATAACGCAACGTTAACTATTCATGAAAATCGCAAATGAAATGAAATAAATATGCTAGCTCTCAAGCTTAGCCTTTTGTTAACAACACTGTCATCTCAGATTTTCAAAATATGCTTTTCAACCATAGGAAAACAATCATTTGTGTAACAGTAGCTAGCTAGCGTAGCATTTAGCGTTAGCATTAGCGTTAGCATTTAGCAGGCAACTATCACAAAAACAAGTAAAGCCTTCAAATAAAATAACTTACCTTTGAAGAACTTCTGATGTTTTCAATGAGGAGACTCTCAGTTAGATAGCAGATGCTCCGTTTTTCCAAAAAGATTCTTTGTGTATTAGAAATAGCTCCGTTTTGTACATCACATTTGGCTACCAAAAAAAAAAAAAAAAACGAAAATTCAGCCCTCAAAACGCAAACTTTTTTCCAAATTAACTCCATAATATCGACTGAAACATGGCAAACGTGGTTTAGAATCAATCCTCAAGGTGTTTTTCCACATATCTCTTCAATGATATATCCTTCGTGGAAGCCTGGTTTCTCCTTGCTCTCAAATGGAAAAATAATTGCACCTGGCTTTACGCTCCAATTTCGACGCAGGGACACCAGGAGGACACTTGGAAAATGTAGTCTCTTATGGTCAATCTTCCAATGATATGCCTACAAATACGTCACAATGCTGCTAACACTTTGGGGGAACGACAGAAAGTGTAGGCTCATTCCTTGCGCAATCACAGCCATATAAGGAGACAATGGAAAACAGAGCTTCAGAAATTCTGCTCATTTCCTGGTTGATGCATCATCTTGGTTTCGCCTGTAGAATGAGTTCTGGGGCACTTACAGACAATATCTTTGCAGATTCTGAAACTTCAGAGTGTTTTCTTTCAAAAACTGTCAAGAATATGCATAGTCGAGCATCTTTTCGTGACAAAATATCGCGCTTAAAACGGGAACGTTTTTTATCCAAAAATGAAATAGCGCCCCTAGAGATCAAAGAGGTTAACAAGCATAGTCGGTTTTCTGCTTCTATAGATAAAGTACAACCTCTTTTGTCTATGTGGTAGTTCAGCAGATGTGTGGAAACAGGGGCGGAACATAGTGTTCGATTGACAGATTGATTTGTCTGTGCAGATTAAGATAGGTTGAGGGCTCAACCGTGTAACTCCTGTAAGGTTCCACACAGCTGACTTCCTGCAGATTCTAAAACCACAGGATTTCTCACATGCTGCGGCCGCACCTAAACGGATCTTAGTTATATGCCCAGTCTTATGACTAAGTCAAACAAAGACAAGTTTGTATCAGGTTAGAAAAAACACTATCATATAACAAGATACTATTCTTTAAGCAGTAAAACACGGGATAGCATGACTAATTATGTCATTTTCCACAACATTTCCTCACTTTGAGACTACGTCTCATCCTAATAGAACATTACTTTCAAGCATTTTCATTAAACAAGCATTAACACGAGGGAAAAGAGGGAAAAGGAAAGACTGTTACACTGTAAATCACCTCTGTTGTCATTGCGTTTCAACCCTTCACATAATGCAATTCATTTTCAGAAGGGGGAAAGGAACATATTAATTTTAACAATAGTGCATACTTTATCACCACACAGGAGGCAATCGCTTCGTTGAGACTGTCCATATTGCCACAGGGTCACCATGACAATAGGCCCTTAACTTACTTTGAGAGGACCATTCACATAAGCCCCGCTGTGAGCATGGCCTATGGACATGCTACACCATTTACTCAATGTTTTTACATTGGTGTTATGGATTATCATTGTCTTCATCAGATATGTAATCAGAGATAGGAAATAAATAAGGTAAATATGGTTCTGAGGCATCTCCTTCAGGGGTCAGTAATGGCATGGCAAGAATAGTCTCAACGGCTTTAATACACAATTTCTTAGCACAAGTTATAATAAGCATTATTGTAAAAAAGATAACTATGCCATAAATCAATCAATGAAATATTGTAGCTGCCATAACACCAAATAATGACTGAACCCATCCAAACGGATTCCAATCGTTGTCTGGTTGGTGTTCTTTTACGAGATCACCATTGAGCTCTTTCATATGTTCCACTACAATAGTCAAGTTACCCTCACCCCGGGGTATGAATGTACAGCCATGGTCCTATCATTTGGCACACTCCCCCCTCCTGTGCTACCCTATTCTGTATAGCCGTGAGGCGAGGGGCTTGCAATTCCGGTCTTATTATCGAAAATCATGAAGTGGTTAAATTTACCAAAAATTCAAAATTATATCCTAATTGATCTAAATCATGGACATTTTCCAATGCCCCATACCGAGGAATTAACCCGCGACAAAACCTTTCAAGTTTTGAGGATCGCCGTGACTCAATTGGAACATAATTCAGTTGTGAAATGCTACTTCTAATCCGTCTTAATCTGCTTGGAATGCAGGAGTTAGTTTTGTGCATTAAAACATTGGAGATATTTATTTTACCAAAAACACAGCACCCTGTCCAATTTGTTGGTAAATAAAGATATGCCTTCTCACCACAGATTGAATAATGATCAGTAAATGTGGCTGAGCCATATTAATGTGGAGAGTGAATGTCTGCTTCTGTCTGAATAGTGGTGTACCCCACATTAAGTTTAAGGGAATGCTAGAAGTCCATGTTCCGTTTATCCAGCTACATCCTATTGGGAAGACACTGTAACACATATTGACATTCCCAGATAGGATTCATTGAATTGTGGTATGGAGATATTACTTGGGTTGTGACAATGGCAGTTTCGGTATGGGGTTCGCTGGGGTTGGATTAGAATAGGTTCTGGTACACAGTGTCTGGGTTCCAAAATAATTGTGGTGCACAATCAAATCTCACATATTTTTTGTCAATGACAAATCACCATTAATGCATTTTTCCCTCAAAGTTTTACCCTGTGACGGTTTACCCCATTAAGTTTAATTTGATAAGAGCATTTACAGTGCACATAGTGTCATTAATGCTGGTCTCTACTGAATACTGTAAAAATGGTGTGATCAATGAGTGTGGAAAAAGACTACATGCATAGCAGGAGGTGTTTTCTACAATCAGTTTGTACTGTATGATTAACCAGTGATTCCAGGCTGTGATGCTCGTCAAGTGGATGCATCGACCTCCTGCTTCTTCTGGTATCAGAACGGCTATTGTTTTCTGTCCTGAGCCTGCCGTTGGCTCGAGCTGGAGTGGCTGTTATTTAAGTTCCGCCGTGGGACTATGCTGGTGTTGTATACCTCAGTTGCATTGTGGGCACTTCTCGCTCTAGGCTGTTCTGCTCCTCCCAGGGCCCATACAACAACTGCAATGAGAAGACTGACCACAAAAGCAACAAACATGATGCGTAGAGTCTGATCCTGGTGCTCCCATGGCATCTTGGGCTGCCTACAACGGGACATTGGCTGGTACATTCTTGTCTGGGTTGTGGGGCACCTACCTGCAGTGGCTGGCGTGACATCACAAAGACCTCTCTCTCAGATAGTCCCTCCAAAAAATCTAAAGGAAGTTTGTTCTGTAGTGTCTGTCTTATATCTGTGAAATACAGTAAACTGTATTTCCATTTTAAAAAATTCAACTGTGTTAGCAATTTATGTTTTTCTTCAATAACACAAACTCCAAAGCAAATCAGTGGGAGAAAAATAGGTTTATTCAGAGGACAAATGAAGTTGTTATGCTGGGAGGTAGATGTTCAGATGTTCAGTCTCCCCTGTCCTCACCTTTTCCCCACTGAACAAAGGAACAGGATGCCATTTATAACCCCCCACCCTAGCCTGGGGTTGACCAATCAGAAGTTCTTGCAGGACAACTAAGCCACTGACATCCCATAGATCCTAAACAGATGTTGAACTGAAAACCAACCAACTCCTGATCGTTAATCCTAGTCCTCTCGTCCTCTGCGTTGTGTATTTATCATCAAAATATTCTTACAACTGGTACCGAGGGGACATTCAGACAGGTCTTGTGAGGCCTGTGCGCGTCCTAGAGCAGCAGACATGTTCGTGAGAGTCTCACCTTTCCACATAGGGGTCATATTAGCGTGTAGCCCAAACTGTTGAGTCGCTACAGACAGAAATTGGCAGATTGGCTGTACCTTCTTCAGATGAGTCGCAAGACTCTTGTGGGGGTTGTAGAGCGAAAAAACACCATTGGGTTCTTGAGAGTCTAATCTTTCCATAGAGGGGTCATAATAGTTCCGACGCTACAGATAATTTTGCGAAAGACAGATTTTCGGCATGTCTCATGATCTGACAAACTTCGCTCTAGCTCTGTCACTTTTCACACAGATGCGGAAGTGCTACATCAGGGGAGGGGGTAAATTGAGACACAGTCCTTAGCTTAATCTCTAGCTTAAAATGACACATTCTTATGGGGATGTTTTTATGGTAATTAGATTTATGCGGGATCATGGACATCGACTCTAGGGGGTTCA